>NC_091760.1:1908044-2213498 GCF_029378745.1 Bos indicus | reverse complement strand
TGCCAACAGTCTTTTCCACAGAGGTGTGTGTTGAAAACAATCAGAGGCAATTATTGAACAGCATGATCACCGGAGATGGTAGAATAAGAGTTGGGACAAGCAAGAGGCTAACCAAAAAGCTTAAAAGGAAAATCTGGGCAATGGATACCCATAGGGGATTCTGTGCGACCCCATTGACTGCAGCACCCCAGGCCTCCCTGTCCATCACCAACTCCCAGAACTTACTCAAACTCATGTCCATTGAATCGGTGATGCCATCCAACTGTCTCATCCTCTGTCATCCCCTTGCCCTCCCGTCTTCAATCTTTCCCAGCATCAGGGTCTTTTCCAATTCTTTGTATCAGGCGGCCAAATTATTGGAGTTTCAGCTTCAGCATCAGTCCTTTCAATGAATATTCAGGACTGATTTCCTTTAGGATGGACTGGTTGGATCTCCTTGTAGTCCAAGGGACTCTCAAGAGTCTTCTCCAACACCACAGTTCAAAAGCATCAAGTCTTCAGTGCTCAGCTTTCCTTATGGTCCAACTCTCACATCCATACATGACTACTGGAAAAACCATAGCTTTGACTAGATGGACCTTTGTGGGCAAAGTAATGTCTCTGCTTTTTAATACACTGTCTAGGTTGGTCATAGCTTTTCTTCCATGAAGCAAGCATCTTTTAATTTCGTGGCTGCAATCACCATCTGCAGTGATTTTGGAACCCCCCCCCCCCAAAATAAAGTCTCTCACTGTTTCCACTGTTTACCTATCTGTTTGCCATGAAGTGATGGGACTGGGTGCCATGATCTTTGTTTTCTGAATGTTGAGTTTTAAGCCAACTTTTTAACTCTCCTCTTTCACTTTCATCAAGAGGCTTTTTAGTTCTTCTTTGTTTTCAGCCATAAGGGTGATGTCATTTGCATATCTGAAGTTATTGATATTTCTCCCAGCAATCTTGATTCTAGCTTGTGTTTCATCCAGCCCAGCATTTCACATGATAAACTCTGCATATAAGTTAAATAAGCAGGGTGACAATATACAGCCTTGACATACTCCTTTCCTGAATCATTAACTGACCACTAATCAAAGACTTCAGTGTTCTCATACAACAAGGAATATACACTTCACAGAATTAGTTCAGAAAATTCAACAAACATACAACAAACAACAACAACAACAAAACCTGGGATGGAATCTGAAAATCAGATTTGTTCAATTTTATTAACAATTGATTTGTTCAATTTGTTTAACAATTTGTTCAGTTTTATTAGCAAGCAATTTGCTATTTTATTTGTTTAATCTTCAACAAAAAATTATGAGACATGCAAAGAAGCAAGGAAATATCTCACATAGGCAGAAAAGCAGTTGATAGAAGCAGTCTCTCAGGCAGCACAGATATTGGATTTACCATGCAAAGTAAGTCAGTCTTGTTAAATATGTTCTAAAAAGCTGAAGGAAACTATGGCTAACAAACTAAAAGGAAAAAGTTTCTATATATAGAAAATCCTAAGGAATCTACAAAAAAGAAAACCAAAATCAGTATACAAAAACCAATTGTATTTCTATACACTAGCAATGGACATTCCAAAAATGAAATTAAGAAAGCAATTTCACTTACAATAGCATCCACAAGATACATTTAAAAAAAGAAGTACAAGTCTTGTACACTAGAAACTACAGAATATTAGGTGAAAAAAACTGGAGAAGACCTATATAAGTAGACACCCTATGTTCACAGATAGGAAGATGGCAATACGTCCCAAAGAGATTTTCAGGTTCAACACAGTTCTATCACAGTTCAAGTTTTTGCTTTTTGAAAAAATTGTCAAGGTTGTCCTAAAATTCATATGAAAATACAAGGGATCCATAATAGCCAAAACAATCTTGAGAAAGAAGAAATCTGGAGAACTTACATTTTCCAACTTTGAAACTTAAGCTGCAATAGTCAGGATTGTGTGGTACTGGCATGTAGACAATGGACTAGAACTGAGAGTCCAGAAATAAACCCACACATTTGCGGTTGATTAATTTTCAACAGCACTGCAAGACAATTCAATGAGGGAAAAATAATCTTTTCAACAAAATGATGCTGGGACAACTGGGTATCCACAGTGCAAAAGAATGAAATTGTACCTCTTACCTCTTACCATCTTCAAAATTTAACTCAAAATGAATCAAAGACTTACGTATAAGAGCTAAAACCGAATAACTCTTAGAACCATCGGGGCCACCAGGAAAGACCCTTAGAAAAAAATATAGGTGTAAATCTTCGTGACCTTGGAATAGGCAACTTTTTCTTAGATATGACACCAAACCACAAACAATTAAAGGAAAAATAGATAAATTGGATTTTATAAAAAATTTAAAAATGTGTGCTTTGAAGTACACTATCAAGAAAGTGAAAAGACAAGCCACAGTATGGGAGAAAATACTTGTAAATCATAAACTTAATAAAGGTCTAGTATTCAGAATGTGAAAAAACTTAAAATTCAACAATAAAAAGGCAAATAATCCAACTTAAAAGTGGGAATAGAATTGAATAGATATTTCTCCAATGAAGATTACAAATGGCTATTAAGCTCATGAAAATATGATCAATATCATTAATCACTAGGGAAATGCAAATAAAAACCACAATCAGATACTGTTTCACACTCATTAGGTTTGTTATAATCAAAGACAGGCAATAATGAGTGTTGACAGTGATGTGGAGAAACTAAACTCCTCCTACATTACTGACAAGAATACAAAATTGTGCAATTGCTCTGGAAAAGAGTTTAACATTTCACCAAAGAGTTAAATATAGTTTCCATATGACCCAGAAATTCTTCTCATGGATACATACTCAAGAGAAATGACCTCATATGTTCACACAAATCCTCCTACATGAATGTTCATTCATGTTCATACGTTGTTCAGAGTATCACACACAAAGTGAAAACAACCTAAAATCCCATCAACTGATGAACAGATAAACAAAATATGTTATATCCATATAATGGAATATTATTTCGCTAATAAAAGGAATGAAGTAATGATTCATAATACCACATGATGAATCTTAAAAGCATCATGCTAAATGAAAGAAATCAAATATCAAAGACCACAAGTTGTATGAATCCATTAATATAAAATATCCAGAATAAGAAAATCCAGAGATAAATAGAAGATTTGTGATTGTCAGGGATAGGCCACTGTGGGGAAGGGAAAATGGGACTGGACTGCTAAGGGGTATGGAGGTTCCTTTTTGTGGTGATTATAGTAAAATAATGGTAACAGTTGTACAACTTTGTGACTATTACTAAAATATACTGAACTGTAAACTTTAGAAAGGAGATTTTTATAGTATGTAAATAAATATGACAGAAAACCACAATCACAGAAAACTAACCAAACTGATCACATGGACCACAGCCTTGTCTAACTCGATGAAACTATGAGCCATGCTGTGTAGGACCACCCAAGACAGATGTGTCATGGTAGACAGTTCTGACAAAACGTGATCCACTGGACAAGGGAATGGCAAACCACTTCAGCATTCTTGCCTTGAGAACCCCATGAACAGTATGAAAAGGCAAAAAGATAGGACACTGAAAGATGAACTCCCCAGGTTGGTAGGTGCCTAGATGCCCAGTCTACTACTAGAGAAGAGCGGAGGAATAACTCCAGAAAGAATGAAGAGATGGAACCAAAGTGAAAACAACGCCCAGTTGTGGAGTGACTGGTGATGGAAGTAAAGTCTGATGCTGTAAAGAAAAATACTCCATAGGAACCTGGGATATTAGGGCCATGAATCAAGGTAAATTGGAAGTGGTCAAACAGGAGATGGCAAGAGTAAACATCAACATTTTAGAAATCAACGAACTAAAATGGACCAGAATGGGTGAATTTAACTCAGATGACCATTATATCTACTACTTTGAGCAAGAATCCCTTAGAAGAAATGAAGTAGCCCTCATCATCAAGCAAAGAGTCTGAAATGCAGTACTTGGGTACATTCTCAAAAATGACAGAGTGATCTTGGCTCATTTCCAAAGCAAACCATTCATTATCACAGTAATCCAAGTCTATGCCCCAATCACTAATACCAGAGAAGCTGAAGTTGAACGGTTCTATGATGACCTACAAGACCTTCTAGAATTAACACCAAAAAAAGATGTCCTTTTCATCACAGGGGACTGAAATGCAAAAGCAGGAAGTTAAGAGATACCTGGAGTAACAGGCAAGTGTGGCCTTGGAGTACAAAATGAAGCAGGGCAAAGACTAACAGAGTTTTGCCAAGAGAATGCACTGGTCATAGGAAACACTCTCTTCCAACAACACAAGGCACAACTCTACACATGGACATCATCAGATATTCAATATTGAAATCAGATTGATTATATTCTTTGCAGCCAAAGATGGAGAAGCTCTATACACTCAGCAAAAACAAGACCGGGAGCTGACTGTGGCTCACATCATGAATTTCTCATTGCAAAATTCAGACTTAAACTGAAGAAAGTAGGGAAAGACCATTCAGGTATGACCTAAAACAAATCCCTTGATTATACAGTGGAAGTGACAAATATATTCAAGGGATTAGATCTGATAGACAGAGTGCCTAAAGAACTATGGATGGAGGTTTGTAATATTGTACAGGAGGTGGTGATCAAAACCATTCCCAAGAAAAAGAAATGCAAAAAGGCAAAATGGTTAACTGAGGAGGCCTTACAAGCAGCTGAGAAAAGAAGAGAAGCAAAAGGGAAATAAGAAAGGGAAGCTATACCCATCTGAATGCAGAGTTCCGAAGAATAGCATGGAGAGATGAGAAAGCCTTCCTCAGTGATCAATGCAAAGAAATAGAGGAAAACAATAGAATGGGAAAGACTAGAGATCTCTTCAAGAAAATTAGAGATACCAAGGGAACATTTCATGCAAAGACAGGCACAATAAAGGACAGAAACGTTGTGGACCTAACAGAAGCAGAAGATATAAAGAAGAGGTGGCAAGAATACACAGAAGAACTGTACAAAAAAGATCTTCATGACCCAGATAATCATGATGGTGTGATCACTCACCTAGAGCCAGACATCCTGGAATGTGAAGTTAAGTGGTCCTTAGGAAGTATCACTATGAACAAAGCTAGTGGAGGTGATGGAATTTCCAGTTGGGCTATTTCAAATCCTAAAAGCTGATGCTGTGAAAGTGTTGCACTCAATACGCCAACAAATTTGGAAAACTCAGCAGTGGCCACAGGACTGGAAAAGATCAGTTTTCATTCCAATCTCAAAGAAAGGCAATGCCAAAGAATGTTCAAACTACTTCACAATTGCACTCATCTTATATGATAACAAACTAATGCTCAAAATTCTCCAAGCTAGGCTTCGATAGTATGTGAACCAAGAACTTCCAGATGTTCAAGCTGGGTTTAGAAAAGGCAGAGAAACCAGAGATCAAATATCCAACAAATGCTGGATCATAGAAAAAGCAACAGAATTCCAGAAAAACATCTACTTCTGCTTCATTGACTACTCTAAAGCTTTCGACTGTGTGGATCACAACAAACTGTGGGAAATTCTTAAAGAGATGGAATACCAGACCACCTGACCTGCCTCCTGAGAAATCTGTATGTACGTCAAAAGCAGCAGTTATAACTGGACATGGAACAATGGACTGATTCCAAATTAAGAAAGGCTGTATATGGTCACCCTGCTTATTTAACTTATATGCAGAGTACATCACGTGAAATGCCAGACTGGATGAAGCACAAGCTGGAATCAAGATTGTTGGATGAAATATCAATAAACTCAAATATATAGATGATACTACTCTAATAGCAGAAAGTGAAGAGGAACTAAAGAGCCTCTTGATGAAAGTGAAAACGGAGAGTGAAAAAGCTGGCTTGAAACTCAACATTAAAAAAACCTAAAATCATGGCATCCAGTTCCATTACTTCATGCCAAATAAATGGTGAACCAATGGAAAATATTGACAGAGTTTATTTTCCTGGGCTCCAAAATCACTTTGGATGGTGACTGCAGCCATGAAATGGAAAGATGCTTGCTCCTTGAAAGAAAAGCTATGACAACCTAGATGGTATTAAAAAGCAGAGAGATCACTTTGCTGACAAAGCTCCGTATAGTCAAAGTTATGGTTTTTCTACTAGTCATGTATAAACGTGAGAGTTGGACCATGAGGAAGGTTGAGCACCGAAGACTTGATGCTTTTGAACTGTGGTGTTGGAGAAGACTCTTGAGAGTCCCTTGGACTGCAAGGAGATCCAACCAGCCAATCCTAAAGGGAATCAACACTGACTATTCATTGGAAGGACTAATGCTGAAACTGAAACTCCAATACTTTGCCCCTAATGCAAAAATACTAATTGGAAAAGACCCTGATGCTGGGAAAGATTGAGGGCAGGAGGAGAATGGGGCAGCAGAGGATGAGATGGTTGGATAGCATTACTGACTCAATTGACATGAGTTTGAGCAAACTCCAAAGATAGTGGAGGACAGAGGAGCCCGGCATGCTGCAGTCCATGGGGTTGCAAAGTGTTGGACATGACTTAGGGACTGAACAACCACAATAAAACTTAAATAAAAATAAGAAAAGAAAATGTTAAAAAGGTGGGGGGAAAATTTATTCTTCGGTATTTTAAATTTTAATTAATTAATTAAATGTTGGCCCCTCTTGGTCTTTGTTGCCACATGTGTGCTTTCTCCAGCTGCAGCAAGCGAGGGCTCCCTTCCAGTTGCGGTGCTCAGGCTTCTCACAATGGTAGCCTATCTGGTTGGCGAGCACAGGCTCCAGGATACATGGGTCAATAGTTGTGTGGAACTGGCTTAGCTGTCCCATGGCATGTGGATCTTCTTGGACCAGGGATTGAACCCCTCTCCCCTGCATTGGCAGCTGGATTCTTAACTGCTGGACCACGAGAGAAATCCCTAGATATTCTAAGTTTTTAACAAACCTATTTTAAGCCACATTTCATTTATCCATCAACATCAAGAATTAAATAGCATTTATAAATCACCTTCCTTTCTTTATTTCCACAGTCTGAGAATTTAATGTTCTTATTCTCCCTACTCACCTCTCTACAACCTAGATTTTGTAGCTGATAATGATAGTGGAAATATAAGTATTACTTATTGAGTGTCACATGCCAGGTACCTTGTTTGTTTTAAACACCTTGTCTCATTTTCCCCAAGCTCTTAACTACCACCTCAAACTACTCCTCCAGAGAAGGCAATGGCAACCCACTCCAGTACTCTTGCCTGGAGAATTGCAGGGATGGAGGAGTCTGGTCGGTTGCTGTCTACGGGGTCGCAAAGAGTCGGATACGACTAAAGCGACTTAGCAGCAGCAGCAGCAGCAAACTACTCCTCAGACTGTTCAGAAAATTTTTTGAAAAAACACTGTCTTCTATTTCAAGCCTCCTTCAAACAATATTAAATTAAGTCGTGTAACTACACTGTCAATGATTTTTTGTACGGATTTCTTTTTTTTTTTCAACATTTATTTATTTATTTGGCTATGTTGGGTCTTAGTTGTGGCATGCCAGATCTTTGTTGCAGTGTGAAGACTTCTCTAGTTGTGGCTCATATGGACTGAGTTGTTCTGCAGCAGGTGGGATCTTAGTTCCCCAACCAGGGATCGAACCCTTGTCCCTGCTTTGCAAGGCAGTTTCTCAACCACAGATCACCAAGGAAGTCCCTGAATTGATTTCTTAAAGTCATTTTCCTCCTGTGGCTTCTATGACAACATAGAATCCCACTGTTCTCTTACTTCTAGCATATTTCCTCTCATTCTCTTTTGCTTGATTCTCTCTTCTGAACTCCTTAATACTGGAATACCACAAGAGTGAGCCTTCAGACCTCTGGTCTTCATGTACCTCACACTTTAAGTGATCTCACCCGGTCCCATGGCTTTAAACAACATCTTTCGCAGATTTTGAAGTTTGTATCCTCAGTCCTGACCTTTTTCCTAAATTCCACCTGCCAGTTTGACGTCTCCACTTGGATGTTCAGTAAGCATCTCAAACTTAACATGTCCAAAACCAAATCCAGACTCGGTCTTCCTCTCTTCTTCACCATCTCAGAAAATGACACCTTATTAATCCAGTTTTTATGTTAA
Source organism: Bos indicus (assembly GCF_029378745.1). Taxonomy (NCBI): domain Eukaryota; kingdom Metazoa; phylum Chordata; class Mammalia; order Artiodactyla; family Bovidae; genus Bos; species Bos indicus. The sequence goes on along the minus strand of NC_091760.1, from coordinate 2,205,405 downwards.
TTAATTAAATGATTAATCCAGTTACTCAGGTCAACAACTTGAGAATCAAACTTGTATTGTCTCTTATACCCTGCACATTCAATACACCAGCAAATTCTGTTGTTTCTGTCTTCAGTGTAAATCTCCACTTCTTCTGCTAACACCATCCTTGTCCAAAACACATATCTCTTGGATCATTGCAGTAGACTCTATCTTGGTTCGTTCTCTCTCGCCTCCTTACGATCTTGTCTCCAAATCCAAGACAGAGCAATAATTATTTCACAGTGTACACATCTATCAACTCATTATATTGTATACTTTACATATGTATAATTTTATTTGTTAATTATCCCTCAAAGAAACTGGGGGAAATGAAAGACATTTCACCATGGCAGTTTCGGTTGACCGTCTTCTATTTAGTATTCCTGACTTGTGTTTGTTGTGTTCCTTTGATGTGAAAATGCAAGTCTTTCTTTGGCACAGGGGAATTTTCTTTTATTACTTACTGGATTATGGCTTCTCTTCCAAGTAAATTATTGTCTATTGGAACCCATTTAAGTGTCTGACTCTCTTAGATCTTTCCTCATATTTCTTATCTTAGTCTTAAAATGTCTATTTCTTTGACTTTTGTTTTTTTGAAATTTTTTTTTTAGTTATTCATGCATTGGATTTCAGGTATGTTCTTTATACTATTCAGCATCCCCATTGAAGTTATTTTGATGTACTTTAAAAAAAAAGCCTCTAAGATATCTTCTTCATTTTTATAGCAGCTTGCTTTGTGAACAAAAAATTTGCTGTAGATGGAATGGTTGTGTCCTCCCCAAGATTCATGTGTTGAAACCTAATAATCCCCAGTGCAGTATATTGGGAGGTGGGGCCCTTGGGAGACAATTAAGTCATTGTGGTGGAATCCTTGTGAATATGATTAGTGTTTTTGTTTGTTTGCTTTTTTTTTTTTAGTGACTTAAATGTCCTTTTCATTATAGGGGACTGTAATGCAAAAGTAGGAAGTCAAGAGATACCTGGAGTAAAAGGCAAATTTGGCCTTGGAGTACAAAATGAAGCAGAGCAAAGGGTAACAGAGTTTTGCCAAGAGAACGCACTGGTCATAGAAAACACCCTCTTCCAACAACACAAGAGAAAACTCTACACATGGAAGTCACCAGATGGTCAATATCAAAATCAGATATTCTTTGCAGCCAAAGATGGAAAAGCTCTATATAATCAGCAAAAACAAGACCAGGAGCTGACTATGGCTCAGATCATGAACTCCTTATTGCAAAATTCAGACTTAAATTGAAGAAAGTAGGGAAACCCACTAGACCATTCAGGTATGACCTAAATCAAATCCCTTATGATTATACAGTGGAAGTGACAAACAGATTCAAGGGTATAGATCTGATAGACAGAGTGCCTGAAGAAGTAAGGATGGAGGGTTTTAACATTGTACAGGAGATGGTGATCAAGACCATCCCTAAGAAAAACAAATGCAAAAAGGCAAAATGGTTGCCTGAGGAGGCCTTCGAAATAGCTGAGAAAAGAAGAGAATCTAAAGGCAAAGGAGAAAAGGAAAGATACATCCATTTAAACACAGAGTTCCAAAGAATGGCAAGGAGAGATAAGAAAGCCTTCCTCAGTGACCAACGCAAGAAATAGAAGAAAGCAACACAGTGGGAAAGACTAGAGACCTCTTCAGGAAAATTAGAGAAACCAAGGTTACATTTCATGCAAAGATGGCACAATAAAGGACAGAAACATGCTTTATTAATATCTTTCTGCTACCTAACAGAAGCAGAAGATATTAAGAAGAGGTGGCAAGAATACAAGGAACTATACAAAAAAGATCTTCACGACCCAGATAATCACAATGGTGTGATCACTCACCTAGAGCCAGACATCCTGGAATATGAAGTCAAGTGGGCCTTAGGAAGCATCACTATGAACAAAGCTAGTGGAGGTGATGGAATTTTCAATTGAGCTATTTCAAATCCTAAAAGATGATGCTGTGAAAGCACTGCACTCAATATGTCAACAAATTTGGAAAACTCAGCAGTGGCCACAGGACTGGGGAACACAGGTATACCTGTGGCAGATTCATTTCGATATTTGGCAAAACGAATACAATATTGTAAAGTTAAAAAAAAAAAAGAAAACAATGACAACAAACAGAAAAAAAAAAAAAAAGATCAGTTTTCATTCCAATCCCAAAGAAGGGCAATGCCAAAGAATGCTCAAACTACCACACAATTGCACTCATCTCACACGCTAGCAAAGTAATGCTCAAAATTTTCCAAGCCAGGCTTCAACAGTACATGAACCAAGAACTTCCATTTTAAGTTTAAGCTGGATTTAGTTTAAACTTAAGTTTAATCCAGTTTAAGCTGGATTTAGAAAAGGCAGAGCAACCAGAGATTAAATTGCCAACATCTGTTGGATCATTGAAAAAGCAAGAGAGTTCCAGAAAAATATCTATTTCTGCTTTACTGACTACACCAAAGCCTTTGACTGTGTGGATCACAACAAACTGTGCTGTGCTGTTCTAAGTCACTTCAGTTGTGCTAAGGGCTAAGTCACTTCAGGCTCACTTTTTGCGAGCCTAGGGACTGTAACCCGCCAGGCTCCTCTGTCCATAAGATTCTCCAGGCAAGAATACTGGAGTGGATTTCCATTTCCTTCTCCAGGGAATCTTCCTGACCCAGGGATCCAACCCAGATCTCCTGCATCGGCAGGCAGATGGATTCTTTACCACTAGCACCACCTGAGAAGTCCCAAACTGTGGAAAAAGCTGACAGAGATGGGAATTCCAGACCACCTTACCTGTCTCCTGGGAAATCTGTATGCAGATCAAGATGCAACAGTTAGAGCCAGACATGGAACAAGGGACTGGCTCCAAATCAGAAAAGGAGTATGTCAAGGCTGTGTATATTGTCACCCTGTTTATTTAACTTATATGCAGAGTACATCATGAGAAATGCTGAGCTGGATGAAGCACAAGGGGAAATCAAGATTGCTGGGAGAAATATCAATAACCTCAGATATGCAGATGACACCACCCTTATGGCAGAAAGTGAAGAGGAACTAAAAAGCCTCTTGATGAAAGTGAAAGAGGAGAGTGAAAAATTGGCTTAAAACTTAACATTCAGAAAACAAAGCTCATGGCATCTGGTCCCATCATTTCATGACAAATAGATGGGGAAACAATGGAAACAGTGAGAGACTATTTCTTGGGCTCCAAAATCACTGCAGATGGTGACTGCAGCCATGAAATTAAAAGACTCTTCCTCCTTGGAAGAAAAGCTATGACCAACCTAGACAGCATATTCAAAAGCAGAGACATTACTTTGCCAACAAAGGTCCGTCTAGTCAAGGCTATGGCTTTTCCAGTGGTCATGTATGGATGTGAGAGTTGGACCATAAAGAAGGCTGATCTCTAAAGAATTGAAGCTTTTGAACTGTGGTGTTGAAGAAGACTCTTGAGAGTCCCTTGGACTGCAAGGAGACCCAATCAGTCTATCCTAAAGAAAATCAGTCCTGAATATTCATTGGAAGGACTGATGCTGAAGCTGAAACTCCAATACTTTGGCCACCTGATGCAAAGAACTGACTCATTGGAAAAGACCCTGATACTGGGAAAGATGGAATGCAGGAGGAGAAAGGGTCAACAGAGGATGAGATGGTTGGATGGCATCACCAACTCAATGGACATGAGTTTGAACAAGCTCTGGGAGTTGATGATGGACAGGGAAGCCTGGGCTACTGCAGTCCATGGGGTCGAAAAGAGTCAGACATGACTGAGGGACTGAACTGAAGTGAAAACAACAAATACTTATTATCTCACAATTTCTGTGGCCAGGAATTTAGGAACGGCTTTGCTGGGTAGTTTTGGCTCAGGATTTCAGCAGGGACTGCATTCATTTGAAGGTTTGATTAGGACTGAAGGATTGGCTTCCCGGTTTACTCCCACGGCTGTTGGCTGGAGGCTTCAGTTCTTCAACTGATGAGCCATTCCCTGCCCCCCTACCCCGGATCTATAATTTGGCTTTTTTTGTTGTTGTTAAGATTTTTTTTCTTTGGAACTTTTTATTTTATATTGGGGTATAGCTGATTAGCAATGTTGTGATAATTTCAGGTGGATAGCAAGGGAACTCAGCCATATATTTACACGTATCCATTATCCCCCAAATCCCCCCCTATCCAGGCTGCCTCTTAACATTGAGCAGAATTCCCTGTGCCATACAGTAGGTCCTTGTGGGTTATCCATTTAAAATATAGTAGTATGTACATGTGGAGAAGGCAATGGCAACCCACTCCAGTACTCTTGCCTGGAAACTCCCATGGACGGAGGAGCCTGGTAGGCTGCAGTCCATGGGGTTGCGAAGAGTCAGACATGACTGTGCGACTTCACTTTCCCTTTTCACTTTCATGCATTGGAGAAGGAAATGGCAACCCACTCCAGTGCTCTTGCCTGGAGAATTCCATGGACGGAGGAGCCTGGTAGGCTGCCGTCTATGGGGTCGCGTAGAGTCGGACACGACTGAAGCGACTTAGCAGCAGCAGCAGCAGTATGTACATGACCATTCCAAACTCCCTAATTATCCTTCGTGAATATGATTAGTGTTCTTTTTTTTAACTGATTTTTAAACTGGAGTATAGTTGGTTTACACTGTTGTGTTCAGATCAGATCAGTCGCTCAGTCGTGTCCGACTCTTTGCGACCCCATGAATTGCAGCATGCTAGGCCTCCCCGTCCATCACCAACTCCCGGAGTTCACTCAGACTCATGTCCATCGAGTCAGTGATGCCATCCAGCCATCTCATCCTCTGTCGTCCCCTTCTCCTCCTGCCCTCAATCCCTCCCAGCATCAGAGTCTTTTCCAATGAGTCAACTCTTCGCATGAGGTGGCCAAAGTACTGGAGTTTCAGCTTTAGCATCATTCCTTCCAAAGAAATCCCAGGGCTGATCTCCTTCAGAATGGACTGGTTGGATCTCCTTGCAGTCCAAGGGACTCTCAAGAGTCTTCTCCAACACCACAGTTCAAAAGCATCAATTCTTCGGCGGCGCTCAGCCTTCTTCACAGTCCAACTCTCACATCCATACATGACAACAGGAAAAACCATAGCCTTGACTAGACGAACCTTTGTTGGCAAAGTAATGTCTCTGCTTTTGAATATACTATCTAGGTTGGTCATAATTTTCCTTCCAAGGAGTAAGTGTCTTTTAATTTCATGACTGTTGTGTTAGTTTCTGCTGTACAGCAAAGTGAATCAGCGATGTGTGCATGCTAAGTTGCTTCCGTTGAGTCTCTTTGCAATCCCATGGACTGTAGCCTGCCAGGCTCCTCTGTGCATGAGATTCTTCAGGCAAGAATACTGGAGTGGGTTGCTATGCCCTCCTCCAGGGCATCTTCCTGACCCAGGGATCGAACCTACAGCTATTACATCTCCTACAGTGGCTGGTGGGTTCTTTACCACTAGAGCCACTTGGGAAGCCCATACGTATGCATATATACATTCTCTTCTAGACTCCATTCCCATGGAGGTCACTATAGAGCACTGAATAGGGATTGAATCCACATCTCTTACGTCTCCTACATTGGGTTCTTTACCACTAGTGCTACCTGGGAAGATGAGGCTATGATGTTTTTGTTTTAGTGGCCTGAACAGACTAAGATAAGGATGAAAATAAGAATGTTTTTGAAAGTTCCTTCATGTTTTCTGTAGTGACTTTTTGTTTTTCCTTCTCCAGCAGTTTCCAAATAGGTTTGCCTGTCCCATTGCACTAGGCCTAGTTGAATCACAAAAACCCATCACCCTTTAAAAATTTTTATTTTTTTAATTGAAGGATAATTGCTTTACAGAATTGTGTTGGTTTCTGCCAAACATCATACTAGCCTCCACTGTAGTCTCTGTTGACACAAAAATTAAGGCATAAGTTTAATAAGCTTATGTAGTAAAAGGTTAACTATACAGTTTACTTTAAAAAACTGTAGAGGAAGAATTAAGCAAACAGAAGAAATTACTTTTAACTGGATGAAGAAAATTTCCCTTTTTTGTTGAATTTGCTATTTGGTACTGGAATACATTTTAAAATATATGTGATTATGTTACACATCATTTTAATGTGCATTTCTAGCTTTGTTTTCGCTAATAAGTTGTTACCTAATGTTTATTTTGTATTTATTTTAGACTATAGAAATGATGTTAGAAAAAGAAAAAACGAGCGATTTTATTTTTTAGTTCGAAATGGGTCTTAAAGCAGCGGAGACAACTCTTAAGACCAACAATGCATTTGGCCCAGAAACTGCTAACAAATGTACAAGGCAGTGATGGTTCAAGAAGTTTTGCAAAGGAAATGAGCCTTGAAGATGAGGAGTGTAGTGGCCAGCCATCAGAAGTTGACAACGATCAACTGAGAGCCATCATCAAAGCTGATTCTCTTACAAATACACGAGATGCTCCTGAAGAGATCAGCGTTGACCATTCCATGGCCATTCAGCATTTGCGGCAAATTGGAAAAGTGAAAAACCTCAATAAGTGGGTGCCTGGTGAGCTGACTGGAAATTTAAAAAAATGTCATTTTGAAGTGTTGTCTTCTCTTATTCTGTGCGACAACGAACCATTTCTCAGATTGTGACGGGCGACAAAAATGTGGATTTTATATGACAACTGGCAACCACCAGCTCGGTGGCTGGACTGAGAAGAAGCTCCAAAGCACTTCCCAAAGCCAAACTTGTGCCCAAAAAAGGTCATGGTCACTGTCTGGTGGTCTGCTGCCTGTCTGATCCACTACAAGTTTCTGAATCCTGGTTAAACCATTACATCTGGTAAGTACACTCTGCAAATTGATGAAATGCACTGAAAATTGCAATGCCTGCAGCTGGCATTGGTCAACGAAATGGGCCCAGTTCTTCTCCACAATGACACCCAACCGTAGCATGTTGCACAACCAAAGTTTCAAAAGTTGAACAAATTAGACTGTGAAGTTTTGCTTCATCTGTCATAGTCACCTGATCTCTCACCAACCAACTACCTCTTCTTCAAGCATCTCTACAACTTTTTGTAAGAAAAGTGCTTCCACAGTTAGCAGGATGCTAAAAATGCTTTTTTTACATTACAGGAATAAACAAAATTATTTCTCATTGGCAAAAATGTGTTCATTGTAATGGATCCTATTTTGACTAGTAAAGATGTGTTTGAGCCTAGTTACAATGATTTAAAATTCATAATCCAAAATTGCAATTACTCTTTCACTAACATAATATAAACTCTGAATAATATTGTCCAGATATGATGTCATGTGGATTAAATTGAGAAAACTCAAACAGTCACTACATAATTCCACAGTCCTGAAAGTCAGAATCTGTTCCCTGAAATCTTCAGTGGTGAATTCAAATGTTTGGTGAAGAAATAATACCAGTCTTATATGTATGGTCTTAGAAAATAGAAAAGGAGGAATTCTCCAAAACTTGTTATATGAGTAAAACACAACCTTGATGTCAAAACTTGACAAGGACATTATGAGAAAGGAAAATTCAAGTCAATTATACTCTAGAATCACCAAGCAAAAATCCCAAACATGACATTGTAAAAGCAGAGCTAAGTTCATAGCAATACAGGCATACCTCAAGAAATAGGAAAAAAGTCAAATAAATAACCTAACTCTACACCTAAAGCAACTAGAAAAGGAAGAAATGAAGAACTACAGGGTTAGTAGAAGGAAAGAAATCTTAAAAATTAGGGCAGAAACAAATGCAAAAGAAACAAAAGAGACCATAGCAAAAATCAACAAAGCCAAAAGCTGGTTCTTTGAGAGGATAAATAAAATTGACAAACCATTAGCCAGACTCATCAAGAAACAAAAGGAGAAAAATCAAATCAATAAAATTAGAAATGAAAATGGAGAGATCACAACAGACAACACAGAAATACAAAAGGTCATAAGAGACTGCTGCTACTGCTAAGTCACTTCAGTTGTGTCCGACTCTGTGTGACCCCATAGACGGCAGCCCACCAGGCTCCCCTGTCCCTGGGATTCTCCAGACAAGAACACTGGAGTGGGTTGCCATTTCCTTCTCCAATGCATGAAAGTGAAAATTGAAAGTGAAGTTGCTCAGTTATGTCTGACCCTCAGTGACCCCATGGACTGTAGCCCACCAGGCTCCTCCATCCATGGGATTTTCCAGGCAAGAGTACTGGAGTGGAGTGCCATTGCCTTCTCCTCATAAGAGACTACTATCAGCAATTATATGCCAATAAAATGGACAACTTGAAAGAAATGGACAAATTTTTAGAAAAGTACAACTTTCCAAAACTGAACCAGGAAGAAATAGAAAATCTTAACCTACCTATCACAAACATAGAAATTGAAACTGTAGTCAGACATCTTCCAGCAAACAAAAGCCCAGGTCCATACAGCTTCACAGCTGAATTCTACCAAGAATTTAGAGAAGAGCTAACATGTATTCTACTCAAACTCTTCCAGAAAATTGCAGAGGAAGGTAAACTTCCAAACTCATTCTATGAGGCCACCATCACCCTAATACCAAAACCTGACAAAGATGCCACAAAAAAAGAAAACTACAGGCCAATATCACTGATGAACATAGATGCAAAAATCTTTAATAAAATTCTAGCAATCAGAATCCAACAACACATTAAAAAGATCATACACCATGACCAAGTGGGCTTTATCACAGGGTTGCAAGGATTCTTCAATATCTGCAAATCAATCAGTGTAATACACCACAGTAACAAATTGACAAATAAAAGCCATATGATTATCTCAGTAGATGCAGAGAAAGCCTTTGACAAAATTCAACACCCATTTATGATAAAAATTCTCCAGAAATCAGGAATAGAAGGAACATACCTCAACATAATAAAAGCTATATATGACAAACCCATAGCAAACATTATCCTCAATGGTGAAAAATTGAAAGCCTTTCCCCTAAAGTTAGGAACAAGACAAGGGTGCCCACTTTCACCACTACTATTCAACATAGTTTTGGAAGTCTTGGCCACAGCAGTCAGAGCAGAAAAAGAAATAAAAGGAATCCAAATTGGAAAAGAAGAAGTAAAACTCTCACTGTTTGCAGATGACATGATCCTCTACATAGAAAACCCTTAAGACTCCACCAGAAAATTACGAGAGCTAATCAATGAATATAGTAAAGATGCAGGATATAAAATCAACACAGAGAAATCCCTTGCATTCCTATACACTAATAATGAGAAAATAGAAAGAGAAATTAAGGAAACAATTCCATTCACCATTGCAACGAAAAGAATAAAATACTTAGGAATATATCAACCTAAGGAAACTAAAGACCTATATATGGGAAACTACAAAACACTGGTGAAAGAAATCAAAGAGGACACTAATAGATGGAGAAATATACCATGTTCATGGATCAGAAGAATCAATATAGTGAAAATGAGTATACTACCCAAAGCAATCTATAGATTCAATGCAATCCCTATCAAGCTACCAACGGTATTTTTCACAGAGCTAGAACAAATAATTTCACAATTTGTATGGAAATACAAACAACCTCAAATAGCCAAAGCAATCTTGAGAAAGAAGAATGGAACCAGAGGAATCAACCTGCCTGACTTCAGGCTCTACTACAGAGCCACAGTCATCAAGACAGTATGGTACTGGCACAAGGACAGAAATATAGATCAATGGAACAAAATAGAAAGCCCAGAGATAAATCCACGCACCTATGGACACCTTATCTTTGACAAAGGAGGCAAGAATATACAATGGAGAAAAGACAATCTCCTTAACAAGTGGTGCTGGGAAAACTGGTCAACTACTTGTAAAAGAATGAAACTAGAACACTTTCTAACACCATACACAAAAATAAACTCAAAATGGATTAAAGATCTAAACGTAAGACCAGAAACTATAAAACTCCTAGAGGAGAACATAGGCAAAACAATCTCCGACATAAATCACAGAAAGATCCTCTATGACCCACCTCCCAGAATATTGGAAATAAAAGCAAAAATAAACAAATGGGACCTAATCAAAATTAAAAGCTTCTGCACAACAAAGGAAACTATAAGTAAGGTGAAACGACAACATTCAGAATGGGAGGAAATAATAGCAAATGAAGCAACTGACAAACAACTAATCTCAAAAATATACAAGCAACTCCTGCAGTTCAATTCCAGAAAAATAAACGACCCAATCAAAAAATGGGCCAAAGAACTAAACAGACATTTCTCCAAAGAAGACATACAGATGGCTAACAAACACATGAAAAGATGCTCAACCTCACTCATTATCAGAGAAATGCAAATCAAAACCACAATGAGGTACCATTTCACGCCAGTCAGAATGGCTGCTATCCAAAAGTCTACAAGCTATAAACGCTGGAGAGGGTGTGGAGAAAAGGGAACCCTCTTACACTATTGGTGGGAATGCAAACGAGTTCAGCCACTATGGAGAACAGTGTGGAGATTCCTTAAAAAACTGGAAACAGAACTGCCTTATGACCCAGCAATCCCACTGCTGGGCATACACACCAAGGAAACCAGAATTGAAAGAGACACGTGTACCCCAATGTTCATCGCAGCACTGTTTATGATAGCCAGGACATGGAAGCAACCTAGCCATCCATCAGCAGATGAATGGATAAGAAAGCAGTGGTACATATACACAATGGAGTATTACTCAGCCATTAAAAAGAATACATTTGAATCAGTTCTAATGAGGTGGATGAAACTGGAGCCTATTATACAGAGTGAAGTAAGCCAGAAAGAAAAACACCAATACAGTATACTAATGCATATATATGGAATTTAGAAAGATGGTAACGATAACCCTGTATGCAAGACAGCAAAAGAGACACAGATGTATAGAAGTCTTTTGGACTCTGTGGGAAAGGGAGAGGGTGGGATGATTTGGGAGAATGGCATTGAAACATGTATAATATCATATGTGAAACGAATCGCCAGTCCAGGTTTGATGCATGATACAGGATGCTCTGGGCTGGTGCACTGGGATGACCCAGAGGGATGGTATAAGGAGGGAGGTGGGAGGGGTGTTCAGGATGGGGACCATGTGTACACCCGTGGTGGATTCATGTTGATGTATGGCAAAACCAACACAATATTGTAAAGTAATTTGCCTCCAATTAAAATAAATAAATTTATATTAAAAAATAAATAAAGTTGACAAAACTAAAAAAAAAAAAAAAACCCAAACACTGGCCAACCAAATTCCGCATTATGAAAAAATGATATCTTGACTAAATTAAACTTATTCTGTGAATAACATTAGAAAATAATCAGTGTAATTTGCTACATTAAGAGATTAAAACAATTATGACTACCTCAGGGATTTGGAAAAAAATCTGTTGATAAAATTTATCATCCATAAAATTTTGTTTTAGAAAATTGGAAATGGATGAGAACTTCCCCAAGGTGGTAAAAGTTATCTAAGGAAAAAAAACTACAGTAGCAAACATCGTACTTATTGGATGAAATGTTAAAAGGTTTTCTTTTGAAGATGTTAATATGACACAAATGTCCACTCTTACTCCTATTCAGCATTATGCTGGGGCTCCTAGCCAATGTAGAGAAAACAAGATAGGGAAATGAAAGAGAGATGAATTAGAAAGGAAAATATAAAAATCTCATTATTCATAAATAATATCATACCATGTGTCAAAAAGATCTAGTGGCATTGAAATGCAGAGGACAGAGAATTGCAAAACTTTCCTAAGAAGAATAATAAGGCAGAAGGATTTGCTCTACTGGATATCAAGTTATGAAACCACATTAATTAAAATAATGTGTATTCGTGGGTGGGTAGACAGATGTTTCAATGGCACAATATAAAGAGATCTTGAAACACACTCATGCGTATTTGGAGCCTGGGTATTTAACACAGCTCTCTCCAACAAATGATATAGGACAAAGAATATCTACATGGAAAGAAAAAAGTTCAACCCATATCTCACATCATACATAAAATTCAATTTCAGATGTATTCTAGATCTAAATGTGAAAGATAAAACCAAACTTTTAGTTGATAATAGAGTATACTCTTTTCCTACTTTGAGAGAGAAAAAAAACCTTCCTAAAGAGGGCACATAAAGTATTAACCATCAAAATAAAGATTAAAAAATTGTACTTTATTAAAATTAAGAATTTTTGTTCAACCAAAGATATCATTAACATAGAGAAAGGGCAAGCAACCATTCAAGATTTTTCTTAAAAGCAACTTTTATAAACCAATAAGAAAAGGCTTCCCTGGTGGCTCAGATGGTAAAGAATTTGCCTGCAATGCAAGAGATCTGGGTTCGATCCTTGCATCTGGAAGATCCCCTGGAGAAGGGAATGGTTACCCACTCCAGTAGTCTCTCCTGGAGAATTCCATGGACAGAGGAGCCTGGCAGGCTACATTCCATGGGGTCACAAAGAGTTTTAGCAACTGAGCACATGTGCACATGAGAAAAAGATAACTGAGAGGCAAACAATTTGAATGGGCAAAAGACATTAATCCAAATGGCCAATGTACCTCTAAATCAAAAAGGTGCACATTAAAACCACAGTGAGAATCAACAGATTCATCAAAATGGCTACGATTAAAAAGACTGATAATACTAAGTGTTGGCGAAGTAATAAAGCAAAGGGAACTCTCATACATTGCTAATAAAAGAATAAATGCAACCACTTTGGAAAACAGGTTAGCATTACTTCTGAATTTGAAAGTACACACACATTATATTCCTACAGTTCCATCCCTATATCTATGCCCAATAGAAATACATGCACATGTGTATGCACAAGAATGTCCAGGAAAAAGTTCCCAGGAACCTCAAACTGTAAACAGTCAAAAAGTCCTATAACAGTGGGGTGCATAACTGAATGAGAACATATTCACAAAATAAAGTGAGCAATGAAAATGAATGAACTTCAGCTGTATGTAACAACACGGATTACTGTCATAAACAAAGAAACCAAATGCAAAGGAAGGCATACTACAAATTTCCATTTATATGAAATTCAAAAATCAAGTGAAACTAAACTATAATGTTTAGGGATATAAGCTTAGGAGGTTAAAAACTTTTTAAAATTCAGGAAGTGACTTCCATAAAAGCCAGGATAATGGCTACTCTTATCAAACAGGTATGTTGATTGGGGTATTGAGGAGACTTCTAGGCGGCTCGTAATATTCTGTTTTGAACTAAAGAGATGTTCACTTAAACAATTAAGCCATATGTTTTTTTTTTTTTCCTTTTCTGTACTTGGGTTCTCTCTCTCATACACACACACACAATTACAAAAAGAAAAAAGAATTTTTAAATATGTTAAGATACATGTAAATTACAGTGTCTAGTGATGCTGAGCCTCAGTTTAACAAAATGAAGTAGAATTATACATACTGACATTGGAGAGCTTTTGAAGACATACTGTTACCCTTGAGAAAACTAAGCAAATTTCATAATGATGCACACAATGTGATACATTTATATCAAAACAAAACATTATTATATATTTTTGTATGTACATTCATACATGCACTTTTGTAGTACATACATACATATCCAACTACATATACTTCTATAGTACATAGAAATAATTTCAGAAGTATTTGTATAAATCTAAAAACAGTGGTGACTTCTAGGGAGAGGCCTGAGTCCTTGTTGGTGTGTGGATGCTGTATGTATCACTTGCACAACTTAAAGTAAACAAAGGTGGAAGGGAGGGAGGGAGGAAGGAAGGACCAAGCCCAGAAATTTGGACCAAGTCACACAAGATTAAAGTGGAGATAGTTTAGAGCAGCTTCACTAGTTGCTTCTTTCTTCAGTTCAGTTCAGTTCAGTCTCACAGTCATGTCCGACTCCATGTAACCCCATGAACCGCAGCATGCCAGGCCTCCCTGTCCATCACCAACTCTCAGAGCTTGTTCAAGCTCATGTCCATCGAGTCCGTGATGCTATCCAACCATCTCATCCTCTGTTGTCCCCTTGTCCTCCTGCCTTCAATCTTTCCCAGCATCAGGGTCTTTTCTAATGAGTCAGTTATTCACATAAGATGACCAAAGGATTGGGGCTTCAGCTTCAGCATCAGTACTTCCACTCAGGACTGATTTCCTTTAGGATTGACTGGTTGGATCTCCTTGCAGTCCAAGGGACTCTCAAGAGTCTTCTCCAACACCACAGTTCAAAAGCATCAGTTCTTTATCAGTCAGCCTTCTTTAAGGTCCGACTCTCACACCCATACATGACTACTGGAAAAACCATACCATTGACTAGATGGACCTTTGTTGCCAGAGTAGTGTCTCTACTTTTTAATACACTGTCTAGGTTTGTCATAGCTTTCCTTCCAAGGAGCAAGCATCTTTTAATTTTGTGACTGCAGTCGCTGCAGTGATTTTGGAGTCCAAGAAAAAAAAAATCTGCCTCTGTTTCCACTTTTTCCCCATATATTTACCTTGAAGTGATGGGACTGGATGCCATGATCTTAGTTTTCTGAATGTTGAGCTTTAAGCCAACTTTTTCACTCTCCTCTTTCACTTTTATCAAGAGGCTCTTTAGTTCTTCTTCTATTTTGTCATCTGTATATCTGAGGTTATTGATATTTCTCCTGGCAATCTTGATTCCAGCTTGTGCTTTTCCAGCCCAGTGTTTCTCATGATGTACTCTGCATATAAGTTAAATAAGCAGGGTGACAATATACAGCCTTGACGTACTCCTTTTTCTATTTGGAACCAGTCTGTTGTTCCATGTCCAATTCTAACTGTTGCTTCTTGACCTGCACACAGGTTTCTCAGGAGGCAGGTAAGGTATGTCTGGTATTCCTATCTCTTGGTGAATTTCACACAGTTTGTTGTGATCCACACAAAGGCTTCAGCATAGTCAATGAAGCAGAAGTAGAGAAGCAGAAGTAGTAGTAGCTTCTTTCTTACTTCCACTCTTGGGGGTGCCATTAGTCAAGAATTAGTTCATTCATTCATTCAACAAGCATATATATTATTGTGGTTCCTGAAGTAAATGTGTTTGTAATTTTCATGTTTCAGTCCAACCACTGAATGGGCAAGTATTTAATCATAGCATGGCACCCTGATGACATTCAAAAACTTCACCATTAACAGATGACAGATAGATCATGTTTATAAGAAATGTGTGTGTTTCTGAGTGTTTAGTTAGCCAATCTAAAATTGCACATGTTCTCCTTCATTCAGTTCATCAAAGCTTTAAAAGTCTTAAAAGTGCAGTGATGGCAAAGGAGCTTCTAGAACTCTGGGAAACTCTAGGGGAAATGTTCAAATGTTACGGATCCAAATAGACAGAGTGACGGATCTGAAACTCCAAGGAGACAGGAAAGGAACAGCAGAGACACAAGCACACTGGACAGCCAGATGTGAATGTCTGCCTAGGTGTGATCCACACAGAGCTTGACACTGGACAAGTGTGTGATTCCCAGGAGCTGCTGGAAACCCAGGCTTGTTCTCACACATCCCATAAGGCACAGACATGCTTGTCGTACCCAGCAGGAAATCTTCTTAACTTGCCTTTGTAGTGGGATGTGTCAGTAAAGCACAGGGATACCTAACGAGAGCAGCTTCCAGAGACCTGAAGTCAGCAACTTCACCTTGCCATCACAATAGCCCCTGTGTGGTCTCCATGATGCCCCTCCTGGTCATGCAAACAATTTCCCATCTGCAGTTGGGTATTCCTGTCAGAGCAAAAATTAGATTACCTCTCTCCCTGGCTTCAAACCCTGCAATAAGGTGACTTTTATGAAATGTCACTGCTGCGTCCATATTTTCTCATTCAGTCCTTCAAGCACCCTGACATTGGAGCTGTTTTTAAGACTCCCACCTTACAGATGAGGAAGTTGAGATAAAGAGTTCAGTTCAGTTGCTCAGTTGTGTCTGACTCTTTGAGACCTCATGGGCTGCAGCACACCAGGTCTCCCTGTCCATCACCAACTCCCAGAGTTTACTCAAACTCTTGTTCATCGAGTCGGTGATGCCATCCAACCATCTCACCCTCTGTCGTCCCCTTCTCCTCCTGCCTTCAATCATTCCCAGCATCACAGACTTTTCAAATGAGTCAGTTCCTCGCATCAGGTGGCCAAAGTACTGGAGTTTCAACTTCAGCATCAGTCCTTCCAATGAATATTCAGGACTGATTTCCTTTAGGAAGGACTGGTTGGATCTCTTTGCAGTCCAAGGGACTCTCAAGAGTCTTCATCAATACCACAGTTCAAAAGCATCAATTCTTCAGCACTCAGCTTTCTTTATAGTCCAACTCTCACATCCATACATGACTACTGGAAAAACCATAGCTTTGACTAGACGGACCTTTGTTGGCAAAGTAGAATCTCTGCTTTTTAATATGTTGTCTAGGTTGATCATAACTTTTTGTCCAAAGAGCAAGCATCTTTTAATTTCATGGCTGCAGTCACCATCTGCAGTGATTTTGGAGCCCACAAAATAAAGTCTGCCACTGTTTCCCCATCTATTTCCCATGAAGTGATGGGACCAGGTGCCATGATCTTAATTTCCTGAGTTGTGGGTTTTAAGCCAACTTTTTCACTCTCCTCTTTCACTTTCATCATGAGCCTCTTTAGTTCTTCTTCACTTTCTGCCTTAAGGGTGGTGTCATCTGCATATCTGAGGTTATTGATATTCCTCCCAGTAATCCTGATTCCAACTTGTACTTCATCCAGTCCAGCATTTCTCATGATGTACTCTGCATATAAGTTAAATAAGCAGGGTGACAATATACTCCTTTCCCTATTTGGAACCAGTCTGTTGTCCCATGCCTGGTTCTAACTGTTACTTCCTGACCTGCATACAGATTTCTCAAGAGGTAGGTCAAGTGGTCTGGTATTCCCATCTCTTGAAGAATTATCCACAGTTTGTTTTGATCCACACAATCAAAGGCTTTGGCCTAGTCGATAAAACAGAAGTAAATGTTTTTCTGGAATTCTCTTGCTTTTTCATTGATCCAACAGATGTTGGCAATTTGATCTCTGGTCCCTCTGCCTTTTCTAAATCCTGCTTGAACATCAGGAAGTTCACGGTTCACGTACTGTTGAAGCCTGGCTTGGAGAATTTTGAGCATTACTTTGCTAGTGTGTGAGATGAGTGCAATTGTGCGGTACTTTGAGTATTCTTTGGCAATGCCTTTCTTCGGGACTGGAATGAAAACTGACCTTTTCCAGTCCAGTCTTCATGAATCCTTTAGCTAATTATGAGTGCCTCTTCATTGCCTCCTTCAGTGCTCTCTCCCATTATTTTGAGATTTTCTTCATGGCATTAAAGAAAAGCTATGATAAGCCTAGACAGTGTATTAAAAAGCAGACATCACTTTGCCAACAAATGTCCATAGAGATGTGAGAACTGGACCATAAAGAAGGCTGAGCGCCAAAGAATTGATGCTTTTGAACTGTGGTGTCGGAAAAGACTCTTGAGAGTCCCTTGGACTGCAAGGAGATCCAACCAGTCCATCCTAAAGGAAATCAGTCCTGAGTATTCATTGGAAGGACTGTTGCTAAAGTTGAAACTCCAATCATTTGGCCACCTGATGCAAAGAACTGAATCATTGGAAAAGACTTTAATTCTGGGAAAGAGAGAAGGCAAGAGGAGAAGGGGACGACAGAGGATGAGATGGTTGGATGGCATCACCAACTCAATGAACATGAATTTGAGCAAGCTCCGGGAGATGATGATGGACAGGGAAGCTTGGTGTGCTGAAGTCCATGGGGTCACAAGAGTCAGACACGACTGCATAAGTGAACAACAAAATGTTTTTATAGGGGCTTTCCGGGTGGTACAGGTGGTAAAGAACCCACCTTCAATGCAGGAGACATAAGAGATGTGGATTCTATCCTGTGTTGGTAAGATCCCCTGGAGGAGAGCATGGCAACCCACTCTAGTATTCTTGCCTGGAAAATCCCGTGGATGGAGGAGCCTGGAGGGCTACAGTTTATGGGGTCCCAAAAGAGTCAGACACAACTTAGTGACTAAACAAGAACAACAGCACATATTTATACATATTTATACATTTATACAAATACAAGCTTCAATAGGAGAGGGACTTGCTAACTTTGCAGTATCCCAAGTGCAAGAATGATGCCTGACATACGGTGGGCAGTCAAGAAAACTGTTCACTAAGCACTGAACAGGTGAGCTTAATGCTAGTCCCTCTGGAGCTTATTACGTTACATCCAAAGTGATTAATATAGTTGCTTGCATTTATAATGAATTATGTAAATAAAAGAGTTACCCTTTGAATAACATTGGGGTTAGGGACACTGATGCCCTGCAACATTCGAAAAATCTGTGTATAATTTTTGACTCCCCCTCAACTTAACTACTAGCAGCCTCATTGACCAGAGGCATTGCTGATAAAATAATTGTCAGTTAATACATATATTGTATGTTGTATGTATACCTACATATATTTTATGCATTCATGACATACCTAACTTTTTCTTAATTTTTAAGATCTTTCTTGGCTGGCTACACAGTTTGTGAGTTTTTTCAAACTGTTGCCAATCTCCCCCAAATATGTAGTATATTTAATGAAAAAAAAAATCTGTGTATAAGTAGACTCCCACAGTTCAACTTTGGGTTGTTCAAGAGTCACCATACATTAAATATGATATTAATTCAATAATAAGAATGAAGTCTGTTATCTATCTAGTTCATTTACCAAATGCTGACTATGTACCACACATTGTTGGGTATGGGTGAAAAAAATAACCATTACTTAAGGAGCTTCTGAGTATGTGTATGTGTGTGTATAGGGTGTGGGTGGGAAAGAGAATACTACACTGTGTAGTAAGTGCAACTGTAGAGTTAAACACAGATGCTGGTGGCATAGAGGAAGGGCAGGTGAATATGAACAGGATTATAGTGGGGTGTGAGGGAAAGCTTTCAAGAGGAGCTGAGAATGCAGCTGAGTTAGGAGGACCATAATAATCATCCAAATATGTGGGGAAGCTTGTAAAGGGCACCAACTTACTAAAAGCAAGGAAGTGGTACTTTGGGGGAACCGTCTGGTGCAAGGCAGGGATGCACTGAGAGGTTAAGCTGGATATGTGGAAGAGCCATTCACAGATGACTTTGGATTTCACTGAATTTTATATCACCATGTCTTCTCTATTTATCAATGTATACCCACTGCTGGCACAGTGCCTGTCAGATGGTAAGACCTCGGTAAATATTTTTTGAATGAGTGAATGGATTTGGAATGTTACTCCAGAGTATCCAGGAGCCAGTGAGAGTGTCAGTAGGGGGGGACCTGCTCAGAATGCCATTTGAAATAGACCACTCTGGAAGCAGAAGAAGACTCAAGTCAGTGAGGGGTGATCAGGAGTGAATTTAAGGACCCTGGAGTGAGGTAGATCAGAAAGATGAGATGGATTTGAGTGTTACTTGGCAACTGATTAAATGATGGGAAATAAGAAATAGGGTTAAGGCTGCCGCTGCTGCCGCTAAGTCACTTCAGTCGTGTCCGACTCTGTGTGACCCCATAGACAGCAGCCCACCAGGCTCCCCTGTCCCTGGGATTCTTCAGGCAAGAACACTGGAGTGGGTTGCCATTTCCTCCTCCAATGCATGAAAGTGAAAAGTGAAAGTGAAGTCATTCAGTCATATCTGACTCTTAGCGACCCCATGGACTGCAGCCTACCAGGCTCCTCCATCCATGGGATTTTCCAGGCAACAGTACTGGAGTGGGGTGCCATCGCCTCTCCAGAGTCAAGGCTAGAAGGGTTGCAAATTTCTGGCTTAAGAACTAGATGTTTGTTAGTGTCACGCACAAGACACAGGACCCAAAGAGGAGTTACTGGATTCAGCTGGAGTCTTGAATCTGAGTCGCTTTGGAACATCCTGGTAGAGATGTCAATAGTCAGCCAAAATGTGGGCCTGGAGCCCAAGAGAGAGATCTGGGCTGGAAGATCTCTCTAGGTGCCAGCAGTGTTGAGGTAGTGCATGGAGCCTGTGAGTGAGGAGACAACCCAGGGAAGGGGCCCTCCAGGGTGGGTACTGCAGAGGTCCTGGAGGCATGTGAAAGGACGAAGCAGAGAGGTGCCCATGATGGGCTCAGAGATGTTGGATGGTGAACTACGATTTGAAGGAACCAAAGTCCAAAGCAAAAGGATTTTGCCTATGAACACCATTGAAGCATGCAAGAATGACCAATAAGAATGAAAGTTGAAAGGATAAAATCCAGGATGGAGTGTGGCATGAAGGAACGGACCAAGGCAAGCAGCCTGGCACAAGCAGGGGCTCCCTCTTTACATGATGCCCTGGGTGAGGTCAGGGCTTCCCTGGTGGCTCAGACGGTTAAGAATCTGCCTGCAATGCAGGAAATCCAGGTTTGATCCCTGGGTTGGAAAGATCCCCTGGAGAAGAGAACAGCAACCCACTCCAGTATTCTTGCCTGGGAAATCCCATGGACAGAGGAGCCTGGCAGGGCTACAGACCATGGGGTCGCAAAGTGTCAGACGCGACGGAGTGACTAATACTTTTCACGCTGGGTGAGGTGCTAGGTGGGGTGACTTCCAGGAACCATTGGGTTGGGGCGGTTTCTGTCTTTTTATAACTTTGGATGCCATCTCCCAGGACAGTAGAGCTTCTCTAAGTGTCATGCCCCTGGGATCATGGGCTTCACCCATCCTTCTCCCACGCCCAGCCTCTGCAGCAGAGCACTTGAGCAATTCAGGGCGGTGCAGGTCCAAGTGCACCGTCTGCACACGTGGGCAATTACCACGTCTAGACTCATTACTCACATTCTCTGGCACAGATCTCCACATAAATCAGGTGTTTTCAGCCATTCCCAGTTCCTCTTCCTGGGTCCTCTGACCTCTTTCCCTAGTTCTGGGGAAGTTTGGTTGTAGTTTCTTGGAGACTGAGAACTTAGGATGCTTGCTATGTGGGCCTTATTTTCCCCCCAGTTCTGGCTCTCTTCTGAGGGCTGCTCCAGCCTGCTGTGCCCTCTTTGGGAAAACTGTGTGACCTTAAGACCATAAATAGTTCAGGAAATTTTTCCTTGGGATGCTGAGTGAAGGAGGCCTTCCTAAATGCAGAAAAAAACCGATGCCCAAAGATGTTCATCTTCAGATTGGTTTTAAGAATGAAGCATGAAAATAGCACTGATACATGTATATTCAGATCAGATCAGATCAGTCGCTTAGTTGTGTCCGACTCTTTGCGACCCCATGAATCGCAGCACGCCAGGCCTCCCTGTCTATCACCAACTCCCGGAGTTCACTGAGACTCACGTCCATTGAGTCAGTGATGCCATTCAGACATCTCATCCTCTGTCGTCCCCTTCTTCTCTTGCCCCCAGTCCCTCCCAGCATCAGAGTCTTTTCCAATGAGTCAACTCCTCGCATGAGGTGGCCAAAGTACTGGAGTTTCAGCTTTAGCACCATTCCTTCCAAAGAAATCCCAGGGCTGATCTCCTTCAGAATGGACTGGTTGGATCTCCTTGCAGTCCAAGGGACTCTCAAGAGTCTTCTCCAACACCACAGTTCAAAAGCATCAATTCTTTGGTGCTCAGCCTTCTTCACAGTCCAACTCTCACATCCATACATGACTACTGGAAAAACCATAGCCTTGACTAGATGGACCTTTGTTGACAAAGTAATGTCTCTGCTTTTGAATATGCTATCTAGGTTGGTCATAACTTTCCTTCCAAGGAGTAAGTGTCTTTTAATTTCATGGCTGCAGTCACCATCTGTAGTGATTCTGGAGCCCAAAAAAATAAAGTCTGACACTGTTTCCACTGTTTCCCCATCTATTTCCCATGAAGTAATGGGACTGGATGCCATGATCTTCGTTTTCTGAATGTTGAGCTTTAAGCCAACTTTTTCACTCTCCACTTTCACTTTCATCAACATGTATATTACCATATGTGAAATAGATGGCTAGTCCTAGTTCGATGCATGAGGCAGGTCACTCAGGGCTGGTGCACTGGGATGACCCTGAGGGGTGGAATGGATGGGAAGTGGGAGGGGGGTTCAGGATGGGGAACACATGTACACCCGTGGCTGATTCATGTCAATGTATGGCAAAAACCAATACAATATTGCAAAGTAATTAGCTTCCAATTAAAAAAAAAAAAAGAATGAAGCATGAAAAATGGTGAAGCAAAATGGCCAAAAGCAGGGGAATGATTAAGAGGACAATGGCATTTCCTCGGATGGAATATAACACATAGGTGTAAAAAAATATTTATTTATTTGGCTCTGGAGGGTCTTAGTTGCAGTATGTGGAATCAAGTTCCCTGTCCAGGGATCACACCCAGGCCCCCTGCATTGGAAGTGTGAAGTCTTAGCCACTGGCCACCAGGGAAGTTCCTAATGCAACAGTTTTTATAATAGTCACAAAGATAATTAAAGAATCTGAAAATGTTGCTGGTAAGATATTAAGGAAGGAAAGAGAACACAAAATGATGTGTGTAGTGTGATTAAAATTATGTAAATAAAAATGCACAAGAAGTCTAGAAAGGAAACTCTAAAATGTCAACAGTGGCTGGGTTTGATTGTGGGATTACGGGCATTTTTTTAAAAAAACTATTTCCCAATTTATCTGTAATGAGGTTATATTGATCTTGCAATGGAAAATACACATAATAAAAACTTTAAAAGCCCTGAAGTCTAATTGGAAAGCTATCTTCTCTTCTCAGGCTTTTCAAGAACAGAAATAAGCTCGAACCTTCTAGGCAGGGCATCCCCTGGAGACTAGACCCCTTCCTCGAGGTGGGGCAGATACGGCTCTGTCCTGGGGTGTTGGCATTCAGAATGTGTAAAAGCTATTAAAAACAGGCTGTGAAGAGCACACTGAGCAGGGAGAACTACCAGAAAGTTCCTGAGGGCCATTCCCACACCCTGTCCCTGACACCTGTCACAAAGTCACACCCCGGTACACTCCTGGGGGTGGAGCACTCAGCCTCTTGGGGCCAGTCTGGAGCCCCTTAGCACACCATCCTGGCTCACCCATGGTGGACTCCCAGGCCATCCATACACAGCAAAGTCAGAAAGAGAAAGACATATATCGCAACTGGACGCATATATGTAGAATCTAGAAAAATGATACACAGATGCCTATTTACAGGGCCAGAATAGAGCCGCAGACAGAATGAACTTGAGGACACAGTTGGGGGTGGGGACAGAAGGGTGGGACGAACTGGGAGATTAAGATTACACTAGCATGTGTAAAGCTGCTGTAGTGGGAAGGGGCTGCATGACACAGGGAGCTCAGCTTGGTGCTCTGTGATGTCCTAGAGGGGTGGGATGGCAGGGGGTGCGGTGGGGAGGGAGGGGATATAGATACACATATAGCTGATCCATTTCGTTGTACAGCAGAAACGAATGCAACATTGTAAAGCAATTATCCTCCAGTTTAAAAGGCAGGGGAATGGTATCACAGGAGGCTCTGGAGAGGCAAGCCAGCAGACAGCTGGCCCAGGAAGGCGCAGCAGCAGCAGCAAGGTTCGAGGCCTGTTTCTCCACCCGGGAGGTGTGTGGATGGCGGCAGAGGCAGGAAGGGGAGGGGGAACTGGGGGGAGCGGTAAAGCAGGACTGGACCGCAGGAACAGGGCAGCCAGCCGGCCTTAGAGCTGACTCTCTGCCGGACGAATTACGGGGGACACAAAACACCAAAGGAAATGGCAGCCCACTCCAGGATTCTTGTCTGGATAATCCCATGGACAGAGCAGAATAGCGGGCTACAGTCCATGGGGTCGCAAAGAGTCTGACACGACTTCGGCGACTGAGCACGCGCGCACGCACTCTGGGGGCTGGATTATCAGGGACATGAAACGCCCACGGGGTCGCCTTGTTGTTTTGCACAGCTGTGGCCCAAGAAAGGAGAATGCCCCCCTCCTCCAGACGACACCAGGCTGGGGAGGCCGCCGTTTGTCTGAAGACTGAGCTGTCTTGAAATTCCTCCTAGAATATTCTTAATTTAGGCCCCCTGAAGGGACCCCTTAGCTTCCCTTGGGGCTCAGCTGGTAAAGAATCCGCCTGCAATCTGGGAGACCTGGATTCGATCCCTGGGTTGGGAAGATCCCCTGGAGACAGGAAAGGCTACCCACTCCAGTATTCTGGCCTGGAGAATTCCATGGACTGTATAGTCCACGGGGTCGCAAAGAGTTGGACACGACTGAGTGTGTCATGGGACTCCTTAGGGGGAGGGGGCCTGGGGGCAGAAATGGCCGTGATCTGTGTCCCAAATGGAACCCATAGCCTCAAGTTTGATGCTCTTCTTCCTCTAGTCTCTGTTCCCGGGAGCTTCACTGAGCTAAAGGCTTGGGTACCTCCCATCCCCGGACTCACAGGTTGACACCCATAGCCTTCCCCTGGACAAAATGCGAGAAACGCTGCCTTGTGCTGTCGACAGATACTTACTGGATGCCCTCTGTGTGTTGGGCGTCCTGCAGGAGCCAGGACCAGCAGCCCACATCCGTCTGATGTCCCAGAGGCACCACAAACCCGTTAATGTTCTGTAGGCTGATGCTGACGGAGCCAGGCACTATCTCAGAGGCTTCGCACATGGACACAGATTTCATCTTCACAACAGTACCTTCCTCACTGTCAGAGAAGAAACCTGAGAAAGGGGCCAAGGGGCTTGCCTGGATGTGCAGTTAGTGGGCACAGAACTGGATTGGAACCCAGGCAGCCTGATTCTGTACACTACCAAACTTCCTGTTTTTTGCCTTAAATAGAAATTGTGATTTCCCTTTCATGTCATCTCCCTAAATGTCACCAGTATCCATCCAATGAGAGAATCAGAGCCCAGAAGTCCCTGTTGACACCTTCTTCTGCCTCACCCTCCATGTCCACTCAATCAATAAGCCTTGCTGATTTTACCTTTTATGTTTTTCTTCAGGAGGCAGAAAGGTGTGTGGTTTTGGTTGTCATTGGGTCCAGCCCCCCAGCATGTAAACTGACCACTCCATGGTGAGTCCATGTGAACTCCACACTAGTGCTTGGCCTGGGGCTTTGCTGCCTTTGGAGGCATCCCTTTGCTCTATACAGAGAATGAACATCCCAGGGGCAAGTCATGACTGAGATAGAGTCCCTCGTCAGGCCTGGTGGTGGGAGCCAAACCAGAGAATCTGATTTAGATTGATATGTAGGTAGATAGGTTAATTAGTGAATGCAATAATTCTAGTGCCTGTGATGGGGAGTAAATTCATGCAATATCCATCTGTTTTCTTGTCTGTCTCTTTGATCAGAATACACAGCAAACAGCTATGAAACACTTCCTACATGGCAGGCAGGTTTTCCACGCTTTCCACGTGCTACCATATAATCCTCACCACCGTCCTTTGCCTTGGGCCTGATTGTGTTATAGATGGGGAAACTGAGACCCAGAAAATCTGCCCACTTGGCCAAGGTCACACAGTGGGACCATGAGTTTGGATCCAGAAAGTCTAGCTTTGACACCATACCCTTTACCGGCAAGTTCTACTATCCCCAAACCGCCGAGAACAGCTCTTTTCTGAGGATCAAGTATTTGAACTTCATGGCCACACTCCCTTGGATTCAAGGTGGAGGTATCTCTCAAGGTGGATCTCAAGTGAGTTTCCTTCTTCAGACCAAAGATGATGGTCAATATCAACAGTCACTTGAACTCAGCACATGTGTCCTCAGCAAAGTCAGGCTATGGGACAGCCACCTTCCACAGTGGGAGTTAGGGCTGGGTGGAAAAGCAGAGAGACAAGATGGGGTGGGGGAAGGGGGAGACAGCATCAGATACTTCTGGAGCAGGGAGGATATATGGAGTCCCAGAAACACCAAGACTGTCACATCTAGTTCTTTAGTCTCATCTAGTTCTAGTAGCCTCAGCTTCACCTTCTGTTTCTGGATTCTAGGATATACTCTGGAATCCTTAGTACATTCCTGGGTTTTGCTTCTTTGTTGTAATAATTACAAAATGATGGTCAATGAGACAGGCAAAAACATAAAAAGAATGTCAGCATTTAATTAACTCTCATCTTACAGATAAGTGATGAGCTGCAATCTGCTGTCTGTATGTGGGTGTGAATCTGCATATATTTATAGGGTATGTCTACTCATATCAGGGGACAAAAAGTTGAAAGAGACTTCAATTAAAAGAGTATAAAGGAGAAACTTGAAAGCCACCCAGAGAACATATGATATAGTGTTAATGAAAACAAAATTGTAGGTGAAAGGTGTAGGCAAGGAAATTCCTTTTGACCCAGCAGATAGATTCCAACTCTAATGTCTCAACCCTAGTTTTCACAACTGCTCAGGAAGAATCATTTTAGAATTATCGTGCTCCCACGTCCACTACCAGTCTTCACATCTCTACCAAAAACTTGAATCTGTAACTACTTCAAGGTCCTGAATTTTTCACAACTAGACTCAGTTGGCCTGAGATAGCAAATATCCTCTTCTTGGTTGTTGGGTTAGTGATTTTGTAACCTCTGGAAAATGTGGAGATCAGAATAGAAAATGAACTAATCAAGACCAGAGTACTGCTGTATTTTATCCATTTTAGCATCTTGGAAATTGGAGTGTATTCTACAGTTAATGATATCATATAATTATAAATGGTGCTATTTCTTCTTTCTTAATGATATTAAGAGCTCTAGGATACTAAACTCTGGGAGTTGGTGATGGACAGGGAAGCCAGGCGTGCTGCAGTCCATGGGGTTACAAAGAGTCGGACATAACTGAGCGACTGAACTGAACTGAATGATATTAAAATAATGTTGCATCTTATAATTGAAGATATCTTAGATCCTTTGAAATAGTGTTGACCTTTGAACAACACGGATTCAAACTGCACAGGTTCACTTATATGTGGATTTTTTTCAATAAATACATTGGAAGATTTTTTCTTGATATTTGCAACAATTTGAAAATTTTACATAATTTTTCTGTAACTTGCATAGCCCAAAGAAAAAAAAAGACAGAAAGGAAAAGGTAAGTCATGAATGTACAAAATACACATAGATGCTAGTCCATTTGATCATTTATTACCATCAGTTCAGTTCAGTTCAGTTCAGTCGCTCAGTTGTGTCCAACTCTTTGTGACCCCATGAATCGCAGCATGCCAGGCCTCCCTGTCTATCACCAACTCCCGGAGTTCACTCAGACTCATGTCCATCAAGTCGGTGATGCCATCCAGCCATCTCATCCTCTGTTGTCCTCTTCTCCTCCTGCCCCCAATTCCTCCGAGCATCAGAGTCTTTTCCAATGAGTCAACTCTTCACATGAGGTGGCCAAAGTACTGGAGTTTCAGCTTTAGCATTATTCTTTCCAAAGAAATCCCAGGGCTGATCTCCTTCAGAATGGACTGGTTGGATCTCCTTGCAGTCTAAGGGACTTTCAAGAGTCTTCTCCAACACCACAGTTCAAAAGCATCAATTCTTCGGTGCTCAGCTTTCTTCACAATCCAACTCTCACATCCATACATGACCACTGGAAAAACCATAGCCTTGACTAGATGGACCTTTGTTGGCAAAGTAATGTCTCTGCTTTTGAATATGCTATCTAGGTTGGTCATAACTTTCCTTCCAAGGAGTAAGCATCTTTTAATTTCATGGCTGCAGTCACCATCTGTAGTGATTTTGGAGCCCCCCAAAATAAAGTCTGACACTGTTTCCACTGTTTCCCCATCTATTTCCCATGAAGTGATGGGACCGGATGCCATGATCTTCATTTTCTGAATGTTGAGCTTTAAGCCAACTTTTTCACTCTCCTCTTCACTTCCATCAAGAGGCTCTTTAGTTCTTCTTCACTTTCTGCTATAAGGGTGGTGTCATCTGCATATCTGAGGTTATTGATATTTCTCCCGGCAATCTTGATTCCAGCTTATGCTTCTTCCAGCTCAGCGTTTCTCATGATGTACTCTGCATAGAAGTTAAATAAGCACTGTGACAATATATAGCCTGGACGTACTCCTTTTCCTATTTGGAACAAGTCTGTTGTTCCATGTCCAGTTCTAACTGTTGCTTCCTGACCTGCATACAAATTTCTCAAGAGGCAGGTCAGGTGGTCTGGGATTCCCATCTCTTTCAGAATTTTCCACAGTTTATTGTGATCCACACAGTCAAAGGCTTTTGCATAGTCAATAAAGCAGAAATAGATGTTTTTCTGGAACTCTCTTGCTTTTTCAGTGATCCAGCAGATGTTGGCAATTTGATCTCTGGTTCCTCTGCCTTTTCTAAAACCAGCTTGAACATCTGGAAGTTCACGGTTCACGTATTGCTGAAGCCTGGCTTGGAGAATTTTGAGCATTACTTTACTAGTGTGTGAGATGAGTGCAATTGTGCGGTACTTTGAGTATTCTTTGGCATTGCCTTTCTTTGGGATTGCAATGAAAACTGACCTTTTCTAGTCCTGTGGCCACTGCTGAGTTTTCCAAATTTGCTGGCATATTGAGTGCAGCACTTTCACAGCATCATCTTTGAGGATTGGAAATAGCTCCACTGGAATTCCATCACCTCCACTAGCTTTGTTTGTAGTGATGCTTCCTAAGGCCCACTTGACTTCACATTCCAGAATGTCTGGCTCTAGGTGAGTGATCATACCATCGTGATTATCTGGATAGTGAAGATTTTTCTTGTACAGTAAAATATGCAAAAATCTATTATAAAGAGTTAAATTTTATCAAAGCATGTACACCAACACTTACAGACCACACATGGTACCATTTGCTGCTAAGAGAAATATAAACAAATGTAAAGATACAGTAATAAATCATAACTTCATAAAATAAACTGTGGTATATACTGTGCTACTGTAACAATTTCATAGCCACTTTCTGTTGTATGTGAGCTCAAGAGCTGTGATATCTGGTTAAAACACCATGTGATGCCTATCATTTCCAAGTGAGCAGTTCCTCTCTCAAATATATTGTGTTTCAAAGTAAAAAGTGACCATGGTTCTGGCTCACTTTTCATTGGGTTTAGTGCAATACTGTAAACCTTGAATAACACACTGGGACCCATACAAAGTGCCACTGGTGATGTTGGAAGTGCTCCCAAGAAGCAGAGGAAAGCCATGACATTACAAGAAAAGGTTGACTTGCTTGACATGTGCCATGGAGATGGCAGTGGCCCACCATTTCAAGACAAATGAATGCAATGTAAGGACTCTGGTTAAAAAAAAAAAAAAGCTACATCAGTGTGTGTGAAAACCTTGAGGTTTATGAAGTATCTTTTCATCTGGTATTGAAAATGCAGCTGTTGTGGGAATGCAGGATTAGCGTTCCTATGGACTCTAACATAGTTTGAGAAAGGCATAGTCATTGTATGACACCTTAAAGCAAAAGAAAGGTGAAAGATCTAACACAGGAGGATTTAATGCCAGCAAAGGATGGTTTGATCATTTTAGAAAGAGACTTTGCGTAAAAAAGGTCAAGATAACAGGAGAAGCAACTTCTGCTGACCAAGAGGCAGATGACTTCCCAGACATCATTGAGGAGAAAGAAATGTGCCTGAGAAGGTCTTAAATGCAGATGAAAGTGCCCTATTCTGGGATAAAATGCCACAAAGAACATTTATTAGTAAAGAAGAGAAGTAAGCACCATGATTTAAGGTAGGAAGTGATAGACTAACCAACTCTAGTGTTTTGTGCAAATGCAGTTGGGTTTCTGATCAGGACTGCTGGTTGTACAAAAAAACTTGAACAACCACGCTTTTTTTCTGGAATTGGTTCCACCAATGTGTTGTCCCTAAAGTTAGGAAGTTACCTTGCCAGTAAGGGACTGCCTTTTAAAATTCTTTTGTTAATTGGACAGTGCTCCTGGCCACCCAGAACCCCATGAACTCACCATGCAGGTGCTGAATTGGTCTATTGGTCACCTTTCTAATTCAGCCTCTAGATCGTAAGAACCTTGAAGTATCATTATATCCAGTACTCTATGGAAGGGATTGTCAGTGCTATAGAAGAGACCCCCAGGAGAAAGATCATCATGATCATCTGGAAGGATTACATCATTGAAGATGGCATCATTTTTGTATTGAAAGCTGCGATAGCCGTCAAGCCTGAAACAATGAATTCCTGCTGGAGAAAACTCTGTCCAGATGTTGTGCATGACTTCACAAGACTTATGACAGAGCCAATCAAGGAAATCATGAAAGAGATTGTGGATATGGGAAAATTAAAAAAAAAAAAAAGTTGGGATAAAGGGTTCCAAGATATGGGTCTTGGAGGAATTCAAGTGCTAATAGGCACCACACCAGAGGAATGAACAGAAGATGACTTGATGGAGATGAGTGTCAAATGATGAAGAAGAAGACAGAAAAGACAGTGCCAGAAAACAAGTTGACGTCAGACAATCTGGTAGAAGAATAAAAGAGTTCTGATTATTGAAGACTGCTTTTGACTTCTTTTACAATGTGTATCCTCTTATGATATGGACAAAACTGAAAAAACAGTGGGAGAATGATCGGAACCAGGTAGAAACACTTTTAGAGAAATGAAAAAACAAAGAAGTCAGACTGAACTCAGGATGCATTTCCAGAAAATGACACTGTGTGTGTCTGCACTTCCTTGCTCCCCTCCCCACTTCTCCACCTCTTCTGCCTCTGCTGCCTCTTCCTCCTCTTCTTCTTGGCCTCTTGAACATGAAGACAACAAGGACAAAGACCTTTATGATGATTCACTTCCACTTAATGTACAGTAAACAGTCATCAAGCCATACAGTTCATGAACATATCTTTTGTGTGTATGTGAGTGTCTTTGTATGAAAATCTAATAACTGTGCATCAAGAACTGTGTGGAACACTTTCATGCCATCATCATGGCCTAAGTGTTCATGATGTAGAACATCACGGACAAGACTAATATAGAAGTGGATAGCCTCTCCTTACGTGGACATAGGATGAGTGATAGCGAACATCAAATTAGTAATACCTTAGTTTTCTTACTTTTTACCACTTTACTTTCAAAAGAATTACATTGTCTTATAGAACACCCTTCTCCTTTGTAATTGGAGAAATTGTGTATCAACCTATCTTCACAGGTTAGTGTTTTTTAAAGAATGTAATGATGTTTACAATACTGGATTATGACTGTGACTGTAATACTGTATGACATAAATGTTTTAGAACAATTCGTTCATTTGTGTATGTGAAAGTCATTCAGTTGTGTCCAACTCTTTGAGACTCCGTGGACTATATAGTTCATGGAATTCTCCAGGCCAGAATACTGGAGTAGGTAGCCTATCCCTTCCTCAGCGGATCTTCCCGACCCAGGAATCAAAGCGGGGTCTCCTGCACTGCAAGCAGATTGTTTACCAACTGAGCTATCAGGGAAGCCGTTCATCTGTGAATAAGCTAGGCTAGCAGGGAAGGGGCTCCCTAAAGTACAATAGCTAAAAGATGATAGAAGTTTACTTCATGCTCCTGTAACTGTCAGGTGGTGTGTGGTCCAGAGCAGTGGACTAAGCAACTTTGCTATGTGAGGTCTCTAGGAAATTGGGTCCTTCTGTACTTTGGCGCTGCCATGGCCTGAGGGGTTATCTTTATCAACCTGGATAATGTTGGCACACCACGACATCCAAGGGAAGTGGGAAAGAAGTGAGTCCAGGGCAAGATGTTAAAGGAGCACACATCATATCTGCTCGTGTCTCATTGGTCACATGGTCACACTAGCTGCAAAACGCACCCTACGGTTGGGTGGACATGTATCCAGCTGAAACCCAGGGATTTTAGCTAAAGGAAGAAATGGGAGAATTAACAACAGAAAATATTTGGCAGTCATCCACCTTGAGTCTTAAGAAACTTCACTCAGTAGATTAAATTATTAAATTTCAGTAATTGCTTAAAGACGTAGAAAGATTTCACTTGTCAGTTTTATACATTTGTCATGGCAGATGTTTGAAGTGTTTTAGAGAGACAGATATATTTTAATTTTAAATGCACTTAAAATGTTTCAGGAAATTAAATTATAAGTTTATAAATAGGGTTATTTAGGAGAACATCCGCTGGATCATGAAAAAAGCAAGAGAGTTCCAGAAAAACACCTATTTCTGCTTTATTGACTATGCCAAAGCCTTTGACTATGTAGATCACAATAAACTGTGGAAAATTCTAAAAGAGATGGGAATACCAGACCACCTGATCTGCCTCTTGAGAAATCTGTATGCAGGTCAGGAAGCAACAGTTAGAACTGGACATGGAACAACAGACTGGTTCCAAACAGGAAAAGGAGTATGTCAAGGTTGTATATTGTCACCCTGCTTATTTAACTTCTATGCAGAGTACATCATGAAAAACACTGGGCTGGAAGAAGCACAAGCTGGAATCAAGATGGCTGGGAGAAATATCAATAACCTCAGATATGCAGATGACACCATCCTTAAGGCAGAAAGTGAAGAGGAACTAAAGAGCCTCTTGAGGAAAGTGAAAGTGGAGAGTGAAAAAGTTGGCTTAAAGCTCAACATTCAGAAAACGAAGATCATGGCATCCGGTCCCATCACTTCATGGGAAATAGATGGGGAAACAGTGGAAACAGTGTCAGATTTTATTTTTTGGGCTCCAAAATCACTGCAGATGGTGACTGCAGCTGTGAAATTAAAAGACGCTTACTCCTTGGAAGGAAAGTTATGACCAACCTAGATAGCATATTCAAAAGCAGAGACATTACTTTGCCAACAAAGGTCCATCTAGTCAAGGCTATGGTTTTTCCAGTAGTCATGTATGGATGTGAAAGTTGGACTGTGAAGAAGGCTGAGCGCCAAAGAATTGATGCTTTTGAACTGTGGTGTTGGAGAAGACTCTTGAGAGTCCCTTGGACTGCAAGGAGATCCAACCAGTCCATTCTGAAGGAGATCAGCCCTAGGATTTCTTTGGAAGGAATGATGCTGAAGCTGAAACTCCAGTACTTTGGCCACCTCATGCGAAAAGCTGACTCATTGGAAAAGACTCTGATGCTGGGAGGGATTGGGGGCAGGAGGAGAAGGGGACAACAGAGGATGAGATGGCTGGATGGCATCACTGACTCGAGGGATGTGAGTTTGCGTGAACTCCGGGAGTTGGTGATGGACAGGGAGGCCTGGCGTGCTGTGATTCATGGGGTCGCAAAGAGTCAGACACGACTGAGCAACTGAACTGAATTGAACTGAACAGAAGCAGAAGTTATTAAGAAGAGGTGGTAAGAATACACAGAAGAACTGTACAAAAAAGATCTTCACGACCCAGATAATCACGATGGTGTGATCACTCACCTAGAGCCAGACATCCTGGAATGTGAAATCAAGTGGGCCTTCGAAAGCATCACTACGAACAAAGCTAGTGGAGGTGATGGAATTCCAGTTGAGCTATTTCAAATCCTCAAAGATGATGCTGTGCAAGTGCTGCACTCAATATGCAAGCAAATTTGGAAAACTCAGCAGTGGCCACAGGACTAGAAAAGGTCAGTTTTCATTCCAATCCCAAAGAAAAGCAATGCCAAAGAATGCTCAAACTACTGCACAATTGCACTCATCTCACACACTAGTAAAGTAATGCTCAAAATTCTCCAAGCCAGGCTTCAGCAATACGTGAACCGTGAACTTCCAGATGTTCAAGCTGGTTTTAGAGAAGGCAGAGGAACCAGAGACTAAATTGCCAATATCTGCTGGATCATTGAAAAAGCAAGAGAGTTCCAGAAAAACATCTATTTCTGCTTTATTGACTATGTCAAAGCTTTTGACTGTGTGGATAACAATAAACTGTGGAAAATTCTGAAAGAGATGGGAGTCCCAGACCACCTGACCTACCTCTTGAGAAACCTATATGCAGGTCAGGAAGCAACAGTTAGAACTGGACATGGAACAACAGACTGGTTCCAAATAGGAAAAGGAGTACGTCAAGGCTGTATATTGTCACACTGCTTATTTAACTTCTATGCAGAGTACATCATGAGAAATATTGGGCTGGAAGAAGCACAAGCTGGAATCAAGATGGCTGGGAGAAATATCAATAACCTCAGATATGCAGATGACACCACCCTTAAGGCAGAAAGTGAAGAGGAACTAAAGAGCCTCTTGATGAAAGTGAAAGAGGAGAGTGAAAAAGTTGGCTTGAAGCTCAACATTCAGAAAACGAAGATCATGGCATCCGGTCCCATCACTTCATGGGAAATAGATGGGGAAACAGTGGAAACAGTGTCAGACTTTATTTTTTTGGGCTCCAAAATCACTGCAGATGGTGATTGCAGCCATGAAATTAAAAGACGCTTACTCCTTGGAAGGAAAGTTATGACCAACCTAGATAGCATATTCAAAAGCAGAGACATTACTTTGCCAACAAAGGTCCATCTAGTCAAGGCTATGGTTTTTCCAGTGATCATGTATGGATGAGAGAGTTGGATTGTGAAGAAAGCTGAGCACTGAAGAATTGATGCTTTTGAACTGTGGTGTTGGAGAAGACTCTTGAGAGTCCCTTGGACTGCAAGGAGATCCAACCAGTTCATCCTAAAGGATGTGAGAGTCCTGGGTGTTCATTGGAAGGACTGATGCTGAAGCTGAAACTCCAATACTTTGGCCACCTCATGCAAAGAGTTGACTCATTGGAAAAGACTCTGATGCTCGGAGGGATTGGGGGCAGGAGGAGAAGGGGACGATAGAGGATGAGATGGCTGGATGGCATCACTGACTCGAAGGAGTTGGTGATGGACAGGGAGGCCTGGCATGCTGCAATTCATGAGGTCGCAAAGAGTCGGATATGACTGAGCAACTGAACTGAACTATGTTAAATTTAAGAGTCAGTTCAACATTAATCAGAGAAAAGTGGAAGCAATTAATGTTATTTTAATTAAGAAAAAATTCTGTGTTAAACATTTGTTGTCCAGTCACTCTGTCATGTCCAACTCTTTGTGATCCCATGAACTGCAGCACGCCAGGCCTCCCTGCCCATCACCAACTACCAGAGTTTGCTCAAAGTCATGTACATAGAGTTGGTGATGCCATCTAACCATCTTATCCTCTATCATCCCCTTCTCCTGCTTCAATCTTTCCTATCATCGGGGTCATTTCCAATGAGTTGGCTCTTTGCATCAGGCGGCCAAAGTATTGGAGCTTCAGCTTCAGCCTCAGTCCTTTCAGTGAATATTCAGGACTGATTTCCTTTATGATTGACTAGTTTGATCTCCTTGCAGTCCAAGGGACTCTCAAGAGTCTTCTCCAACACCAGTTCAAAGGCATCAATCTTTCGGCGCTCAGTGATTTTTATTGTCCAGCTCTCACATCCATACATGACTACTGGAAAAACCATAGCTTTGACTGGACGGACCTTTGTCAGCAAAGTGATGTCTCTGCTTTTTAATACATGGTCTAGATCTGTCATGCCTTTTCTTCACAGGAGCGTCTTTTAATTTCATAGCTGTGGTCACTGTCCAAAGTGATTTTGGAGCCCAAGAAAATAAAGTCTGCCACTGTTTCCACTGTTTCCCCATCTATTTGCCATGAAGTTATGGGACCATATGTCATGATCTTCGTTTTTTGCATGTTGAATTTTAAGCCAGCTTTTTCACTCTCCTCTTTCACCTTCATCAAGAGGCTCTTTAATTTCTCTTTGCTTCCTGCCCTAAGGATGGGGTCATCTGTATATCCGATGTTATTGATATTTCTCCCTTCAATCATCAGTTCTGTTCAGTTCATTTCAGTCACTCAGTCGTGTCCGACTCTTTGCGACCCCATGAATCGCAGCACGCCAGGCCTCCCTGTCCATCACCAACTCCCGGAGTTCATTCAGACTCACATCCATCGAGTCGGTGATACCATCCAGCCATCTCATCCTCTCTCGTCCCCTTTTCCTCCTGCCCCCAATCCCTCCCAGCATCCGAGTCTTTTCCAATGAGTTAGCTCTTTGCTTGAGGTGACCAAAGTACTGGAGTTTCAGCTTTAGCATTATTCTTTCCAAAGAAATCCCAGGGCTGATCTCCTTCAGAATGGACTGGTTGGATCTCCTTGCAGTCCAAGGGACTCTCAAGAGTCTTCTCCAACACCACAGTTCAAAAGCATCAATTTTTTGGTGCTCAGCTTTCTTCACAGTCCCACTCTCACATCCATACATGACCACTGGAAAAGCCATAGCCTTGACTAGACGGACCTTTGTTGGTAAAGTAATGTCTCTGCTTTTGAATATGCTATCTAGGTTGGTCATAACCTTTCTTCCAAGGAGTAAGCGTTTATTTAATTTCATGGCTGTAGTCACCATCATAAATGGTTACAAAACCCCTTAAACATAAATGGTTACAAAAATCCTACCTTTTAAAAATGTTTAAAAATGTACATCTTTTCAGATGGACGTCTTAGACTTACTAATAGCATTTATATTTCCTCCATGTCTTTTCGTGGCTTCACAGTCCATGTATGTTTTATTGCTGAATAATATCCAATTGTTTGGATGTACCATAGTTTTGTCAACCTAAATAAACTTAGGAAGCAATAATCAAACAAAAAGTGTTTATTGGGGATTGAAGAATTCCAATTCAAGACACACAAGTTCAGTTAGCCATCCAAACAGAGTCCCACTAGTGAGTAAAAGTCAGGGGCTTTTAAAGGTAAAGAAGAGAAGTTTGCATTACAAAGAATTTTATCTGGAGTTGGAGGCAGAAGTAAGTCTTGGCTAGACATGATTGATTGCTAGAGGGAAGAAAAAGTTCATTAATGTGATAAGTTGCAGGTGTTTTTGCAGAGTCCTTGGAATAATTGTGTTTTGGCCCAGTTCAAAAGTTCATGGCTCCACCTGGGGAGAATGAGTATGTATGATCTTAATGTTCTCTCAGCTTCATTTAAAAACCCTTTTATAAAAGCGGCTCCATTTTACTTCGCAGTG
Source organism: Bos indicus (assembly GCF_029378745.1). NCBI lineage: Eukaryota > Metazoa > Chordata > Mammalia > Artiodactyla > Bovidae > Bos > Bos indicus. The sequence goes on along the minus strand of NC_091760.1, from coordinate 2,168,639 downwards.
TCTTCATTCATTCTCTTGCTCTGGGACATCTTTGTTGCTCCAAGTTTTGGCAGTTATGAATAAAGCTGCTATAAACATTCATGTGCAGGTTTGTGTGTGGATATAAGCTTTTAACTCCTTTGGGTAAACACCAAGAAATACGACGGATTGTATGTTAAAAATATGTTTAGTTTTATAAGAAATCACCATACTGTCTTCCATGCTGGCTGTATGATTGGTGTGATTTTGAATTCCTACATTTCCTATTGCTTCATATCCTCACCAACATCTGACGCTCTCAGCGTTCTGGATTTTGACCGTTCTAATCTGTGTGTTGTAATATTTTCCCATCATTTTAATTTGCATTTTCCTGTAACCCATGATGTAGAGCGTATGTTCATGCTTATTTGCCACGTGTATATCTTCTTTGATAGGGTGTCTGTTAAGGTCTTGGGCCTATTTCACAACTGAGTTGTTCTTTCTTTCATAGACTGTGCCTTTGGTATTGTGTTTAAAGAGGCTGCTGCTGCTGCTGCCAAGTCACTTCAGTCGTGTCCGACTCTGTGCGATCCCATAGACTGCAGCCTACCAGGCTCCTCTGTCCATGGGATTTTCCAGGCAAGAGTACTGCAGTGGGGTGCCATTGCCTTCTCTGTTAAAGAGGCTACACACTGTATTATTTCAATTATGTGACATTCTGGAAAAGGTAAAATTATGGAGACAGTAAAAAAAAAAATTCAATGATTGCCACGGGTTAGAAAGGAAGAAAGGATGAATAGGCAGAGCACGAGGCTTTTTAGAGAAGTGAAAATACTCTGCATGATACTGTAACAGTGAAAACGTGGCATTACACATTTGTCCAATCCCATAGAAGGCTCGAATACAACTCTGGACTTTGGGTGACGATGTGTTAATGCAGGTTTATCAGTTATAACAAAAGTACGACTCTGGTGGGGGGTGTTGACTGTGCTGGAGACTATGTATGTGTGAGGTCAGGGAGTCTATGAGGAATCTCTGTACCTTCTGTTCAATTTTTCTATGAATCGAAAACAGCTCTAAAGAAATAATCTTAATAAATACTACCTGTGAGGTCTTCTGGCCCTGAACTTACATTGCTGGGAATTTTTTAAATTACTGATTCAGTTTCATTGCTGGTAATTGGTCTCCCTTCGTATTTTCTGTTTCTTCTTGGTTCAGTCTCAGGAGAGTGTACATTTCTAGGAATTCATCCATTTCTCCTAGGATGTCCATTTTATTGGCATATAATTGTAGTAATCTCTTATCGTTCTCTGTATTTCTGAGGTTTCAGTTGTAACTTCTCTTTTTTTATTTCTGATTTTATTGATTTGACTCTTTTTCTTCTTGAAGAGTCGAGCTAAAGGTTTACTAATTTTGTTTAACTTTTCAAAGAACTGGCTCTTTGATCTTTTCTATTGTTTTTTTAACCTCTATTTCATTTATTGCTGCTCTGATCTTTATGATTTATTTCCTTCTAACTTTGTTTTTGGTTTGTAATTCTTTTTCTAGTTTTTTTAGGTGTAAGGTTAAATTATTATGAGATTTTTATTGTTTCTGAGGTAGGCTTAAAGAGATGGGAATACCAGACCACCTGACCTGCCTCCTGAGAAATCTGCATGCCGGTCAAGAAGCAACAGTTAGAACTGGACATGGAAGAATAGACTGGTTCCAAATTGGGAAAGGAGTATGTCAAAGTGTATATTGTCACCCTGTTTATTTAAATTATATGCAGAGTACATCATGAGAAGTGCTGGACTGGATGAAGCACAAGCTGGAATCAAGATTGCTGGGAGAAATACCAATAACCTCAGATATGCAGATGATACCACCCTTATGGCAGAAAGTGAAGAAGAACTAAAGAGCCTCTTTTGATGAAAGTGAAAGAGGAGAGTGAAAAAGTTCGCTTAAAACTCAACATTCAAAAAATGAAGATCATGGCATCTGGTCCCATTACTTCATGGCAAACAGATGGGGAAACAGTGGAAATAGTGACAGATTATTTTGGGGGGGGGGGCTCCAAAATCACTGCAGATGGTGATTGCAGCCATGGAATTAAAAGACACTTGCTCCTTGGGAGAAAAGTTATGACCAACCTAGATAGCATATTAAAAAGCAGAGACATTACTTTGTCAACAAAGGTCCATCTAGTCAAAGCTATGGCTTTTCCAGCAATCATGTGTGGATGTGAGAGTTGAACTATAAAGAAAGCTGAGCACCAAAGAATTGATGCTTTTGAACTGTGGTGTGGGAGAAGACTCTTGAGAGTCCCTTGGACTGCAAGGAGATCCAGTCCATTGTAAAGGAAATCAGTCCTGAGTATTCATTGGAAGGACTGATGCTGAAGCTGAACCTCCAATATTTTGGCCACCTGATGTGAAGAACTGACTCATTGCAAAAGACCTTGACGCTGGGAAAGATTGAAGGTGGAAGAATAAGAGGATGACAGAGGATAAGATGGTTGGATGGCATCATCGACTTGATGGACATGAGTTTGAGTAAACTCTGGGAGCTGCTGGTGGACAGGGAGGCCTGGCGTGCTGCAGTCCATGGGGTCGGAAAGAGTCGGACATGACTGAGTGACTGAACTGAACTGAGGTAGGCTTGTATTGCTATAAATTTCCCTCTTAGAATCACTTTTACTGTGTTCCCTAGATTTTGGATCAGTGTGTTTTCATGTTCATTTCTCTCCAGGTATTTTTGAATTTCTTCTTTGGTTTCTTTAGTGAAACATTGCTTGTTTAGTAGCACATTTTTAGCCTCCAATTGTTTGTGTTTTTTGCAGGTTTTTTTTTTTCCTATAGTTGATTTCTAGTCTCACAGTGTTGTGTTTGGAAAAGATGCTTTATATGATTTCAATTTTCTTAAAAATTACTGAGAGTTGTTTTGTGACTTAGCATGTGATCTATCCTGGAGAATATTCCCAGGAGCACTTGCAAAGAATGTGTATTCTTCTGAATGAAATGCTGTCTCCCTATATATACAGTCCATTGGGTCTAACGTGCTGGGCCTTCATCGCAATGCATGGGCTTCTCATTGTGGTGGCTTCTTTTGCTGTGGAGCACGAGCCCCAGGGCACACAGACTTCAGTAGTTTGTGCAACTCACAGGCTCTGGAGAGCAGGCTCAGCAACTGTGACATATGAGCTTTATTGCTTCATGGTATGTGGAATCTTCCTGAATCAAGGATTGAACCTGTGTCCCCTGCACTAGCAGGAGGATTCTTAACCACTGGACCACTGAGGAAGTCCTAATGTGTTGTTTAAAACCAGTGTTTCCTTAGATTTTTCTGTCTGGATGATCTGTCACATTGATGTCACATTGATGTAAGCGGGGTGTTAAAGTCCTATTATAATTACTGTGTTATTGTCAATTTCTCTCTGTCAGTTAATATTTGCTTTATGTATTTAGGTGCTCCTATGTTGGGTACACATATATTTACAATTGCTATACCTTCTTCTTGGGTTGATCCCTTGATCATTATATAATATCTTTCTTTGTCTCTTGTCACAGTCTTTGTTTTAAAATGTATTTTGCTTGATGTAAGTATTATTACTCCAGCTTTCTTTGAACTTCCATTAGTGTAGAATACCTCATGCCTGTCAGAATGGCAATTATAAAAAAAAAAAACAAGAAACAAGTGCTGGAGAGGATTTGGAGTAAGGCAGGTCCTCATGCACTGTTAGTGGGAATGTAAATTGGTGCATCCATTATGGAAAACAGTATGGAGACCACCCCAAAATTAAAATAGAACTAACATGTGATCAAGCAATTCCACTCCTGGGTATTCATCTGAAGAAAACAAAAACACTAATATGAAAAGGTATATGCACCCCTATGTTCATTGTAGCATTATTTACAATAGCCAAGTTGTGGAAGCAACCAGATGCTCATGAATAGATGAATGGATAAAGAAGATATGGAGTGTGTGTGTGTGTGTGTGTGTGTGTGTGTGTGTGTGTGTGAAATATTACTCAGCCATAAAAAAGAATGAAATCTTGTCCTTTATGACAATGTGGATGGACCTACAGAGTATTATATTCAGTGAGACAAATCAGGCAGAAAAAGACAAATACTACACGATTTCACTTATATGGAGAATCTGAAAAAATAAACCAAATGAACAGACAGAACAAAACAGAAACAGTGTTATAGAGAATAAACAGATGGTTGCCAGAGGGGAGAGTGAGGGAGGAAAGAAATAAGTGAGGGAAATTAAGAGGTACAAACTTCCATTTGTGAAATAAATGAGTCACACATATAAAATGTACAATGTGGAGAATAATTATAATATCTTTGTAATTATGTAATATTTTTATATGCTGACAGATCATAACTAGACTTATGGTGATCTCTTTGAGATAGATAGAAATTTCAACTCATTATGTTGTATAACAGGAAATAGCATAGTTTTGTAGGTCAATTATACCTCAAAAACAAACAAACAAGCTCATAGACAAAAATATAGATTTGTGGTTACCAGGGGTGGCTGCTGGGGGAAGTTGAATTGGATGAAGGTAGCCAAAAGGCAGAAACTTCCAGTTATAAGATAAGTAAGTACTAGGCATGCTCATTTGCTAAGTCATGTCCAACTCTTTGAGATTCCGTGGACTGCAGTCCATCAGGGTCCTCTGCGATGGGATTTCCCCGGCAAGAATACTGGAATGGGTTGCCATTTCCTTCTCCAAAGTACAAGGAATCTAAGATAAATAAGTTCCAGGAATCTAAAAAAATCCAACAATTTGAATATTAATTAAAACAAGTAGGTATAGGTGATTCTCTGCGTATATTTATTTTATTTTTGGCTGTACTGGGGTTTTCGTTGCCGTAGGTGGGCTTTCCCCAGTTGTGGCGAGAGGGGGCTACTCTCTAGCTGTGATGTATGGGCTTCTCATTGCGGTGGTTTCTCTTGTTGCAGAGTACAGGCTCTAGGGTCCTCAGGCTTCAGTAGCTGAGGCACATGGGCACAGTAATTGTGGCTCACGGGCCCTAGAACACAGGCTCGATAGTTGTGGTGCACAGGGTTATTTGCTCTGTGGCACGTGGGAGCTTCCCAGATCAGGGCTTGAACCCATGTCTCCCGCACTGGCAGGCAGATTCTTGACCACTGAGCCACCAGGGAAGCCTGATCCTTGACACGTAAAAGCCTTCATCAGATGTTACAAAAATCTCGAGTGCCATGTTTATGAGCCTTTCGATAGGTTCTGTTATTTACAATCAAGAATGTCTTGAGGGAGATTCAGTTTCTCCCTAACCCCATTACATCATGTTTCCAGTTTGTCTGTGTCATAGTCTCACGGTCATATCTGTAAATTTCATTCTACTTGTGCTACTCCTCCACGCACACATGGGCGCACAAGATGCCTATTGGGATGCTTGTCTAGGCTTCTCCTGGCTGCATACTGTTTCTCCCCACTCCAAATCCCCATAGCTACAGAGTTCAGAGGTATCTTAGCTGTCATAATGATGTGATTTGGTCCACCTTGGTCCAAGGTGACCACTAACCTAAGCAAGGTTAATAAGAGTGCCAGTTGAAAGAGAGCCTCAGACCCTCTCTAGGTGGCTAGAAGAATCATATGTAGGAACTGGGACTAGCTCTCGTCTACTCTTGGAGACTGGAGAGCAGGGGCAAAGGGTCCTTTTAGAGACAGAAGAATCAAGCTCATGGCAGAGAAACTGAAGCAAAGATAGATGGGGAGCATTTGGGTTCTAGTCTGTTCCTGAAGCCCAGTCAGCTGCACATAGCCTTGAGTCTTGGGAGACATCTGGTACACTAATAATAATTCATCTCTCCCTTCTGAACAAAACAGTCCGTTTCTATTATTTGTAACCAAAAAATGCTATATAATATGCCTGAAAATATACACTTCATACTAAGCAAACTCAAGGGTTTTGTTTTAAAAAGAAATGGCTACTTGGTTGTCTCAATGAGAGGAACTTTCCGGTGTGGATCTGACCTTAGGGTTATAAGTACTGGTCCAAGGTGGGTCCCCTGAGAAGTTCACAAAATTGCATTTACCTAAAACTCATTTATTAGAGTAACTCTGGCCTGATAATTCTTGCAGAATACCCAATGCTGAGTATAAGAAAGTTACAGTCAATTAACCACTTGTGACTTCTGACAGTTCAGTTTAGTTCAGTGGCTCAGTCATGTACAACTCTTTGCAACCCCATGGACTGCAGCATGCCAGGCCTCCCTGTCCATCACCAACTCCCAGAGCTTGCTCAAACTCATGTCCATTGAGTTGGTGATGCCATCCAACCCTCTCATCCTCTGTTGTCCCCTTCTCCTCCTGCCTTCAATCTGTCCCAGAATCAAGGTCTTTTCCAATGAGTCAGTTCTTCACTTGCAAAATGCCCAGAACTGGTGTAAGAAAGTTACAGTCAATTAACCACTTGTGACTTGTATAGCATCTTATTATACTTAATCTACTGGGAGATCCCCAAATTGCATTACATGGTCTGTAGTTAAAGCTGTTAGTTCACCATTCTCTCCCAGCAAAAACTACATTTCCCAGCCCCTCTTGAAGGCAAGGCAAGGCCATAAGACTAAGTTCTGACCCATTAAAAAAGGAGTGGACATGACAGGAGTAACTTTCAGAACATTCCTTAAAGGAATGTCCCTTTCTTCTTTTTCCCTTCTTTCTCCTGGAATTTGAACGTGGTTCTGGCAGCAGGTCCAGCCATGCTGGAACTCAAGATGAAAGTCATGTATTGTAAATAGAGATCAAAAATCTAGAAAGAGCTAGGGTCCCCAGACCTACTTACATTTAGACCTTTCCATGTGAGAGAAATAAACCATTTTCTTTAAGTCCCTATTATTTTGACTTATGTTTCAGTAGCTGAGCCAGTCCCTTAACTATAACACAGTCTTTACATAGTTTTCTACAAAAGGAAGTGCAGCCAAAAGGAAAACTTTAAATTCGTGAAACACTCATTCAACAAAGATTTATTGAGTCACAGAGGTCTAAATGTGAATGTGAAGTACCCTTGGAAAAAGTGTGCAGGCTAGTGAAGCAATCCAGCTCATACGAAATGAGAAACGCCCAAAAGAACATGGACCATTTAGCCTAGGGAGGGAAAAGGTTAGGATAGGTTGGAGAGCTGTCATAAGACTTAGGAAGAACTCATGTGGAAAAGACAATAGCTCCATCTGCTCCATATGATCCCAGGTGGCTGAAGTAAGGCCAGTAAAGCATGTAGGGAAGTGAAGCACTAAGATCCAAAGGTTTCCATGTCAGTTCTGGTTCTTGGCTTTAAGCAATAGAAACAGACTCTCATGTCTTAGGCAAAAACAAAACTTGCTAGAAGGGTATTTTGGGGGGAAATCACAGAATTAACCATATACCAGAGTACTGGCCTCCAATGGCTTAGCAGGTAAAGAATTTGCGTACAATGCAGGAGACACAGGAGATGAGGGTTCAATCCCTGGGTTGGGAAGATTCCCCTGCAGAAGGAAATGGTAGCCCACTCCAGTATTCTTACCTGGAAAATGCCAAGGACAGAGGAGCCTGGTGGCCTACAGTCCAAAGGGTGGTAAAGGGTTGGACATGACTGAGCAACTAAGCACACAGAGTACTGGCCAGGGATCAATAGTATCTGGAGTGCTGGTTAGCAGGAAGAATAGCCACAGCCATGGAGCAGACCAAGGTTTGACCAGAATGATGAATGACTTCTAACTGGTCCTCATGTCCCTGAGTCATTCATTCAGGAGTCAGAATCATGGGAGAGAGTCTTATGGTTGCACCTAGATCATCCATTCCCTGGCTGAAGGAAGGCAGGGTGGATTAGGGGAAAAATAAGGTCCCTGTTGACTCTCACGTGGAAGTCAGGCACCACCTCCAGGAGGAACAAAGATAACTATCAGACAAATTTCCAGGGCCACCCCTAATGATTCTTGAAAAGCCTGTGAATTTGTGACCCATGTCTTGTGATTGGGAAGAACTTGTCTGTTCAGGGAAGTTATCTCTGTTCTATATTCCTCACTAATGCTTGTATACTCTCTGCTGAATGATTCCAACCCTGAAAAATTCACTAGTTCACAAGTTCTTCTTCATGTTAAGATGAAATAAAGGCTGGGAGTTTAGACTGCCTGACACTCAAGACCCTCCAACTCTGGTTCTACTTTTGAACAGTTAAATTCTGTGATTCTTCTATAAAAGCGTTTCTTCCCATCCAACTTATTCACTCAATGTCACCATCCTCTGACCCCATCAAAACATCTTATGTTATTCTCTTTACTTCTCCTGTCTATCTAAATGTTACCCATTCTTCACATTCCAGCTCAGATCCCACATCCTACATGAAACATTCCTGAACCATCCCAGCTCAAAGTAACTCTTTGGAAATCGTTTGCCTGTATGCTTCACTAGGCATTTAATCATTCTCTTTTTAAATGTTTTCTATTTTTTAGAATTGATATTTATACTTTGTTAGATAATTTAACTTTAAACATACTTATATCCTCTCTATCTGGATTATAACTTCTTTTTTAAAAATTTAAATTTATTTATTTTAGTTAGAGGCTAACTACTTTACAATATTGTATTGGTTTTGCCATACATCAACATGAATCTGCCACGGGTGTACACGTGTTCCCAATCCTGAACCTGCCCCCCCCCACCTCCCTCCCCATACCATCCCTCTGGGTCATCCCAGTGCACCAGCCCCAAGCATCCTGTATCATACATCGAACCTGGACTGGCGATTCATTTCTTATATGATATTATACATGTTTCAATGCCATTCTCCCAAATCATCCGTCCCCTTCCTCTCCCACAGAGTCCAAAAGACTGTTCTTTACATCTGTGTCTCTTTTGCTGTCTCGCATACAGGGTTATCGTTACCATCTTTCTAAATTCCATATATATGCGTTAGTATACTGTATTGGTGTTTTTCTAAAAATATGGAACGCTTCACGAATTTGTGTGTCATCCTTGCGCAGGGGCCATGCTAATCTTCTCTGTATCGTTCCAGTTTTAGTATATGTGCTGCTGAAGTGAGCACTGGATTATAACTTCCTGAAGACATGAACTATTTCTTATCCAACTTTGTATCTCCTGTAGAACTTAACAAAATTCTTTCCACATGGACTTTTTCCTTCCTTAATTTATATGAATACCAGAGGTGAATATGGTCTTGACTCCTTATCCAGGAATTTGGGGAAGAGGAAGCAGAAGATGAGGGAAGAGGTAAGTCAGGCAATGACTTACAATTACTTCTTAGGCTATAATAATGTTGTGAGTGATTTATGCTTTACAGCTTTTTTGAGTTATAATTGATATGCAAAACTGCACATATTTGTTAAGTTTTGACATATGTATACATCCATGAAACCATTGCCCTAATCAAGATAATAAATATATCTATCTCCTCCCAAAAGTTTCCTTATGCCCCTTCATAGACTCTTTCATTCACTTCTACTTCAAGCCTTCAAGCAACTGATGATTTGTTTTCTGTCACTATGGTTTGAATTTCCTACAATTTTATATAAACAGAATCATTCAGTATGTACTCTTTTTGTCTGGTTTCTTTCACTCCACATAATGAGAGTCACCCATGTTGTTGAACAGATCAATAGCTCACTCTTATTCTTTTTATTGCTGAGTAGTATTCCATCGCATGAGCATACCACAATTTATTTGTCTATTGAGGTCATCTGAGTTGTTTAGTTGTTTCAAGTTTTTGGCTATTACAAGTTAAGCTGCTATGAACATTTATACAGGTCTTTTCATGTGGACACATGTTTTCATTCATCTTAGGTATTTACACCTAAGGTATTTACACTGCGTATTTACACCCAATAGTAGAATGCCTGGGCCTTAGGCTAGGTCTATATGTAACATTTTAAGGAATTACCAAAATGATTGCACCATTTTCATTCCCATCAGCAATGCAGGAGAATTGTGGTTGCTCCTTCTCCTCACCAATAGTTGCTTTAAAAAACAAACTCAGGCCATTGTAGTGAGTGGTAGCTCACTGTGGTTTCAATTAGCATTTTCCTAATGACTAATGAAGAACATCTTTTCACGAGCTCATTCATCATCTTCTTTGACAAAGCGTTTGTTCATATCTTTTGTCCATTTTTAAAACTGAGTTGTTTTATTACTGTTGTGTTTCAAGTTTCTCTGTAGATTCTGGACGCAATTTTTTATCATACACATGACTTGGAAATATTTTCTCATGGTCCCTGGCTTGCTTTTTAACTATGTCTATTCAAGTTGTAGGAGGTTTAAATATCGATAAAGTCCAGTTTATTACTATTCTCTTTTATGAGTTGTGCTTTTGGTATTGCAACTGAGAAATCTTTAACTCAGGGTCACAAAGATTTTCTTCTTCTGAAAGTTTTATAGCTTTAAGTTTTACCTAAATAGGTTTATGATAAATTTTTTTAGTTAATTTTTGCCTATGGTGTGAAGTACTGATTGAGGTTCATTTTTTCAAATAAAAACATTAAGTTTCTCCAGAATCATCTGTTGAAAAGATGATCCTTTCTCCACTGGATTGCCTTTGCAAGCATGTTGAAAATCAGTTAACCATATGTGTGTGGGTCTGTTTATGAACTCTATTCTGCTCCGATGGTTGTTGTGTCTATCTTTACACCAATATGTCACTGCATGATTTATATTCCTATAATGTTTTAGATAAAGTGCTTTCACCCATAGATAATAGGGTTGTGTTCATGATGTGGACTCTGGAGCCAAATTACTTATGGGCACATCCTGGCTCCAGCACTACTGGCTATATGGTGCCTGCGTGCTAAGTTGCTTCAGTCATGTCCAACTCTTTGTGACCCTATGGACTGTAGCTTACCAGTCTCTTTTGTCCATGGGATTCTCCAGGCAAGAATGCTGGAGTAAGTTGCCGTGCCCTCTGCAGGGGGTCTTTCTTCAGGGATCAAACCCACATCTCCTGCAGCTCCTGGATTGCAGACAGATTCTTTACTGCTGAGCCAACAGGCAAGCCCACTGGCTATATTATTTTGAAAAGTGAAAATCACTCAGTCGTGTCTGACTCTGCAACCGCATGGACTATACAGTCCATGGAATTCTCCAGGCCAGAATACTGGAGTGGGTAGCCTTTCCCTTATCCAGATATTACTTTAGGCAAATTCTTTAATATCTCTGTGCCTCAGTTTACTCATCTATAAGTGGGGATGATGACAGTATCCACTCATCAGATTGCTGTGATCATTGTGTTGGTCCAAAAAAGGTAGATAGAGCAACATTCAATGAAAGTTTTCTCTTATATAACTTCCTGTATAAAACAAAAATAGGAGCTAGTTAGGTATTATTGTTCCTTTTTAAATTTTTTTTAATTTTTAATTTTTTTTATTGTTCCTTTTAACAGATAAAGAACTTAAGATGAAAAGAGGTATTATCAGTATTGGCCATGCCACACAGAAAAAACTACACTTAAGTCTTCTGATACAGAACCTAGCGTCTTTTCTACTCCATCTCTGAGACTATAATGGAGGCCTCAGTCTTTCTATAACCTCATCTCTGAAGTCATGTTCTGTCACTTCTGCTGTATTCACTACTCTAGAAGCTAGTCTTTAAATCTGGCTCACACTCAAGGACAGGGAATTATCTAAAGTATAACGCCAGTAGGTGGGGACCACAGGAGCCAGCTGAGAGGCCACTGATGACTGGCCCCTTCCCCTTTCTAGGATTCTCACAAGTCTGATAGGTGGGGTTGTGCTCAGAGGATTTTGAACTGTGGAATGAGAGGTCAGAGCATTCCCGAGCCAATGACCTAGGAGGAGACTTTGCTTTCTCCTCCTGAAAAGAAAATCTTAGCTCCTTCGTTCACTGCTGCACATTGGCCACACCTTTTAATTAAGGAAGTACAGTTTCGGACTACACCCATGGAAATAAAAGAGGTATCCAGGTTGGGCCGAGCAATTTTCTTCTGCCCTCAGATGACAGTAGAAACATGTTCACGTAAGAGATTTCTTGGAGGAAATGCCTATCAAGGACAGACCTATGAAGGAGGGAACCAGAGAAGGTGGGAGAGCTTTCAGATTGCATTACAGTACATCTGTGCAAGGTGGGGGAGAGGAGGTGGGGACAGAGAGCGTTGTGCTGCAGTGCAATTCCAAGAAAGGACGTGCCAGCTCACTGGGAAGTCCTTGAGCCCGCGTCATCCATCAGAGGAGTCCTGGGGGTAATAGAACTGAGCCTGGAATGGTACCCTCACTGTGCTCAGTCCTTGGCTGGGAGCAGTCTGAGGGATGTGTGGTCTTAGCACGAGTGGAGCAGGGGGTCCCAGGGGCCAGCAGCTAGGGATCTGAGCCGCATCTTTTCACATCTGTCATGCATATGCCATAGGGTCGGATTCGTGTGGCCATGAGGTGAGCACAGGTGCTAAAGGAGCACAAAGGCATCTAATCCAGACTTTCAGGATGAGGGCAAAACTTTCTGCAGTGCTTCCCTGGTGGCTCAGACTGTAAAGCATTTGCCTGCAATGTGGGAGGCCTGAGTTCAATCCCTGGGTTGGAAGACCCCCTGGAGAAGGAAATGGCAACCCACTCCAGTACCTTTGCCTGGAAAATCCCATGGACGGAGGAGCCTCGTAGGCTACAGTCCATGGAGTAGCAAAGAGTCGGACACGACTGAGTGACTTCACTTTCCTTTCCTTTTCTGCAGTGCAGTGGTCAAAACTGACACAGGAGCAGAGAAGATGAATTAGCGAAACCACACATGCTGCTAATGCAGGTGCATACTGGTACCACCGCTTGGGAAAACCACTGGCGGTATGTAGGAAGCTGAAGTAGTTGCATGGCCTGGGTGGTAGCGCTCTACTCCTGGGGATGGCAATTAGAGGAAATTTTTGCCCATGCACATGGATGCTCTGGTCTGTGTGTACAAAAATGTGCCCAGCAGTATCACTGGTACTCAGCACCCACAAAGGAAACAGTCCATGTCCATCAGCAGAACAGAAGACTTGTGGTCCAATCGAATAGTATCAGCAAGGAAAGGAAGTGAATTTATGGCTACACTCAATAACTTGGATCACGAACACAATGTTGGGGGGTGGAAATCAAGTCACGAATGCAACATTTTAAAAGGACGCAGAAATAAGATACTGCTTAGGGAATATATGCATAGATGGTAAGACCATAAAGAAACACAAGGAGGGACTTCCCTAGTGGTCCAGTGATTAAGAATCTGTCTTGCAGTGCTGGGCACCTGGGTTTGATCCCTGGTCCGGTAACCAAGATCCCACATGCCTCAAAGTAACTAAGCCTGAGCCCTGTAACTAAGATCTGTGGTAATAAAATAAATAAATATCAAAAACAAAAAACAAAAAAAAGAAAAGAAAAGCAGGGAAAGTGGGGGCAAGTTGGGGCTGTTTCTGGAGAGGCACAGAAGAGGATTCTGGGATGGGGGAATCCAGGATGCTTGTCTTGAATAATTTTTCCCTAAATTCTTCATATGTGCTTCATGCAATCTCTGTCTGTATAACTCATAGTTTTTTCTTTTTTTTCAAAAAGGAAGGAGGATAGGAGTAGGCTACGTGGAGGAAGTGGAGTGTGTTCCAAGCAGAGGGCAAAGGACAGGAGGGGAGGTGCGTGCAGGGGTTAGGGACTTGCAAATCCAGTGGGGTGACGAGGTGAGGAGTGGCAGGTGACGGAGGTTCACGGAGGACCCCGCACAAGGAGGAGTTTGAACCGGAGGGCAATAGGGAGCCACTGCAGTATTTAAGCTGTGGAGAAACGGAATGAGATCTATTTCCAGAAAGATCCTTCGGCCCTGGCATGAGGATGTGCCTCAGAGATCCAGGTGAGTGGGGATGAGCTGGGGAAGGGAGGAGGGTGCCTGGTCCTCGCTGTAGTCAGGGGCTGGTCTTCTTCACCATCAGGCCAACTGCTCTGCTCTGCTGCATCCAGAGACTTGTCATTTCTTAATCACAGAATCATTTGTAATTGGAGGAGAGTCCCTACCTGGCTACTCTCCAACATCAATCAGGAATATTACTGATGGAGGTGAACTGTAATTCTGGGTCCCAAGGGCCCTCTCATTTACATGCTGGACATTTTGGTGGAGAGGGGTAAAGAAAAACAAGTGAAAGGATTTGTAAGTAACTAATTATCCCAAAAGTTCACCCTTTGTAGGAATCATTTAATAATAGCGCTGTATGTAACGATTCTTTATTGCTAAAAAGACTTGTTCCATCCGCAATAATATTATAGATGAGTGTTTAGTTAACATGGGGAATTTTTTTTTAGTGATTACATATTTGATTTTAAGGTCAGTTGTGGACTTCTTTATTCAATGTTCTCCTAAGACCTCAGTAAACCTAGGCTGAAAGTTCAAGCTGATGTAATGTGGGAGGAACCACCCAATGGCTCCCAATTATCCTGTAATCTTAATTGCATGTGAGGAAAATTATTTTCCTTCTGGCAGCATAAATAGTTGCTATTGTTGCCATTGTATTTATTTTTTAAAATATGGCCAATTTGATGAAATTAACAATATTTCTTTATTATAATCTATCTGCCCATGTCCATTTTCCTATCTTAAAAATGTTGTCTTATCTTGGGTTTGTTCAAATCAGGATTCAGGAAAGTTCCACAGGTTGTATTTTGTTGGCATGTTTCTTATGTGTCTTTTTATCTGTAACAGCGGTCAGCAAACATTCTGTTAAAGGTTAGATACTTAATATTCTAGGCTTTGTGGCCTGTAAAATTGTTGAGAACTAAACTTTGCAGTTATAGCATGAAAGCAGCCCCTTGAAAATGTGTGAAAAAGTCACCTAGCTGTATTCTTGTAATAAAACCTTATTTACACAGACAGCAGAACAGATTTGGCCCACTGCTTAGGGTTTGCAAACCAACCCCTGGTTTACAGTTCTGTAAGGAAAGAGGTTGGGCTTCCCAGGTGGAGCTAGAGGTAAAGAACCCACCTGCCAATGCAGGAGACATAAGAGACAGCAGAGTTTGATCCCTGAGTTGGGAAGATCCCCTGGAGGAGAGCAAGGCAACCTACTCCAGTATTCTTGCCTGGAGAATCCCATGGACAGTGGAGCCTGATGGGCTATGGTCCATAGGGTCGCAAAGAGTTGGACATGACTAAAAAGACAGCACAGTGCAGCAGCACAAGGAAGGAGGTTTACCTGTAGAAGCTAATAATATGCTACGATTTTATAAGGCTCAGACGGTAAAGAATCTGCCTGCAATGCGGGAGACCTGGGTTGGATCCTTGGGTCGGAAAGTTTCCCTGGAGGAGGGCACGGCAACCCACTCCAGTATTTGGTAGCTCAGCCGGTAAAGAATCTGCCTGCAATGCAGGAGACCCTGGTTCAATCCCTCGGTCAGGAAGATCCCCTGGAGAAGGGATAGTCTACCTAGTCCAGTATTCTTGGGCTTCCCTGGTGGCTTGGGTGGTAAAGAATCTGCCTGCAACGCAGGAGACCTGGGTTCATCCGTGGGTTGGGAAGATCCCCTGGAGAAGGGAATGTCTACCCATCCCAGTATTCTGGCCTGGAGAATCCCACGGACAGAGGAGCTGGCAGGCTACAGTCCATGGGGTCCTAAAGAGTTGGACACAACTGAGCAGTTTTCACTTTCAAAGAAAATAACTTCAAGCATTATAAAGTTAATGAATTTCTTTTGGAGACTCTCAAAAAATATGGGCAATCTGAAAAAATAGATACTATCTAATAGGAAAACATTCTATCTAGATTTGATACATTCTAAAGTACAGAATCTTCCTCATAGCAGCTTTTGAGGAAGCTGGCTACTTACTAAATACCTTCTCCAGTAAAAATAATCATTTACCTTCTGAATATCTTCTCTGTTGGAATCCCCTCTGCCTCCTACACCCTCTCAGCTGGCTGTCCTCTTCTTCCTTTATACAAGGATGGTCAACAAAGTTCAGAACAAGGGCATAGATCTGTTTTGCCAAGGCAAACTTGACCTTGCGTCAGCAGGGGGCTGCATAGCTATTACTTATAATCTAGTGCCTATGTGCTTTGCTTTTTTTACTAAATGTCTCTTCAGTCCTGTCTGATGATAATGGGGACATTCTCGCCAGTGTCCATCAACAGAGCCCAAGTAACACAGGGGGCGATGCTCCTCCCAGAGGGCTAGACTTTGAGATGGTGCTTATATGTTGACTTTCTTACCACGGGAAGTGCTGACCCATGGTGTCACAACATCCACCTTTCGACATCCCTCGGGTGGCCAGGTCATTTTGGGGGTGCTTCTTGAGCAGGCTTCAGGACTATCGTCTTCCTTCCTTTGGTTAAAGTTCTCTGAAAGGGGAGATTATTTTGAGCAGTAAAAGACATCACCTGGGCTCTACAGAAGATTATACACTTGCTATGAAGATTTATGAAGATAAAACAACCAGAGGAAAAAACACCAACATGCTGAGTTGTAATATAAGCGTGATGAATTAGGAGCTGAGGAAACATCACCCGGGAGTATGACCAAAACAAGGGGAAGCCTTTGAATGTTTTCGCTATTCTTGACCTTTGCCTTTCTAGCTGCCCCTCAAATATCCTGTCAGTCTCCCAATCTGACAGGTTCCATCCCTCACACTCCTGCCTTCAACCTCCACGAGCCCGGTTCACGGTGACCTCTGAGTGTGTTCCTGCTTACACAGGTGCACACTTGCACACCTGCTCCCTTTGAATCCATTTAGCCCCAATTACCTCCAGCTTAGAAACTCCCCCATGCTGAGCAGGCCTACCCTTGAATGACTGCCCCCCTAGTTTATTTTTCTGGGTGCTCTCACCTCACCCTGGAAGCCTGGCCCCTCCAAGACCTCTGCAGATGCTGTCTGATCCATCTGCAACCTTCTCCAGCTCATGGCCTTTGTTCATTTTACTATTATAAATCTAAAATCCTCCTATATGTGTTCTTTTGGACTTTGCACTTGTGGAGAAAGAACACAAAGCTGTTTAATACCTCCCACATTATTGACGTTTAACATTAAGAACACTTAAAGGCCTCCAATAGGCAGTTGAGGATATTTCACGATAAAGTTAGAAGAAAAGCTAACTGCTTCAGTAAGTGGAGATACAGGAAGTATTGTCTCTTTACAGTCATAAAATTAAAAAATACATTAAGTATTTGTTTCCTAAAAAAAAAAAAAGATACTGTGCTAAGGAGAATGTCTCCCACAAACATCCCATAATTTATGTGCAGGAGAGGGTGGGCAAAGGTGAAAATAAGAGAACATTCCATTTGCTGCTGCTTCTTAGTCGCTTCAGTCGTGTCCGGCTCTGTGTGACCCCATGGACTGCAGCCCACCAGGCTCCTCCGTCCATGGGATTTTCCAGGCAAGAGTACTGGAGTGGGGTGCCATTGCCTTCTCCGACATTTCATTTAGGCAAACTTTTGCTTCATCTTTTTATTTTTCTTTGTAAGTGAAGCCCAGAGTTGAGCTGCCCCTCTTCCAAAAAAATTAAAAAAAACAACCCTTATTTTTTCAAAATTAAAAAATAACTTGAAATTGGTGGATCAAAAGGGAGGAAAATGTTTAGGGAACTGCCTAATGCCTACCTAATAATGTATGTTGCCCACAGGGTTTCATTCCGCAAGGCACACAACCAATAGGACATGCAAGTTGATGGGGTGAGAGAGAGGTAAAGATTAGTCTAGATATTTCCGGGAGGCTTGCTGAGAAGACAGACAACCGCAGGCAAATCAACACGGCTGACAGGATCTAAACGTGGGGGCAAGGGTGTCGGGAGTGGGGGACAGGAAACATCACTGGTTCACGGGGCTTCCCGGGTACTTACACGGTAAAGAATCTGCCTGCAATGCAAGAGACTTGGGTTTGATCCCTAAGTCAGGAACATCCCCCTGGAGAAGGGAATGGCAACCCACTCCAGTATCCTTGCTGGGAGATTCCATGGACAGAGGAGCCTGGTGGGCTATGGTCCACGGGTCACAAAGAGTCGGACACGATTGAGTGACTAACACTTTTTTTTTTTTTTTTTCACTGGCTCACTGATAAAACATTTAGGAACAAGATACATTTGAAATGTTGTGACTTGGGTATGAGCCACTGTTTGAGGAACAAAGGTGGTACTGAGCAGCCAGGCAGAGATACAGGATTTTACAGGGCCACAGTCTGGCTCTGAGCAATTAGCGAAGAAAACAGCCCCAGGTCTCAGTGAGGAGGGATTTGGGAGACAGAGCTTGAATTGGCCAGAAATGGTGGCTCCCTTTTTCACCACGGAGAAGCTGATAGGCTGATGAGAGCCATGACTGACAGCTTTAAATATGACTTGGTGACACCATGGGATTTTTTTTCTCCATTGATTGGAAACATTCACATTTCTTCACTTTCTAAGGGCTGTAGTTAGAAACTCAGGTCTAGTTTTGAGGTATCTTTGAGAATTAATGATCTTGTGTGAACTCAAGGTCAAGTGTCCTTATACAGGAATATAAAATAAGAAGGCAGAGGTGATTACACTGGCCTAGGGCATGCACTGAAGTTCCTTTTTGGAAAAGGATCAGATTTTGACACCTGGGCTTCTCTTTGGCTGCACCAGGTGTTGGTTGTGGCACGTGGGGTCTTTAGCTGTGACGTGGGATCTAGCTTTGTGACAAGGGGTCGAACCTGCATCCCCTGCACTGAGAGGACGGAGTAGCCACTGACCACCAGGGAACTCTCTTGACTTCCCTTCTTATTTTTTCTTTTCTAATAATGTAATGTAGTGTGTGTGCTCAGTTGTATCTCACTCTTTGTGACTCTGCGGACTGTAGCCCACCAGGCTCCTCTGTCCATGGGACTCTCCAGACAAGAATACTGGAGTGGGTTGTCATTTCCTTCTCCAGGGGATCTTCCCAACCTAGGGATCAAACCTGAGTCTTTTACATCTCCTGCATTGGCAGGTGGATTCTTTACCACTGCACCACTTATTCCCTATCACAAAAACTTAGTTGAAAATGAATTACAATTTCTGGCTAATCGAATCTTAAACATATACCATATAAAACGTTTCAATCCAGTTCAGTTCAGTCGCTCAGTCGTGTCTGACTCTTTGTGACCCCATGAATTGCAGCACGCCAGGCCTCCCTGTCCATCACCAACTCCTGGAGTTCACCCAAACCCATGTCCATCGAGTCGGTGATGCCATCCAGCCATCTCATCCTCTGTCATCCCCTTCTCCTCCTGCCCCCAATCCCTTCCAGCATCAGAGTCTTTTCCAATGAGTCAACTCTTCGAATGAGGTGGCCAAAGTACTGGAGTTTCAGCTTTAGCATCAGTCCTTCCAATGAACACCCAAGGCTGATGTCTTTAGAATGGACTGGTTGGATCTCCTTGCAGTCCAAGGGGCTCTCAAGAGTCTTCTCCCACACCACAGTTCAAAAGCATCAATTCTTTGGCACTCAGCTTTCTTCACAGTCCAACTCTCATATCCATACATGACCACTGGGAAAATCATAGCCTTGACTAGATGGACCTTTGTTGGCAAAGTAATGTCTCTGCTTTTGAATATGCTATCTAGGTTGGTCATAACTTTCCTTCCGAGGAGTAAGCATATTTTAATTTCATGGCTGCAGTCACCATCTGCAGTGATTTTGGAGCCCAAAAAAATAAAGTCTGACACTGTTTCCACTGTTTCCCCATCTATTTCCCATGAAGTGATGGGACCGGATGCCATGATCTTCGTTTTCTGAATGTTGAGCTTTAAGCCAACTTTTTCACTCTCCTCTTTCACTTTCATCAGGAGGCTTTTTAGTTCCTCTTCACTTTCTGCCATAAGGGTGGTGTCATCTGCGTATCTGAGGTTATTGATACTTCTCCCGGCAATCTTGATTTCAGCTCGCACTTCTTCCAGTCCAGCGTTTCTCATGATGTACTCTGCATATAAGTTAAAAAAGCAGTGTGACAATATACAGCCTTGACGTACTTCTTTTCCTATTTGGAAGCAATCTGTTGTTCCATGTCCAGTTCTAACTGTTGCTTTCTGACCTGCATACAGCTTTCTCAAGAGGCAGGTCAGGTGGTCTGGGATTCCCATCTCTTTCAGAATTTTCCACAGTTTATTGTGATCCACACAATCAAAGGCTTTGGCATAGTCAATAAAGCAGAAGTAGATGTTTTTCTGGAACTCTCTTGCTTTTTCAATGATCCAGCGGATGTTGGCAATTTGATCTCTGGTTCCTCTGCCTTTTCTAAAACCAGCTTGAACATCTGGAAGTTCACGGTTCACGTATTGCTGAAGTCTGGCTTGGAGAATTTTGAGGAAATTCTAAATTACAGAAAAAAAAATTTTTTTTCTTGTCAAACTGAAACTTTGTGTTCTTTGACTAATACCTTCTGGTTCCTCACTTCTCGCAGCTCCTGCCAATCACTTCCCATGTATGCTTCTGTGTGTTTCACTACCTTAGATATTTCATGTAAGTGGCATCGTATAGCATTTGTCTTTCTGTGTCTGGATTATTTCACTTACATAATATCCTCCAGGTTCATCCATGGAGATCATTTTTGTACAGTTCTTCTGTGTATTCTTGCCATCTCTTCTTAATATCTTCTGCTTCTTTTAGGTCCATACCATTTCTGTCCTTTATTGAGCCCATCTTTGCAAACAAACAGCAAAGTTCCTCTTTTTCAAGGTTGAATAATATCCCATTTACCACATATTCTTTATCTACTCTTGGACTTTTTTTTAAAAAAGATTTATTTACTTATTTTATTTTTTGGCTGTGCTGGGTCTTTTTTGCTGCGATGGACTTTCTATAGTTGCGGTGAGCCAGGACTATTGTTTGTTGTGGTGCCTGGGCTTCTCACTATGGTGTCTTCTCTTGCTGGGGACCACAGGTTCCAGGCATTTGGGCTTCTGTAGTTCCAGAGTGGGCTCAGTAGCTGTGGTACCCAGGCTTAGTTGGTCTGCAGCATCTTCCTGGAGCCAGGATCGAACCCATACCTCCTTCATTGGGAGCTGGATTCTTAACCACTGGACCACCAGGGAAGCCCCATTCTTCGACATTTTATTTCCTGTCTTCACTGTTGTAATCATGCTACAACAAACATGAGTGAGATATCTCTTTAACACTTTGATTTTAATTCTTTTAGATATAGAATCAGAAGAAGGATTCCAGGTCATATGGTACTTCTATTTTTTTTTTTTTTTTTTTTTTTGCAGATCATCCACACTATTTTCCATAGTGGCTGCACCAATTTACATTCTCACCAATAGTGTATAGGGTTCTCTTTTCTCCAGGCTCTTGCCATAACTGTGTTCTCTTGGCTTTTTGGTAACAGTCCTTTCAGCAGGTGTGAGGTAACATCTCATTGCGGCTTTGATTTGCATTTCCCAGATGGTAATCCCAAGGATCTTCCCAGACCAGGGATCAAACCTAGGTTCCCTGCATTGGCAGGTAGATTCTTAACCATGGGGCCACCATGGAAGTCCCCAAGAAATTGTTACCAAAGCCAATGTTAAGAAGCTTCTTCCATGTTTTCTTCTAGGAGCTTTATGGTTTCAAGTCTTCAATTCAGTCACTCAGTCATGTCTGACTCTTTGTGACCCCATGAATAGCAGCACACCAGGCCTCCCTGTCCATCACCAATTCCTGGAGTTCACCCAAACCCATGTCCATCGAGTCGGTGATGCCATCCAGCCATCTCATCCTCTGTCGTCCCCTTCTCCTCCTGCCCCCAATCCCTCCCAGCATCAGTCTTTTCCAATGAGTCAACTCTTCGCATGAGGTGGCCAAAGTACTGGATTTTCAGCTTTAGCATCATTCCTTTCAAAGAACACCCAGAACTGATCTCCTTTAGAATGGACTGGTTGGATCTCCTTGCAGTCCAAGGGACTCTCAAGAGTCTTCTCCAACACCACAGTTCAAATATATATATATATATATTTAATTTGTTTTGAGTTGATTTGTGTGGGTGGTATGAAGCTCCCCTCGTGGCTCAGTGGTAAAGAATCTGCCTGCAATGCACGAGCCACAGGAGATGTGGGTTCGATCCCTGGGTCAGGAAGATCCCCTGGAGGAGGAAATGTCAACCCACTCCAGTATTCTTGCCTGGAGAATCCCATAGACAGAGGAGTCTGGCGGGCTGCAGTCCATAGGGTCCCAAAGAATTGGATACAGCTGAATTGACTTAGCACCCAGCACATGTGTGGGTTGTATAAGTCCATTTTTATTCTTTTGCAAGTGGACATGCAGTTTTTCCAGCACAATATACTGAAGAAACTATCCTTTTCCCATTATCTATTCCTGGATCCCTGTTAAGGTCATTGGTTGACCTTATACTTGTGGGTTTATTTCGGGTCACTCTATTCTGTTCCACTGGTATATGTGTCTGTTTCTATGCTAGTACTATTTTGCTTACTATAACTTGGTAATACAGTTTGAAATCAGGAAGTACCATGCCTCCAGCTTTGTTCTTCGTGCTCAAAATTGCTTTGGCTTTTCAGGGGTTTTTTTTTGTTTTGTTTTTTAAATTCCATATGAATTTTAGGATTGGTTTTTCAAAATTCTCTAAAATTATTATTGAGATTTTGATAAGACTTGCATTGAATCTGTAGATTGCTTTGGGTAGTACTGGCATCTTAACAATATTAATTCTTCCAACTCATGAACATGGATCTCTTTCCATTTATTTGTGTCTGCTTTAATTTTTCTCATTAGTGTTCTGTAGTTTTCAGTACATCGACATTTCACCTTTTTTGGTTAAGCTTATTTCTAAGTATCAGAGCAATTATTAAAATTAATAAATGAATACTGCAGAAACATTTTGTAATTCTAAATGACTCTGTGTGTGTGTGTGTATTAGTCTCTCAGTTGTGTGTGACTCTTTGTGACTCCTTGGACTGTAGCCCACCGGGTTCCCCTGTCCATGGGATTTCCCAGGCAAGAATACTGGAGTGGGTAGCTATCCCCTTCTCCAGGACATCTTTCCAACTCAAGGACTGAACCTGGATTCCTTGCACTGCAGGCAGATTCTTTACCATCTGAGCTACCACGGGAAGCCCACTAACTGTCTACACATAGTACAAAATTCAAAAAGTCTTTTTTGGTGAATTAACACTTATAGTTATCATAGAAAGACACTCAATTTGCAGCAGCATTCTCTATGATTTTATTATTTTTTTTAAATGAATCCACCAGTATTCTGCTACTGTGCTTAAAAAATTTTTTGAAGGGTTGTAAAATGTATTAATGGGACTTTCCCAGTGGCTCAGCAGTAAAAGAATACGCCTGCAACGCAGGAGACACAGTAGTCTCAGGTTCGATCCTTGGGTGGGGAAGATCCCCTGGAGGAGAACATGGCAACCCACTCCAGTATTTCTTGCCTGGACAATCCCATGGACAGATGAGCCTGGCGAGCTACAGTCTATGAGGTTGCAAAGTGTCAGACACAGCGAAGCAACTGAGCACACAGCAGAAAATTTGCTAACAACCAAAAAAGAAGGAACAGTAAACAGCTACTGAATATATTTTCTTATTTACATGTTTCAACTGCAGTAAGCATGTTTTAACCAACATTTCAAGTAATCAAAGGAGTACAACTCTTTTTTCTCCTTCTCAGAAGAAACCGATGAGCCCTCAGGCAGTCAGTCACCAGATTGGGAGAGTTGGGGGTGCTGACTGTTGAAATATTATGCAATCAGGCTAATTTCCTTATGCTACTTTTCAGGTTAGAGGGAGGGGGGAGGAAACCAGATTCTCAAGCAACCCTGGGCATTAGGGGAAATTATGGCGACTCTAGAGGAAATGCTAAAAGTTGAAGTCAGCTCATGGTATTGCCCTGGTCTTTGGCTTGGCGTATCTTTTGGGGGTCCACATTTTCTCATTTAAACTTGGACATGTGGTTCACATCAAGAGGGACAGCTGAGGTAGGAACCATCCTGGGAAACCTGTACCTAACTCACTTCTGAAGGTTCAGAAATTTCTTACTTCCTTCTTTTTATTTATTTACACTATCCTACTCTCTTTAACCAAAGGCGAAATACACTAACCAGGTAATTTGTACTACTGCCTCCATGGTTTCTCCCTGAAAGGACAAGGTGATGGAGAGGTCAAAGAAAATGTCAAAATCCAGGTATCACAGAAGTGGTTGTATTCAAACCATCCTCACCTTTGGTGGTGGATGGGAGGTTGGGGATAAGAACCAATAAGGTGTCTGGATAAGATGGTAAATGGAGTCTCAATTTTGGTTTACACAGAGTACATGATAGACCTACTGCCAAACAGTATGAGCTCAGCCTCCATATAGTCAGTCTGGCTCCAAACTCGGTCCCTGTTCCTATCAGACCTGGGGCCGGTCTTGCGTGCCTGTTTCTAAATCCCTAAGGAGGGGTTACCATAATAGTTCTTGCCTCATAGAGCTGTTGGAGACTGATAAAGTGAAAGTGAAAAGTGAAAGTGAAGTCGCTCAGTCGTGCCCGACTCTTTGTGACCCCACGGATAGTAGCCTGCACCAATAAGACACATATAAAAGCCGCATTGTGGTGCCTGGCACATAGTAAGCGCTCAGTAAGCTTTCCTTATTATTAAAGCACTGAAATGTTGACAACATCTTGCCTATAGACCCTTTTAATGGGGCAAGCATGGGCAGGGGCGACAGTTGCAGGGGTATCAGGAGCGTAGCCTGAGAAAGATGCATTGAGTCCAACTCCTGCCTCAGTTGGTAGAGAATCCGCCTGCAATGCAGGAATCCGCCTGTGATGCAGGAGACCCCCGGTTCCCTTCCTGGTTTTATTCCTGGGTCTGGCAGATCCCCGGGGGAAGGAAATGGCAACCCACTCCAGTATCCTTGCCTGGAAAATCCCACGGACAGAGGAGCCTGGCGGGCTACAGTCCATGCGGTCACAAGAGTCGGACACGACTTAGCGACTAAACCACCACCACCACCACGTGCCAGGGCGAGCACAGCCAAGGCTGTTGGGCAGTGAGCTGTGTGCATGTTTGGGGGGTGGAGTGGCACTGCGTCCAGGGCACGCACGATCCCAGACGGTTACCAATGGCCTTCCAAGCTTTCAGCTTGGTTCTCTAAGTGAACGCCCAGTAAACATTCAAAGAATATCGGTTTGAGCCGGAGTATTAGCCTGTCCTTAGCAACAACACGTGGGTCAGGCTATGCGACACAACAACAAATGCCAGTGTGTGCCAGGCATCGTTCTCAGCGGCTTATGAGCATCAAGTCACTCGCAGGTTATCACGGCCCCTAGAAAGTAGGTGCCTTTCACATCCCCCTTTTATGCAGGAGCCGGCCCCAAGGTCAGGCAGCCCGCGAGGGATGGGGCGAATAGGGGAGTCCTCCCACCACTGCCGGCGCCGGGCGCCCACTTTTCCCGGCGAAGGGGTCCCGGGAAGCCGCCCCCGGGCAGCCACGCTGGAAAAGGAGAGCTTGTGGGCAAGGGCGCTTAGGGCAGCCCACCCTGGTAGCACCCCCTGCGGAGTCGGGGGTGGTGGTGTGTGGAGGGGGGCGCAAATCCAAGCCGTAGAACGTTCCAGAACCTGGGTGGGGCGGGGGGTGCGGGGAAGGAGAACCCCGTGTCCCGCAGACATTCCCGCGCGGAGAAGCGTGGCCGTGGACCAGGCCCCTCGCGCTCCGGAGTCGCGGAGTAGGGACGCGCGCGCGCGCGCGCGCACGGACCGCATCGCACCGCACCGCAGCGCACGCGCACACGGGGGGGCAGGATCGCCCGCCGCCCAGGACGCGACGGGAGGCCTGGAAAGTTCCAGCTGGTTCGAGAAGCGTACGTAGCCAGCGCAGGGTCGGAGGGAGGCTATCGGTGGCTGCCGGCGGCTGCCTGCGGCTTCCGGCCGGAGAGACCCGCGGCGCGTCTCCGCTCCGTCGCGCCGGCCCGGCCAGGGGGCTGGGGGCTGGGGCGGGGCGGGGAAGGGGCCCCAGTGGGGCCCGCGCGCCGCCGAGAACCGGGCTTTTCGATGGGGGCGCGGCGCGGCCGCCTTAAGGAGGGGGCGTGGCTGGCGCCCGTGTGGGGGGTGTGGCCCGCCGAGGGGGCGTGGCAGCTCCGTCTGCGCAGCTGCCAGCGCCTTTAAGCCCGGGCTCGCGCGGCCAGAGCGTGCTGTCGCCGCCCGGGAGCCTTCCGGCCCAGTCAGTGGAGCCCGTCAGCTTCTCTGCGCGGGTCAGCCCACCCCCTTCCCACCCCTCCGGTGTCCCGGGAGCTGGCTCGGTGCGGAAGCCGCGCGCCATCCATTCGGGCATGCCCCGCTACGAGCTGGCTTTGATCTTGAAAGCCATGCAGCGGGTAAGTGACCTTCCTACCGCCCCCCCCCCCCCACCATCTCACCTCTCCTCAGAGCCCGCCTTCCCCGCTAGGCCGCCGCCGCCGCCCCTTCCCTCAGTCCCCGCGCGGCCGGAGGTTGAGGAGGGAGGCGGGGGGACCGGGGCGGGGGGCGTTCTCGCTTGAGGGGGCGCTTGTGGAGGGAGGGAGGCCCCCGCCGGCCCGGCGAGGCCGCGTGCGCGCGGGAGGCGGGGGTGTGCCGGCGCGGGAGGGTGTGTGCCTCGCACGCGGCCTCGCCGGGCGGGAGGGCGGGCGGGCGGCGGGAGGTGGGGGGACGGGCCGGCCCTCGGGATCCCAGTGAGAAGGTCCGCGGGGAGGACACGCGCCAGCGCGGGCCCGGAGCCCGGGGCCCCCCGTGCGCCCGCCGTCGCGAAGCTGCCTCGTCGCCGGCCCCGCTCCGCCGCCGCCCACTCGCCTCAGCCTGCCTCCGCCGCCCGCCCGCCCGCCCGCCTTCCACTGTAGCGCCCGCCGGCCGCCCCGGAACCGTCCGTGCTCAATAAAACCTTCTCCAAAGCGTGTGTGTGTGTGTGTGTGTGTGTGTGTGCGTGCGTGCGTGCGCGCGCGGTTGTGTCTGGACCACGGTCGCGTAGAACCGGCTTTCACGTTAAAAAAAAAAAAAAATTCTTTGACTTTCTCTTTTTCTGACTTCAGCGGCAGTCCTGCTCCGGGTGCCCTTAGCCCAGTTTTCATTCATCCAAGTTGTGCCTTATTTATTTTTTATTTTTGCGCCTTCCGGAAGAAACTTGGCTTCCCCACTTTCCCCCCGCCCTGCTTTTGATTGCTCTTGAGGTAGGGGATTTCAGATTTGGAGGGATGCTAAGCGATCCTGCAAGCCCTTTCCACTCCAGGGAATGGTGTGGCCGAGGACAGGGACCCCGCAGCCCGGAGCCGCTCTTCGTTCTCTGTTCTGGGTCAGGTGCTCCTCAAGCCGTCGCCGAAACCCCCATTCTTCTGTGAATTTGGTAATGTAGCGTGTGGTGTATGCTTTTTTTTTCCCTCCCCCCTCCCCCCCTTCCCTTGCAGGTATAGATAACGACAACAACAACAAAAATTAATGTTTGGACTTTGGGAACATAGCTAGCTTCTTAACAGCGCCAGAGACTTGGGCACATTGTATATTTCGGGTCAGTTTTGAAAACGAGCTGTTAGAAAGTTAGGTGGTACTTAAATTTGGGGCTATTGGAAAACTACCAATCCCAGAGCATTAGGAAATTTTTACGTTCTTGGCACACTATGAGCTGGGAAGGCACCAGTGTCTCTGGATCAGGTCTGGAGAGACTGGTCAGGCATGCTGTTGTGGCCTCAAGCTTGTTCTTCCTGCATTTGGGAGACGATAAGGTTGCATTGTTTAGCCTCTTAAGTATTACCGCTTTCTTGGCCCACTTCCCTCTAAAATGTAGTGCTTAAAGAGAATAGGAACAATTAAAAAAAAATCTTCCTTTTAACTTACCCGTTTTAGGAGGTATCAGAACCTGGGAAATGTATTGAAATTTCTTTTAACCTTGTTTTAGGGAGAAAGCAAGTATCATGAGTCAAAGTGTATAGTGTTTGTTTATTCTATAAACCTTTGAAATGAAAATTCAGAACTCTTTATCTTTAGCATAGCTGCCAAGTACTGTACATTTGTTCACAGAGCTTCTAGTATGTTAAATGTATTTATTATGTTATATACTTTTTTTTTTTGGTATCCTGTAACAACCACTATTCAATCATCTGTGGTGTGGAGCACACATATTTTTATTTCACATAAGCTACATAGTGCAGTTTAAAATAATAATTCAATTAACCTTTCTTGAAATCCTGGCAAGTGTGGTGTGGGGGTGCTTTGCAGATAATCAAGGTGAACTCCTGCCTGGAGGCGCAGGCCTCCATGGCTGCAGATAAGGACATTGTAAGGATGATGAAGTTGTGTTGAAGAGATCCTTGACCTAAATAAAGTAAGATTAAACAACAACAAAAAAAACCCTCTCTTTTTTGTATTCATAAAACTTACTTTTGAGTAGGTTGTCAATTTGAGTAACAAACATAAAACTTCCTGTCTTCCAAGTTCTGCTTGCTTTCAATTTGGGAAAATTGAGTTCTAAAATAAGATCAATACTTTGGGGGAAATAAGTGAAAAATGCGACGATGAACTTTGACAGGCTTTAGGGAAACCTTTCTAATATGCAGCAGTTTTGTGGTTCTGTTGTAGGTAGTGTGTTGTATGTAATTCCCCAATTTTAAGTAACACATCTTTTATATTTTTAGGTTCTGAAATGTGTATGTCTCTTATGGTGTACCTTTTTGATGATTTAATTTCCATCTCCCTCAAGTCATTTATGTATTTTGGAATGGAGGGAATACTCTAGGTAATTCTTAGATGCGGATATTGAGACTAATTTTTGCAGTCTTTTCATAGATTCCCAGAGAGATTTTCCTGTTTCTTTTTTGGGGGGGATATTCTATAGGCCTGAAGAGCGTTTGAGCCTGGTTGGCTACAGTCCATGCAGTTGCAAAAGAGCTGGACGTGACTTAGTGACTAAACCACCACCATAGGCCTAAAGAGTATTCCTCCTCTCTTTAGGGTGTATTACTTTTCCTTCTCCCAACTCTTGAATTTCCTTTGACTCCCTAGCTCAGAGTCCTTAAAATTGAGCATAGAAGAGGTGTTGAATTTAACAGGCAGATACTGTGTTGAGGCTTTCATAGCATTTCTTGTGTTGGAGCCCCACTGCATTGTAGCAGTCTCTCTGTGAGTCCCCATTGGAAGATTTCAGGGTGTAGTAGGTAGAATGAATCCTTATTGAACTATATTCAGTTGTATGTTAGTCACTTAAACGTTTCAGTGCCTTTTCTCTGTTTGCAGTTGGGAGTCAGCATGGGTCTCTGCTTTTTTTGCACTTGCAAGTCTGTGCACTTAGGAATGTAGATGCCAGACCTCCCAAGAAGAAATTTATTTGCAGGTACCATTTAGCTTGAGTTTTATTAAACATGTATATATAAAGTTGTCTTATTTCCATAATCTGATGTGAAAAGTAGATAACTTTAATTCTGAAAATTGATGCAGTAAAGTCATGGACGTGGTGAAATTAGACTTTTAAAGGTCATGATTAAAGCCATTTGAGAAGATGGATGCTTAGACCAGTATTAGACCATTATGTAGCAGAGTTTCCAGAATAAAAAGGTTTTGAGAAGCTTATCATAGATTAGCATTGTGAGAGTTACATTAACTTCTTGCAAACACAGTATTCAAGGCTGTAGTGTGGAAGGACATGGCTGCAGAGGAAAGACCATACACTGCAAGCAGTCTCAGTCCAGCCTCTGGAAGACATTTTTCAACAACTGAAAAATTAACAAATTACCTGTGAGATGATTTTTCTCTCCACGTTCCCGCTGACCTCTTGCTGTGGAAAGTTTAGGTCGATAGAGGAGATGAGAGGTCCTGACTTCGGTGGGTGAGATATGACTCTGATTTCTGAGGTCCCTTCTCTTGAGAGTTTGAGAAATGGGTTATGTCTGTTGAGTTCACTTTGAAATTTGATATAAAAGATTGGCACTTCATTTAAGCTAGGTAAAAGAATGAATCGACAGTTTTTTAACTAAAGGCATGTACTGTGTTGAAAAACTGAACTTTGTAGAAAAATTTGTACATTTGGGATAGGCTCAGGAAGAGGAATTTTGAGGTTAAAAAGATATCTATGCAGAACATTTATATTTTTTGGTTACTTAGTTTAGGAACACTTAACATGTGTTATCACGTTTGCCCAAAGGATGATAACCAGTTGGAATATTTCGAGTTGTAAAAGCCCTGGGAAAATATTTTTTCCTGAACTCTTCTCATTGCTACTCAGGAATTTTTCCATGAAGAATTAAAGGCTAATGGTTTAAACAATAATTAGTTCTAATTCTTAGTTTAGTTGTAAGTAAATATAGGTGTGTACAATAAAATAGCATTTATATATCCTCTTGTGTATTTTTTCAAATAGAAGTAAAAGCAGATGGCTACTTTGAAAATCTTTTTTATTAAAACAGATTTCACAAGTTATTTTATGTTCACTATCTTTCATATTTCATTGAAAGTCAGATTATATTTTAAATTTTAAGGTAGCCCATTGAAATAGTTCTTTGCAAGTAAAGAGTTTATGACGTGCCGAGTTTATGACTTAGGTTTTATACATTTAGAAATAGAAGTATAATTATATTCTAGTTTCTATAATTGAACAAAGCAATAGGTTTTCTGATAATGCAGGGAAGAGTTTGTCATATTTTTCTTCAGTCAAGCTTTTTTGATTAGAAGACCTGGCAAAAGTGTATTCTAGAGTTATACTCCAAGTTTAGGAGAAGGCAATGGCACCCCACTCCAGTACTCTTGCCTGAAAAATCCCATGGACGGAGGAGCCTGGTAGGCTGCAGTCCATGGGGTCGCACAGAGTTGGACACGACTGAAGCGACTTAGCAGCAGCAGCAGCAGCACCCCAAGTTTAGTGTCTTGTGAAAGTAGTTTCCGCAAACTGTTAGCATTTTAGATACTTTCTGGAGGCATAGGGTCTAACTGGGAACTCACTATGAGAGTGGCCAACCGTAGGTCATTGTAGCTTGGCTTGCTTGGCAATATTTGATAACTAGGAACTAGTGGTATTTTTGCTGTCAGGTGGTGGCAGACAGAAGTTCAAATGGAAACATCCTTGTTCTAGTTGTCAGATGACTGGTCTTTTTTTTTTTTTTTCCTCCTCACCAGTCTGCCCTTAACAGCTTAGCTTGTATCTTTATCTTCAGTAACCAGCCTTCGTGCTTTGTCTACTTGCAATCAGATCACTTAAAACAGTTACCCAGTAAGGAAAGAACTGAGCCTTGTGGGCAAGCAGTGTCGTACTTTGACTTGGTACTAAAATTTTCTTGGGTTCCAGCTCATTGCTGCAGCAAGCGATTGAAGAAGGAATGCTGTCCCCGCCCCTGAGCTACAGCTAAGGTACAAGGAGTGGCTGGGGGCTGAGGAAGCCTTCCTCAACAAACATGGTTTGTATGTGTGAAGACTGCTGGTCATAAGTTGACTTTCTGTACTAAACTTTGTTTTTTTTCTTTGTGACTCGCACATTCAAAGCAGATATTTATTGCCTTTCAAAATCACAATGCAGACTACCATTGAAGCTTCTCAACCTTTAGATTATAAAATCACTCTAAGGAAAACTTAAGTTGGAAAGCAATGAAGAAATTCTAGAGTAATGTTTTTCATCTAGTACCTTCATTGTATTTGTAGTACAGGTAGGATTTATCTGTTCATCATGAGGAATGCATCTGTTCAGTGGACGGCAATTCTAAACCAACAGGGACTGTTTGCCAACACATGTAGTTAATCTTTCTCAGGGAAATCAAATTGAAGGAATTAGTCAGATTTAAAGAAGTCATTAACATTTAATGAATATCTGGTAAGTTACCAATTTATCTGAAGGGAAAACTACCGTCAGAAGTTTGGAAAAAGACAGTTAATCCAGTCCTGATATCCTTCTTGTGCTCCAAATAGCAGTTGGCGAACTGTATGGCTCACAGGCCAAATCCAACCTGTTGCCTGCATTGTGTGGCCTGTGGGATTAAGGAAGGATTTTACATTTTTAAGTAGTTGGGAAAAAATTAAAAGTTTTTATGGAAGTTACATGAAATTCAAATATCAGAGTCCATAAATACAGGTGTGTTGGAACATAACCATATTCATTTGTTTATATTTATTATCTGGTCCTTTACAACAACAACAAAAAAGTTTGCTGACCCCTGCTTTAGAGGAAACAGTTATAATTTCCTAGGTTCACCATTTGTCTTAACTTCCTACGGTGCTATATCCTGAGATTTCTGCTTTGATCCCTTCCTTTCCCTCCTCTTTCTATACTGTACCTTTGCCTTCGTATGGTTTGACCTTCATATGGTTTGCCTTTCTTTGGTAACAAGCCAAGAACTCTGGCATTTTGTGCTTTTCTGTGCTGGTATATTCCCATGGCACTGCTAACTTGGTTTGGTTCAAACTTAATGAGTCGCCTACCCCCAAACTTGCCTGAGTTGTTTCTGTTTGTGGCTCCTGTTTTCTGTCACACGGGACTAAACCAATCCAACTCTTTGTTCCTGCAGTCTCATTCCCATATAGTCTTCTCTGCTCTAGCTGAGCTACTTAGGTTTCTTGCTTGGATTCTTGCAGTTTCTTAGACGATCTCATACTGCTGAGGGGAG
This sequence comes from Bos indicus, assembly GCF_029378745.1. NCBI lineage: Eukaryota > Metazoa > Chordata > Mammalia > Artiodactyla > Bovidae > Bos > Bos indicus. The sequence goes on along the minus strand of NC_091760.1, from coordinate 2,136,219 downwards.
GGTAATCCATGCCTATAAATATGCTTTCTGGGGTGCAGAGATACAAGTTCTTGAAATACTTTGAAAGTTAAATTGGGATGCATTTTTAGGGAAATAATACAAACCATTGTTACAAAGCATTGTGTAGTGATGCCTTTTTGATTACTTCATCACCTTCCCATATCAGTTGATTGTGTCAACACCATTGCCAAATTACAGCACGTTCAGAAATCTGCTCTTTCTCAGAGATATTCGGAATGAAGCCTGACATCCAAGGCCACCTGTAATACGACTCCAGTCTTTTATTTTAACCTCATCTTTTAATTTCTTTCATTCTCCATTTTTGTACAGTACTGAGTAAAGAAAATTGCTGTATGTCCCTATAAATATCATTCCCTTTAATTTCCTTTGGTGCTTGTGTGACACTGCTTTTCTTGGAATGATCGTCTCCAAGAAAACATACCTCAAGTTCATTTTGACTCAGTTGGTATATGAAACAAATACTGTGGACCTGCACTGTTAGGAATTGTGATCTTTCTTTTGAACTTGGACGGTGTGTTTCTGTGTCTTATCTCGTGGACAGCTTTCTCGTTAGTGTTACAGTTTATTGGTGAATGTTTCATATCCCCTTTGGTAGGGTACATGTGCTTGAGGGACAGGTCTGTTTCATGTCTGCTCTGCTTTACCCACAAGGTTGATGCTTATTTAGCTGCCTTGGGGTTTCCTGTTCTCATCAGTCTAAAGCAGTTCTTGACTATGAGACAGCATGCTGACCTCTGGTGCTAGTAAGTTGCTTTCAGATCAGTGCATGTTGCACTGAGGGAGTTGTATGCTTACCAGAAGTTGTGTTGGTTTCCACGACTATTTCATGGCAGGTAGTCTTGCTCTTATAATAATTTAAATATGTAAACTGATTAAATGAGTACAAACTTTTTTTTTCCTCTCCCGAAAACCAAGTTGGATTCTTTGGAAAAACATGCTGAAGGTGAGTCCCTAAAATAATGGCTGTAGAATAGCTGTCATAAAGTGTTGGAGAGAAGATAACAATAGTCCAGGATGATTCTGTATGTAGACTGCGTTACAAGGACTCCTTAAAGCTTTGCGCTTTGGTGCAACTGGAATGGAGATGGTAGATGATGGATTTATAGATAATGCTTTAGATCAAGCAGAAGGAACTTCAGCAAGGAGCTCTACGTCATCAGTCCCGTTCTCTCAAGGGCTTGGCCCCATACTAAGATTGGGAAATACACTTATATGTTAAATGTAGGTAAAATGTTTAAGGTATGTATGATTTTTTAAGAATTTCCTCTTGCAGCTTTAATCCCTTTTTTACTTAATACTTTTGTGTATGATTGTTTTGGATACAGACGCTTCCACTTTAGTCAGTGCTCCAGTTTTTGTTTTCTCAATGAATAGAAGAGCAAAAGGTCTGAAATGAAGGTCCTGGTTGTGTTATGTTGGAATAAACAAAGAACTGACACTGAGGCAGCAGAAAGAACTTTAGAGACAATGAACCTGGGTTTGGTTCCTGGCACCTGCCTACAAGGAATCGTAACCCTCTTGGATCCTCATTTCTGTCTGTGAAATGGGAGTGATCCGTCAGTTGGAGGGTCTTTGAAGATAAGTTGGTAACATAACCTTGGAGGCAGTAGGTGTTCAGTGTGTCATTAAGGTACCTTTGTTCTCTCAGGTAAGGTATTAAACTTTACTGTGTAATTTTCCATTATTCCCACTTTATTAATGAAGAGACTCCAGAAGATAAATTTTGTTAATGTGTAAGTTACCAGAATCCAAGACTTGAGTCAAACCTGACATATAGCACTTGCTCAGAAGTTTTTGAATTGAACGTGAAAGTTTTAGAAGTGAACATGAGCCATGCTTCCTGATAGCTTGCATGCTGATTAAGTAAGGCTGAGCTTTTGCCTCCGTGAAATGTAGAATGTATGTGAGGGGTCCAGTGAATGAACTCCACCACATGGAACAGCCTTTCTGTCAGACAGATGTGCAGCATTGATTCAGCAGCTGCCAGCCTTTGCCAGGCTGAATGCACTGGGTGGGATTCCTCATCAAGAACTAAACTATTTGAAGCTGGACTTTGTGTTCATCTCTGTCTCTCATCTGACCTTGTACTTAGTTAGACTTACGTGTATTTTAAGTGAAGAAAAGGTTGGAGAAAGTGAAGAAAATCTAAAGAAAAGAATTACTTTAGATAGGCTTGTAAGTGTCAAAATGATTTGAGGCAGGTGAGGGGAAAGCTTAGTATCTTAATCTTCAAGTAAATTTTGATTGCTATTTGCTGAATTGCTGCTGAAACTTCAGGAATGACCCTGTTTCAGTAGAATCGATGCATGGAGCTGGTGGATCATAGCCTAATCGATTTCTGTTGCCATGTGATACCTTCAGTTAGTATTTTTCTTTTCATTTACTTTTTTAACTTTTAATTTTTGATGGAGCAATGTATTATAAGACTACATCTTTCCATTTAATAGTTGATTTTTTAAAAGTTTTTTTTTTCCCATTCCTATTGGTACAGACTTTATTTTTATAAAAGAACTAAAAGTATTTTGCATTATAGCATATGTTGCTGGAATGTATATATATCATTAACATGATTGAATTTTAAATAATTATCTTGTAAGCCAGAGGTACCTATGATCCAAATCTTCAAGACCATTTACAAGAGAATGCACATTTTATTTTGATGTATATTTAACTGTCAGCCTCTTAAGCCCAACTTTGTTTCAGACTTAATTTGTGACTTTCTTTGTACTGGATTATTTTACTCTGAAGCTCCATAATGAGATACTGGATGATACAAAATATTGAACACTTATTAAGCAGATTTGAGAAATGTGTGTGAGTGTATAATAGTGGATGAAGAGATAAGAATGTGACCAAGAAGGTTGAATAGTAATGCTGGTAATTTTAAAATCATTTTCATTGTGTTTGGAGATGGCAGTGTGAAGTAAATATGTTCATGAGTCAATGAAAACTGTTAACAAAGTTGTCTGAGGAATAGAAAGGTTATGTATTGAATTCTCGTGACTTCGGTGTGTTAAAACTGGTAAGTATGAATTAGCCTTAGATTATTTTGTTGGAGTTTGTGATGTTGTAATTCAGAGACTGAAAGGAGTTAGTGGGCCTGTGGCAAAATGGTGGAGCTGCTACAGGGGTGTGTGTGCGCACGTGCACGTGCGTGCTCGCTCATGCTGGTGGTGCTGGCGCCTACTACCACTGTGTGTTATTGCCATGGGGAGTGCGGGCCTGGTTTTGCCAGCTTGTCTTTATCTATCCTATTCTTAGCCAAAACTCCAGATACTACAGGAAGTTGATTTTTTGGGGTTACTTTTTGTCTTTGTTACATTTTTAGATGTTTGCACCATGGTATTGAAGCACCATGGATCTAAGGAAATGTATCTGTTGGTCAGGTTTGGCTAACATCTTGTAATTTCTGATTTAGATAATGGGTTTTAGATGTTCTTTAAAGACATCCTTAATTGCCTTTGGACCTCTTTCAGCATTTAGCTTACAGAAATTGCTGCTCACATTGGCAGAACCCATCTAGTTAATTGACCATTGATTTACAATAGGACTAATAGTAAATGGCAAACACATCCAGGTCTTTAAAAGGAGTATCAGTTTATTTGGACTAGTGGATTATGTATGCCCATTTAGGCCAAGTGTACAGACTTCAGAGAGTCACACAAAGACTGAGGTATGACTTAGTATGAACTGTCAGAAATTGGTATTCATAGTCCACTTTGTCTTTAGACATCTGGGTGATTGCTTATTTTAAGGATGCCTTAGTACAGTTTGGTTTACAACTGCTGTACTGAAGTCCTACAGGTTTGAAATAATGCTTCTTGAAAGAGTCTGCTTTATCTAGAAGATGACATTTTTCCTCAGGGTATGTCTATGAAATTCACGTTAGCTTATATGACACATGATCCTTGGAATATAGTATTACTATGAAAAAAAATTAGGTGTTCCTCTAGTCAGAGTGTAGATCAAGGGGATGATGTGACATTACAATTTTTGGCCAGGCTTCATGTTTCCATAGAACGGAAACCAAGTCATTACCCTGACTGTTGCTTCCCCACTCCCACTCCAGGTACTCTACAGCAGATTGCAGATAAACTTGGGTCCAGTTTGTTCTTCCCTACCTTTCAAGTCCAGGGTACAATTGACTTGTTCCCACTCATCTCCCTCATCATTTTTATTACGATTACAGTGCCCTAGTTAAGGGAATCCCTACCCACTTTGGGAACATTTCAGTAGAGATTGACATGGATGAGAGCTTAAAAATGGAATCGCAAGTGAAAGCAGAGGCTTCTTAAAACCTCCATCTGAAGCACTCAATGCTCATAAACTGGCATTTGCCTGTCTGTGCCCTAGCATCAAGAATTCCTGGTTTTGAATTCCCTGGTGGTCCAGTTGTTAGGACTCTGAGCTATCACTGCCGAGTGTGAAGATCCTATAAGCCCCGTGGTGCAGCCAAAAAAAATAAAAAATTCCTGGTTTTGTAACTTTGTTTAGACTTCAGTGTTTAAAATGTCTCCTTGGCTATTAAAATGCTTTGATTTTGTCAGGTGTGGAAACCCAAGGGCAGCTATAACAGCCAGAATGCTCTGAGTCTGGTGGGCTGCCGTCTATGGGGTTGCACAGAGTCGGACACGACTGAAGCGACTTAGCAGCAGCAGCAGTTTAGTACGAGAACACCTTGGCTGTGTGGTGGTCAACTAAGTTTGGAGGTAGGATCTTTGTCAGGCACATATTACAGGGAAGGTGTACTTAAGTGTCGTTTTAAAAAAGTTGGCTTCAACCAAGGTAAATCTATGACCCAGTAGTAGGTGGTTCTGATTCTCATTCTTTGTGCTGGTATACTGTTTGTTTTCTGTTTTGTTGGCAGTGACACGAGAGTGCAGTTTTGTAACGTTGACTCTCGTAGCCTGATTGGTTTCAGGAATGCGTTCTTATGTGTAGACTGAGGACCAGGAGTTTGTGCAAATCCAGTTTAAGAAGATTAAAGTGAAGAAATTCCTCCTAATACCCTTTCCTTTATTAAATATTTTACCTGATTTGGATAAAATAATTGGATACTTACAATTTCAAGATCTCCTGCCTTCTGACATCCAAGGAAAGCATTTCTGATCTTATTTCTCTGTATTTTACTTGTTCTGTCTTTGAAATGTAAGAGAAAAATCAGCTGGATTTGTAATCTACAAAACCATGCCTCAGTTTTATGTTCACTTCTTAGGTTCTGTTCAGGGCATAATCTCGACCATTCCTTCCAAAAACTGTTAGCCTGTTTATGGTCCTGTTGTTTATTTCTTGAAAATCCTGTATTCCCCAAACCTTTGAGAAGATTAGAAGATTTAAAAGTTTTCTAACCAAAAGCATCTGCCTGAGGAATCATCCCAATTTCAGGATCTTCTGTTTTATGACTTGGCCTCCTGGGAGTTAGAATCTGGTTTACCAGGAAGACTCTTGTGTTTACATTTTCTGGCCTCAGTCTCATGGAAAAATGAGAAACTTCTTGGCCTCTCTTCTTCTAGGAACAGTTTTTCTAGGAACATAAAATTGGAACCAAGTAAGATAAGATGGAAAACATGAAGGTAAACCACCACAAGTTGACATGGTTGGATGTCCCACATCTATAAAACTTACGGCTTGTAATACCTAATCCTCAGTGGCTGGTTTAAGCAAGGGGTGTGTATTGTGTGTGTGTGTGTATTATATGCGCGCGCGTGTGTGTGTGTGTATTCTCCATTTTACACATGAAAATACTGAAGCAGAAAGGTACCCGGGACCACACAGCTCAGTAAGGTGCCTAGTTAGGATCCTAAAGGCAGTCTCAAAGCTAGAAGCTAAACTTTTGATCACTGCATCCACTGTAATAGTATTAGAGCTAAAAAGTCACTTTAGACTGAAGGAAGTGTTTCACATCTATTTTGAGTGCCTACCACTACCCTGTGTTGTAAACTATAGGAAAAAGTTCCAGCTTTCCTGGAGCTTACATTCTAATGAGGGAGACAGACTAGTAGATGCTGTGAAGAGAAACATCAAGATGAAGGGACAAAATGTGGCGTAATGTATTTTTGTTACAGTGCTCAGGCAAGGCTGAGACTTTAGCGAGCCTTGGCCACTAGCTGTGGGCAGAAGAGCAGAGATGAGTGCAGACATGTTGGGGTGATTATATTAACATGCATTCAGTCTAGCAGGCTTCTCTTTTATAGGTTATCTCCAAGCCTTTCCCGAAAGAATTGACTGTATATGATGGTTGTTTAATGCTTGCTTCTTTCCCACAGGACTTTTACCTAGTAATCTACCTTGATTAGTAATCTGTCTTGATGATGTTGACTTGAAGTACATGTTTTTTTCCGTTTTGTAGAAGTGAGAATTAAGACGTGGGCTCGAGCATACACAGAAGTAACTCGTTTAACGAATCTCTGTATTGTACCTATCACCCAGCTTCAACAGTTATCAATGTTTACCATTCTTGCTTTATCTCCACCACCCCTTCCTTTTATTCGTTTATTTTTTGCTGGAGTACTTTATATTTTTTCATCTGAAAATTTTACACCTTTAGAAGAGTTATAAGAACCATTCAGTTAACACTTGTATGCCTTTCCCCTAGATCACTGGGGATTAAAATTTGCCCTATTGGCTCTTTATCTGTACCATTTGTTGCAGGTATTGTTGTCATGCCTTTCTTAGGAATAAGGACTTTCTAACCATAGCATGACCATTACATTCAGGTTTGACATTACTGCAATGCAATTGCAGAATGTTCAGTTTGTGTTCAAGGTTACCTTATTCCAGTGTTAGCCTTTAGTTCTTTAATTCAGTATTCAATCAAGGTTCATGCATTTGGTTGTTATGTAGTCTCCTTGATCTTGAACAGATCTTGAACCGTTCTTTGTCATTAAAGACATTGTTAGTTTGAAGAGTCCAGGACCTCTGGTCTGGAGAGTCCCTCGATTTGAATTTGTCTAGTTGCTTTCTCATGATTAGAGATAGATTAAACATTTTTGGCAGGAATATTACACAGGGATACCAATGTATTATACCAGGAGACAGGTCAGTTTGTCCCACTCTTGGGGATGTCATGCAATCATTTGGTTAGGGTGATATCCACCAGATTGTTCCATTATTAATGTACTTTTTTTCCTTTAGAAATTATTAAGTGGTTTATGGAGTGACAAACTTGATGCTGAATATTCTTCTCTCCAGCAGTCTTCCATTGGATTTAGCATTTATTGATAATTCTGAATCAGTTGGGGTTACAAAGAGTTGGACACAACTGAGCAACTCACACACACACGTGTGTATGTGCATGCACATACTAAATCAGTTTTTGCTGGAGTCCTTCAAAGCAAATGCAGATACAAAAATTCACCTGTAAATATTTAGTATATATCTAAAAGGTAAGGGCTTAAAAACAAACAAAAAACAGTGCCTTTTTGCCACCCAACTATAATTCCTTAACGTGATATCCATATACAAATGTCCTAAATTGTCTGAGATGTGTCACTACAATTGACTTGCTTAAATCTGAATCCCAGCAGAGTCGACAGGTTGTATTTACTTGATGTTTTTGCAAGAGTTCTGGGGTATAGCATCATGTCAGAAGGCAGCTATTGTCAACTTCATCCATCTGTTCTGAAGTCCCCATCAGACATTTTCACCTTTTAGCATCAACCATAACCATTGCCTCAGAACATTATTTCATTAGGGATTACAGAAGATGATTCTCAGATGGCCTCATTTCCTCTGAATTGATTAGCAGATTTTTTTTTTTCTGAGTTGTATTTATTTCTACTTTTTACGTATATCTTCCTGGGGAGTGTTGTGAAAGGATACATTCTTCATCTTTACTTCGCAGAGGATGGTTCTGGACTTCCTTAGTAATTCTTTTAATATGTCCTCAAATTTTCTCATCTGTAAATTGGGAGCAGTCATCATGCCTACCTCTTGTGAGGATTAAATGATCTGGTGCATGTTGTATAAAAGTGGTGCCTGGCACTCGAGTTGGGAAGTGCTAGTTATTAAAGTCGGAGAAGGCAATGGCACCCCACTCCAGTACTCTTGCCTGGAAAATCCCATGGATGGAGGAGCCTGGTAGGCTGCAGTCCATGGGGTCGCTAAGAGTCAGATACGACTGAGCGACTTCACTTTGACTTTTCACTTTCATGCATTGGAGAAGGCCATGGCAACCCACTCCAGTGTTCTTGCTGGAGAATCCCAGGGATGGGAGCCTGGTGGGCTGCTGTCTGTGGGGTCGCACAGAGTCGGACAGGACTGAAGTGATTTAGCAGCAGTAGCAGTAGCAGTTACTAAAGTAAGTTTTTAATGAACTCTTCAGGTGTTAGTGGAGAGGCAGAGATGGGAAAGATTCTTCCTGCGTTGACATCAGCAGGACGCTGGGGCCTGTGTCGAGGGAGCTGAGGGAGGTGCTGCTTGCCCACACCAGCATGGAAACAGCTGTAACACACGAAGCACGTGTCACTGCTCACGGTGAAGCGGCTGTTGATGATTGCAGAGGTGAGATCTGGGACACGTTCTGAAGTGGAGTTAGCACAGTGAAGGAATGTAGGTAGATAGATGAGATGGTGGCTCCAGACAGGTTTCTATTGTGTCATGGCCCATTGAGGTTTTTATCGGAACAAAGGGCAGCATGCTTGCCTAGTCTGATTTACCTTGTCATTCTGTACACTCTCAACCACTGCTGTTTGAGATTGCAAATCACTTTCCTCAGGGAGGAAATGCTGACCTACTTCTTGGCCTTTTAATCTACCTTCTTATACTGCTTTAAAACCCAGTTGTTGATGACTGTATAGACTATTGGAAGTTTAATACTCTTGATCAGGTGCTTACTCATTAATATTGGATTCATTTAACAAACATTTGAGCCTTGTAGTGTGTAAGATAATGATCTAGACAGACCAGCCACATCTGTGAACCTGAGAAACTAGCCTCTGCCCTCTTGGAATTTACATTCTGGTAGTGAGGTGACAGTATACATAAGGAAGATTTATTAAAGTATGTTAGAAGGTGTTGCGTGCTGTGGGGGAAAAAATAAATCAGGATAAGGAGAGATGGAGATGATTAGGGAAATGGTCAGGGTGCTAGCAGTTGAGATTATATGTTCTGATTGTGGGTATATTTTTGAGATAAAGCCAGCAGATTTTGCTGATGATTGATTGTGTGTGGGTGGAGGGAAAGTGAGCAAGCCTTCAAGTGAAAGTGACTCAGTCATGTCCGACTTCGCAACCCCATGGTCTTTGCAGTTCATAGGATTCTCCAGGCCAGAATACTGGAGTGGGGAGCCTTTCCCTTCTCCAGGGGATCTCCCCAACCCAGGGATTGAACCTGGATCACCTGCATTGCAGGTGGATTCTTTACCTACCATCTGAGCCACAAGGGAAGCCCAAGCCTTCAAGGATCGCTGTTAATTTTTGACTGGAGCAATAATAGTAAGGATGGAATTGACATTCTCTGAGATGAGGAAGAATTCAGTGGAATAGTTTCAGAGTTGATGAGCCAAATTGTGCGTACTCCGAGAAAAGGATAGGTGGTTACAAACAGTTCATTCAGTAAGAAAAGTGGTCCTTAGGTTTTACTATGAGAACTCATGTTTATAGATCATAGAGCTGACTCTTTCAGTCTAATGTCTTAAAGATGGAGGTTAGCAGAGGAAGGAAGTTAGCAGAAGAAAGGATGACTGAGACTCATATAGCCATGGTAACAAGGTCAGGTGTAGAATAGACTTTAAGACTTAATTTTTTAATTTTAACGCTGAAAAAGAGAATGGAAGCAAAAGCCTTCGTCTTGGATGAGAAACTGGTTAAACCTTGGTCTTCTAGCTGGATTTTCTGATCTGCATGTTTGTACTTATATAGGAAGCCTGTACCTGGGACTTATTTTTGTTTTAATCTCTTTATTTTCTTTGTACATATATCCATCACGTATGATTATACATAGATATTTAAGTTGGACTTTATCCTATGTACTTTTTGCAGTCTCTTCTGTTAACATTTGTTATTTATACATCTCAGGTGTTTTCTCTGCAAGCTCAAAAATTTTAAAACTTTTTGATGATGATGTTGAACGATCTTTTATTAATATTGTTTCTGTTATTAAATTGCCCTTTTCATTAAAGGTAGTATTGTGTGGTGATTAAGTGAAGAAGCAGTTTAGACACAGATGGGAGTACAAATCCAGATGTAAACACAAATAACTGTATCTTGGGGTGTTACACTACCTCACTGGTTTCAGTTTTCTTGTGTGTAATATCATAATAATTGTACTTCTACAATTATTGTGAGGATTAAAGTAATGCAGAAAGCACTTTAAGCACAATACCTGCAAGGTGTCAGGACTTAGTGCCAAGGTTTTATTTTTTAATCTCCATTATGTATAACTAACATGATAATCAATCTTTTATAAGCAAACCGCACTGAGCCTTTTGAATTCTTCCCCATTCAAAGTTAACACCAATGTTTAGTCGTTGGGATTACATGATACGGTACCATAGGCACTACAGCTCTGTTATTTTACGTTTTCATTTCTCTCATAGAAATAGGTTATTGGAGTTTGCTCCATACACATGTTCTAGTATCATCCAATAAAGGTTGAAACCCGTGGTAGTTTCAAAGTTGCCCCCATACCCAAAAGGCCTTCTTCATTCGCTGAGACTTCTTTAGAAGAACAAACTAAACCAAAAAGAGCCATTGTGAGCCACACTTGTGCAGTGGTAGAAACAAATTAAAATGACTACATCTCAGGGGATTTTTGTATATGGATGAAGTGATAAGTCTGATGGTTTATGAACTTTCCTAGATGAAGAAGATTTTATTTGAAGAATTAGTTTACTTACCTGGGAAGCCATCCCTCCTAATCCCCTTCCCACCAGTACTTGGCTGAAAAGTTCTGCTTGGTCGAGGCTGCTGGAGTGGGGCTTTAATCCCTGCTCATTCCGCCTCACCTCCCTCCCCTGTGATGGGACACGGGGACTAGGAACCCTCAGAATATAAACCCTCAGAGTAAGCCATTTGAGTTTAATTCAGGGCTTCGAACATTTCTTATATACTTCGAAAAGCTCAGCGAGATTGTAGGCATAGTTGAAATACTTTGCCAAAGAAATTTAAGGGCAGACTCCTTAAAAGTTTTAGGGACTGTTATATGACTACAGATAATATCTCCAGCTCCACTTGTAATTTTGAATAGGCTGGAATTGATCTAAGTTCTATTAGAAGCACTCAGCTTTCATTTTGGTGTCACTGATAAACTGCTCTTATAGCCAACTCTACGTTTTTAAGGTAAGCAGGGATTGGGCAACAGAAGGTCTTGTTACGAGCATTTACATACCAAGACGAGTAACGTGTTCCACTAGTGGAATTGGGTTTATTGGACTTCGAGTCAAGGTGAAAAATATGTCTGAAAAGTAGATTTTTATATAAATTTAGTGAGTTTTTTTTTTTTTTTTTCTTGAGTTTTACTTGAGTGAGTTTTATTTGAATGAAGTGTTGTAGATAGGCACTAATAGTTGATGAGGTGGTTGGGAGTCAGTTTAAAATATTTGTGAGAGAACTGTGTATTTAATACATTATTTCATCTTTTATCAATAAATAAATTCTAAGATGTTCCTGTGGAGAAGGCAATGGCAATCCACTCCAGTATTCTTGCCTAGAAAATTCCATGGACAGAACAGCCTGTAGGGCTACAGTCTATGGGGTCCTAAAGAGTTGGACTGGAGGAGGAAATGACAGCCCACTCCAGTATTCTTGTCTGGAGAATCCCATGGACAGAGGAGCCTGGTGGGCTACAGCCTATGGGGTCACAAGAGTCGGACATGACTGAGCAACTGAGCACGTAGCAGGCACAGCACAAGAAGCTCCTAAAATGCCAGGGGTATCGTTGGCAGTTTACTTTGAAAGAGGCTTATAGCACCACTTCCAGTCTATGCAAGTTGTAGATGGTGAAGTGACATTCACTGAACACCTGTCTGTTGCACTGGGCAAGATGACATACTTCCTAGGTGTTACTTACTCCTTATCAGACCATTGGGTCAGCAAATGCACAAGACTTGGCAAGCCTACTTTTGACAGTACTGGATTCTGCCTGTTCAGATTGTCCTTTTTGAGCCCAAAGCTAAAAAGATCATGGTTTGGTCACTTTGAGAGTCATTGTCTACTCTTTTTCAGTCCACATGCCTCATTGAGTTGATTATGATTTGGAGCCCTGATGGCTTTAGGAATTGTTTTACTTATTCTTTGGTTTCTATAGCAGATGATTTTCTTTTTAGAGTGACCATACATCCTATTTTGATGGACTGTCCCAGAATAACTTGCTAGTTTGGAAGATAAATTGTATGGTCTCCCTAGATAATAGAAGAGAGATGTTAGATTTGGTCATTATAACTAATTATGTTTTGATATATTATGAAGGAGTTTAATAGATGATGTTAATTTGGTCTTTGCTATTTGATTCTAGTTCAAGCAGCAAATATTTATGTATGCTTCTTTATCTGGATTAATTCTTCAGTTGTAATTTAGTTCATCCAAGTACATGAAATAGTGCTTTCATGTACCAAGATTGTATTCTAATTTTGTGAAGAACTCCCAATAAAACACTGCTTTTTGAGAAGGAAGCCCCTTCCTGTTGGGAGGAGTCTCTCTGTTTCACGACACCCTTGTGTTTGATTGAAATTGGCTAAATTTATTACAGTGGCCATTATAACTAGGGGACTGTTTCTTTATACATTCTGTGACTATTACTTACCTTATATTGTTTTCTTAAAAATGCATTACGAAGGAACCAGCTCACATACTTATCGTTACTATACCTACTTTATTCCTTGTCCTACATTTCTCACTTAAGGGATTTCTCTCAACTGTGAACCAGCTTAGTCCTAGAAATATGAAAACATAAATTAAAAGGCTTCTTTTTAGCAGCTGGAGAAAAAATTTTTCCATGTGGCTTCTTTCTAACAGTAAAAGAACTCTGGATAGTGTTCATTATATTTTTGTTGTAGAAATGTTTGCTTTTAAAAAAAGTGAGAAAAAATATGCAAAACATACTGTATGTTTTATTTGAGACCATTTTAAGGAATTGCACAGTTCATTTTCTGAAAGGCTGAAGTTCAAGGCTGTGACAATCTCTAAATGACTAGATATGAATTTGGTGCATTGCCTTGTAGTATTTTACATCTTTCTATAAACTGATTTGACCTATTTTCCTTTTCCAATCTTAACTAGGTGCTGATTTCTGGATGTTTTTTGTTTAAATTGGAAAAATCTTAAGTCTGTCCACAGACTGACGGTGTCCTGTGAGATGGGGGCTGCCGGCAGTGGCTTTTGAAGGATCTGAGGAGGCAGAAAGCGTTGCGAACTCAAGCCCTGAGCTAGTGTTTGCCTCTTCCTGCCACCCCTGCTCTGGGCAGAAAGAACATCTTTTCTCTAGCTGACCCGCTTGCTGTTCTAGGGAAGTTAGGGGTTAGACCAGCCTAAGCGTTCATCAGGGAGCGCAGTATGGGTTAGATGTCTGACTTGCATCATGTTTGACAATGGGAAACAGTGTGGTCGATTTGCAGTTCTTCCTAGTGATTGGAGAAGGAAGGGCTTATTTTGTGTCTGAGCGCTTTGTTCTTTGAACGAATAAGCTGCTGTAGTGGCCACTACAGTGCGTACCCCACTCCACTTTCCCTCCAAACAAAAATAAACACACTGGGTGTTTGTCCCTTCTTGAGGAGATGGCCAACTACTGCTGTTGAGAAGAGAGACACTTGAAATGGCCCTCGGACCAGTGAACTAGGCTTATCTGTGTGTAAGTTGGAAGAGAATGGCAGGGGTGTGGCTGGATGTTGGGTGGCAGTGGGAGCTCTGTTGATGACAGGGAAGAATCTCGTAACTGCCAGCTACAGTTTTCTTTGTATTTGAGGACCTAATTCTTACAGTGAAACATTAAAGGTGCCTTTATAAATAATAATTGCTAATTAGTTATTTGATTAGATTTTGTTTGAAATTTAGGCAATTCTTCCTAAATAATATCCAGGTTTTTTTTTTTTTTTTTTTAAATAACTGGAATGTTTCAGGGTCAGAGAAAGTAGTCATAGAAATACTACCAGTTTCAGGATTTGGCAAGAATAAAGTGATACAAGTCCCAGCTTTTAGTGTGTTTTTGTTTGTGGCAGTTTTACTCATGCCAGTCATTATTGACACTGAGTTTTAGGACGAAGGATTTTATTTGGTCAGTTTTTTTTAGTATAGTTGTTGTAGTGTGTTAAGCTTCAAAAAGGCATGGAGAAGGGTTTAAGACATTTCTATGTGGCACTATTATTAATTAGACTTAATAACTAATACAGTAGAGCATTTATATTTAAGCTTTTTTTCCAGCTCCTTAAGAGGTATGCTGTTAAGTGACTTGTACTGTGGTCTGTTTTGAAAAGAGATGGCTTTAGTATCATTTATAGGACTTGATAACTTTGCTACTAATTTTTAAAGGAAAATAATCTAGGTTCATCAAAAAGCATCTGCTTTGTCAAGCATAGAAAAACATTTCACTCTGAAGTTGCCTTATCTCAAAAGGAGAAATCACTTTAGGAGTTAACATGTGGAAGGCATTAGATTGAATAACAAAATGTTTTTCATATTGTTCCTCAGCTCCAATTATAATTACTTTGAAGGTTCAGAATTTCTCTCTTTTTCCAGGAGAAAACCTGTCATATTCACATAAACTCAATTTTAGGTAAATTTAAATGTCGGTTTTTCAGTGATTTTCTTAATCCGGGACTGAAAAAATCTGATTAATATTGACAATAATTTGTTACCTAATGGCTTACAGATGTCTATTTTGTTTAGGTTTGGAAGATACAACAATAATGATGTTGTTTTTCAGTCTTCCAGAAAAATTTTCTCTTTTTCCCTCCTCTCCTTGCCTTGTATACCCTTCAACAAGAAAAAACACTTTTTTCAGTGTCTTCCTTCTAGCTAGCAGAATAAAAATTTAGGGTTGTTTATAAATTGTATGTTGCTGTCTTTGTAGGAACATCTGGTTCCCTTTGAGGCAGGAGTCACGTCAAGTTTCTAGGTTAATGTGTGATGACTAGCACAGATGTACATTTGTAGTAGGAATTTAGGGAAATTTTGTGATAGTAGTCTACCTAGATTAAGCAATACTTGGTATTGTGTTTGGGAGTGGATGATAATACCTAGTAAATACCTGTTCTATCCAGGACCCTAACTTAGCTACAAAATTCATTACTCTTAGAACTCAGCAGTATCTGAAGATTCATTTTGTTGTCATGTAGTCATTAAGTCGTGTCCAACTGTGTGCGACCCCATGGATTGTAGCCCATCAGATTCCTCTGTCCATGGGATTTTCCAGGCAAGAATACTGGAGTGGGTTGCCATTTCCTCCTCCAGAGGATCTTCCCGACGCAAGGATCGACCTGTGTCTCCTGCATTGGCAGACGGATTATTTACCACTGAGCCACCTGGGAAGACTGAAGATTCATATAGGTGACCTTATTTATAATGAATAATTAGAGTCCCCCTCCCCCAGGTTGCTTTACGACCTCGGTGCCTTTCCAGTCTGAGACTACCACAGTAAGAGAAGAAAGGGCAGTGTCATGATGGGCAGTTGTTGTTGCCAGAGAAGTTAGACCACTTATTTAGGACAGTATATTTTTGTTTTCAGTTCAAAATGATAAATATTCTTCCTGACATTAAGTGATAGCATGGATTGCTCTTTCCTGTGGAACTAAAGTATATATATTTTTAAAGTTTTTTTTTTTTTTTTAATAATGTCTTGTTGCGCCGTTTTGTTAGACTGAAAGTTTCCTCATCGCTTGGTGAGCCCCTCCTCTAATTCAATCTTTGTCTTTTGTCTTTGCTGCCTTGCAGGGTTGGTACAGTAGGCTTCACTAGACTTAGCTGCAACTCAGAATGTCTCCTCCAGCCCCTGAGTAAATGCTGATGGTCTTGTGGAGAGTGGATTAAGAGGACGAGCTAAGTTCTCAATCCCAATTAAGAAGCGGAGGAAAATTTAAACTGTCTCCTTCAAAGTTTATCACAACCACCACCATCAAGACAGCAAACCAAAGGACAAAGACTTTGACCTGCTGTGTTGCTCTGTGTAGTCCAGTTCACGTATGGTTTCCAGACTTGGCTGGGGTTACTCATGAGTAAATAAAAAGTCGGACACTTCTGTCATTGGACGCTTGTATTCGCAAAGTTACCAAACATGAGGGCTGTACTGGAGACAGCAGACATTGCCATAGTGGCCCTGTATTTTATCCTGGTCATGTGCATTGGTTTTTTTGCCATGTGGAAATCTAATAGAAGCACCGTGAGTGGATACTTCTTGGCGGGGCGCTCTATGACCTGGGTAGCAATTGGTGCCTCTCTATTTGTGAGCAATATTGGGAGTGAGCACTTCATTGGGCTGGCAGGATCTGGAGCGGCAAGTGGATTTGCAGTGGGCGCATGGGAGTTCAATGCCTTGCTGCTTTTGCAACTTCTGGGATGGGTTTTCATCCCGATTTACATCCGGTCAGGGGTATACACCATGCCTGAATACTTGTCCAAGCGATTTGGTGGCCATAGGATTCAGGTCTATTTCGCAGCGTTGTCTCTGATTCTCTATATCTTCACCAAGCTCTCTGTGGATCTGTATTCGGGTGCCCTCTTTATCCAGGAGTCTTTGGGTTGGAACCTCTATGTGTCTGTCATCCTGCTCATTGGCATGACCGCTTTGTTGACCGTCACCGGAGGCCTTGTCGCAGTAATCTACACAGACACCTTGCAGGCTCTGCTCATGATCGTTGGGGCACTCACACTTATGGTGATTAGCATGATGGAGATTGGCGGGTTTGAGGAAGTTAAGAGAAGGTACATGTTGGCCTCACCCAATGTCACTTCCATCCTGCTGACGTACAACCTTTCCAACACAAATTCTTGTAATGTCCACCCCAAGAAAGACGCACTGAAAATGTTGCGGAACCCAACAGATGAAGATGTTCCTTGGCCTGGATTCATCCTTGGGCAGACCCCGGCTTCAGTCTGGTACTGGTGTGCCGACCAGGTCATCGTGCAGAGGGTCCTAGCAGCCAAAAACATTGCTCATGCCAAAGGCTCCACCCTGATGGCCGGCTTCCTGAAGCTTCTGCCAATGTTTATCATAGTGGTCCCCGGAATGATTTCCCGGATACTGTTTGCCGATGACATAGCTTGCATCAACCCCGAGCACTGCATGCAGGTGTGTGGAAGCAGAGCTGGGTGCTCTAACATTGCCTACCCGCGCCTCGTGATGAAGCTGGTTCCCGTGGGCCTCCGGGGCCTGATGATGGCCGTGATGATTGCCGCTCTGATGAGTGACTTGGACTCCATTTTCAACAGCGCCAGCACCATATTCACCCTCGATGTGTACAAACTCATCCGCAAGAGCGCCAGTTCCCGGGAACTGATGATCGTGGGCAGGATATTTGTGGCCTTCATGGTGGTGATCAGCATCGCGTGGGTGCCCATCATCGTGGAGATGCAAGGAGGCCAGATGTACCTTTACATCCAGGAGGTAGCTGACTACCTGACGCCCCCAGTTGCAGCCCTGTTCCTTCTGGCCATTTTCTGGAAGCGCTGCAATGAACAAGGGGCTTTCTATGGTGGAATGGCGGGCTTTATCCTTGGAGCAGTCCGCTTGACACTGGCCTTTGCCTACCGTGCCCCGGAATGTGACCAACCTGATAACAGGCCAGTCTTCATTAAAGACATCCATTACATGTATGTGGCCACAGCATTGTTTTGGATCACAGGACTCATTACTGTAATTGTTAGCCTTCTCACACCACCTCCTACGAAGGAACAGATTCGCACCACCACTTTTTGGTCTAAGAAGAGCCTGGTGGTCAAGGAGAGCTGCTCCCCGAAAGATGAACCATACAAAATGCAAGAGAAGAGCATTCTGAGATGCAGTGAGAATAGTGAGGCCATCAACCACGTCATCCCCAACGGGAAGTCTGAGGACAGCATCAAGGGCCTGCAGCCGGAAGATGTGAATCTGTTGGTGACCTGCAGAGAGGAGGGCAACCCAGTGGCTTCCTTAGGTCATTCGGAGGCAGAAACACCCGTGGATGCGTATTCCAACGGGCAGGCAGCTCTCATGGGTGAGAAAGAGAGAAAGAAAGAAGCAGAGGACGGAAGCCGGTACTGGAAGTTCATCGATTGGTTTTGTGGCTTTAAAAGTAAGAGCCTCAGCAAGAGGAGTCTCAGAGACCTGATGGAGGAGGAGGCTGTTTGTTTACAAATGTTGGAAGAACCTCCACAAGTTAAAGTAATACTCAATATTGGACTTTTTGCTGTGTGTTCACTTGGAATTTTCATGTTTGTTTATTTCTCCTTATGAACTTTTAAGGATATGATGAGACACTAACTTAAGAAAATACTGGTCTTTGGAAAACAACAACAAAAAAAATCCTGCAAACTTATGTAACTGTTGCATCTCTCAGGCATTGTTTACGCTGTAGATTTTAGCCAAATTTTACTTAGAAAAATCATCTATTTGCAAGACTTTTATTTTCCCAGAGATGGATGAAAGTAAATTTTCAACCTAAATGAAGTAAAACTTGTTTAAACAGACTGAATTGTGCAAATGTGGTTTAAAATTTTCCATACCAAAGTGAGGAGAGACCAATTATTCTCATAGAGCACTTAGAGCAGAGTTATATGCTAAGGTATTGTGAGTAAGATACACTGTCTGCACTGCCAAATCTTGGTAGGCCTTCTTACCCTGAAATAGAAGACTTGCTCATTTTAAAGTTTTTTCTCTGTCTCTGTAATCCCTACTCCCATTTTAAAGAACTGAATTTGTACATTGTATAATCCATTATGTACTGAAAATCTAACATGTGCTTGTGGAGTACTTGTTTCAGGGCAAGTTCGTTTGCCAGGTTCGTTTTGTTAGCATGAGCCTATGGATTCTGTATGCTGGAAGAAAGGAAGAGGAATGTTTTTTGTAGCTGTTCCTGTACCACCAGTATATGGAATGTTGGGGGAAAGTTCCAGCTGTTTTTGTTTTCTTTTTTCTTTTTTTTCCCTCCTCTGAAGTTTAAGTGAACCACACTCAAATGATCACCAAGTAGTCTTGTCTTTATAAAGTTGTATGTCATGACTGTATTGTAAATGATTATGGGGGGCAGAAAATGAAGTTAACATTGCTGATGATCCCCAAATTTACTGACCAAGTTAAGATTGTTTATATAGTTTGAAAATTAGCATCCCCTAAAGCAGTGTTTGATCAGCTAAGCTGAACAGGTGACTCCTTGTACACCATTAATTCTCTAGCTTTGTTTTTGTCATTTGGTAACATTCTTTATTAATTAGTTAACCTTCCTTAGTGGATCCATTGGAAGATATGTCTGGAAATTTGAAGAAAAGTTAACTTGGCTTTTGTGTTGGGTTGCCCCACTTGATTAGATTGTGATACATTGAAGTTGAGTTTTTAGAGTGAAAATATCATTCTGAGATCATAATATATCCTTCATAAGTTTTTTTCCAATTTTTTTTTTAATACAACGTATGTACACAGCCTCTGCATTTTTGTTTAAACAGTTACAGTGACTTAGAGCATGAAGATATTTCATTGCAAACAGGCCATCAGTAACAGGAAACTCAGAAGAGTGCATGCTTTGCCACTGGTGGGGTTGCAGTATAGCCTTTCTGTAGAATGGATGACAGATTCCAGAGAGCTTCTACGGATTTAGTAGTGTTTCCTATGGAGATTACAGGACTTGTGTAATTGTAGGATCCTCTGTCTTGGCATGGCTCAGTATCCAGTTCCAGCGTTCCTGGAAGAGAATCCATTTTTCACAGGTGGATTCCCCTTCATGAGCACAGGGTACAAAAGACGTTTGAGAAAAGCTCTCCACAGGATGTCGTTCTTTGTGCATGCTGTCCTTTTTCCTCCATGGCACATGAAGGAAACTAATTTTGTATCTACTTTCTTTGACTTTTCTGTAATCTCTGATATTTTTTAAATTGCATGATTTTATTAACCTTGTATTCTTTAGGGGAAAATTATTACTTTTTTAGATACTTTTGTAGATTTTGAATCAAAACTCAGTCATGATGACTTTAAATTTTTTTGTATTTGTAAACTAAGTTCATTATGATGGACTTGATTAGTTCAAAGTTGAGTTTTAGAAATTACTAGGTAGTATAATGTCTTCCCATCTCCAGGAGGCTTTGTGATGGACTGAGTCTGTAGTTGAGAAAATAATTTGTGTTTGAATAGTATGATTTCTGAGAGCTTATTAGAGTGCCTTGTGAAATTTTTTTTAGTTTCATTCTTAAGATTTAATAAGCTGGGGGCCAAATGAAAGTAAGGACCGTCCTCAAGTGGAGGCCGAGGCTGTGACATATTCAAGGTTACAAAGTCTGTTGGGAAGAACAGAAAACCAGGTGTCCAAGTCTGGACTTATGGTTTGTCCTCTTCTTTTCTCAAAGGAACTGTTCTTCTTTTGAGACAGCCTTTTGGTATTTGGGGAAATAATAAGATCTTAGATTTTTCAAATTGCCATTAAGTTGTAGAAATTAAAATTTTTCTTTGAACACATTGCTGTGTAACTCAGCAGTGAGGTTTGACATATTGGCTGAGCAGCCTTCTTATCTCTTCTGTTAAAAGCATAAATGAATAGGTGGTGTCTTAAGTGGATTTCCCCCGCTTTGTTTAATGTTGACTCCTAATAGTTTGGGGTCTTAGCATCCCCCTGCCTTCTCTCTGCTGTTGTCTTAGTATGATACATAAAATACATCATCTTGTGTCTTATTTGTGTGTATATAGCAGTAGGTCAAGTTTAGAGTACTAATGTTTGTAAATAAGGAATGGTTGTTAGCATATCCATTAGGATTGTTTATTCTTGCCAGTGTAAACATCACTTTATTTAGACTGAAGTCCCTGAAGCTTGCCCTTCTTATTGCTTCCCAGTAATAGATAATATGCTTGAATGAGTATGTGAATTCCTGATTGCCGCTTCATTTCAAGGGACCATTCTTCAGTCTTTACTTCGTTAGAATGATCATGGAATGATACATAGTCTCTCATAAAGCTAGCAAAATAGTCATACTTTACACTAAATGGGTCCTAAGTGATGACATTGATACCTAGACGTTAACATGTATATATTTTCTTATTGGCTCAAGCTAAGATTGAGAACTGGCTAAGAGTGATTGACTGAAATAGTTAGCTAAAAGTCAGAATGAAGTGAGGACACTGGTATTCAAAGGTGAAGAAAAATACTGTCTCATCTGGTATCCCCAGTTCTTAGATTTTGTCCTCTCGGGCAGTCTTAGTCTCAAGATCTGATGAGAAGAGCTTGTTGCCCTGGCATGCAGAGTGATTATGGGTTCCTTTGTGGAATGTCTCATTTCCCTGTTGAAGAATATTTTGTCTTTCTACCCTGAGATAGTAAGTGGCTTTTGAAACAGCAGAGCCAGTCTTTTCCCCAGCCTTTCTTTGCTAGGGAAGATACCACTCTTATCTTCTGGTTAGAGAAGCATCAAGCAGTAGCAGTGCTGCTGTGTCCTTTGGCCTCCGTCCAGCATATCTCATCTCCCAAGGCTTCTTTTTCACTTGGCTCAAAGGCGCCATTGTCTTTTTGCAGAAAGAGGCTGGCCTGGGTCACAAAGCCCTAACTCTCAGGGATGGCACATGAAGTAATTAACAGGGGCCTGTTGCTTGATGAAATTTCACATTTTAAGAATTGGGGAGGAAGGTTGCTACTCAGTTCTCTAACCTGAGGCTGAGTAGGGGCTTGGAAAAGTCTTGTCCAGGGTGGTTAGAACCTTTAAGTCTCTACATTTCTCAGTCCCTTGTTATCTTCTCTATATTGAGTTTTGTGGATCCTCTCTCTTTAGAGATCACGTGATACAGGTTACTTTCATTCTTCACCACCCTGTTGACCTGCTATATTATTAGCTATTAAAAAGTTAGACCCATTAATGTTCCCACTTGGCATTCCTTTGTTCACGCTGTATTCCCCTGTGTCATTTTCATCTGAGGTATGATGGCTGAAAATGACCACACAGGTATTTAGCAGTGACACCTCTGCATTTCCGAGTTTGGGTTGAGAGATGTTTAAAGACCATTGCTGTTAAATTATGTTACTACAGAGACCTGCCAGGACAAGATTTTCTGAAGAAGTCGGAAAAACTACTAGATGAGATGCTGAGAAGTACCTGGGTGTAGCAGCCATAGGCTTCAGTATTCATAAGATTTCTCATTAGCTGGGTGTTAAGTTGCTTGTCCTTTTACTGTTGACATTAGCCTGAGCAGACGTCAGAGATAGGACTTAACTCCTGTTTGTGTGTCGGCCCACCTACCATTCAGAGAGACTGGTTTTCCCCTTGATTTGTCTTCTTTCACATTGCTTTAATTAATTCACCTATTCTTTGTTTGAACACTTAACATGTTCCTATTTTGATCTTTTGTCAGCTTAATTCACTTTCAGGCTTATTGCCATGGTGTGCACAAGTGGTGCTCTGCCCCAGATTTGAAGGCCTGGATCCAGAGAATGATTCACTAAATAGTAGTTGTGTTTAAATATACTAAAATATCTATTAGCTTAAACTGTTAATGCTCCAGAGTTTTATTTTCAGACTTTGTGTTCAGTAATAACAAAAGCCCTAATAATTCATCAGAATTTTATTCTCGAAGCTCACTTTTCAAAAATTAGGCAGAAGTAGTTAAAATTCACACCAGTCCCTTGGAAATGATGGTATCGCAATGTAGAGAGGAATGGGGTTTGTTTTGATGCCAAAAAGCCTTGTTGCAGCAATTAAAGGTAAAAAGTTGGAACTAGTCAGTTGGCATATAGAGAAACTCTTCTGTACTAGTTAGGTGTGAAGCTGGATTATGTAAGAAGTAATCTTTTAATCACTACGGTTGATGTTTTAATCACTACGCTTGGTTTTCTTGGTTGACTTAACTCAGGGCTGCCAACCCCCTTTTCCTCCATTAAGCTAACTTCTCCTAATTTGGTATTTTTTTTGGTCAAACTCTCACCTCTGATGAAAGAGTTACTTTCAGTTACTTTGACTGCAGAACAGAATTTAGCTAAGGTTCAAAATAATTGATAGGCTTTGCCAGTGCTGAGTCTCACACCATTATTCACATTGTCATATAAATGTTTTTATTTAAACTGCTCTCTCCAATGCTGGGAATAAGGCTTTAAACTACTGATTCACCTTTAAAGGAATGTTGTGTGAATTGATATAATTTTATATGTTTGTGTCCATCTCAAGTCCTTTATAAAAGATAGGGTTTAGCTTTTTGTTTCGGGTTAAGTGCCCCATTTATCTGGTAACTAATAGCCTTAACCATTGGCATGTAGTCTTTTGTTCAGAAGTAAACACAAAGGTTTGATATATCTGCATCATTTCTCATCTCATGCACTTTATTTTTTGGAGGGAGGACCATAATCTGAGACTTGACTTAAACCAGTAACCTTAATTTATGTAATGACGTCTGAGGTTCGATTTGGCTACCTGGATTTATGGTGTGTTTGGGTAGAGGGATGCTAGAATAAATCAGACAAAGCACAGTGGCCTCAGATTCTTGCTAGTGTAGGTGCAGTGCCCTGCTCTCCTCAGAGAAGCCCTGGATTGTAATTGTTTCCCCGATAATGGAGCCATGGCACCCCCCCTGGCCACCCAGACAGTTTACAGAGAGTGAACTCTATCAATGAGGGAAGTACATTTTTCAGTGATTTCGGCAACAGCACAGATCGAGAGTAGCTAACCACATCTTTATTGGAGACTTGTATTTTCCCTGGTAAATTCACCTTGTATACCCAAGTGCTGCTGGATAAAGGAGTGTTTACTTTTTTTATTGCCTCTGGAGAAACTTGTCTGGATAATTTTTCAGTATATCAGTGTCGCCTATACCTCTGTAAGTGGAATGTTCACTAATAACTCACTTTTTTGTTTTAGTAGTAGGAAACTGAAATTAAGCTCATTGCTATGTAGAGTATTGAAATCCCAAACTGGCACAGGCCATTCTGTAGGGTATTCCTTAATATAATCAGCTTCGGAAATTTATGTTTTGATTAGCACCTTTCAGTTGCTGATATTTAATCTGCTAGTTCACACCTTTCCCTTTCTTGAAACATAACTCTTACATAATTCCTCTTTTTAAATTTTGCTATGACTAGTAAAGAAAATACATTTATATTTACATATTTTACATGCAGCCTTTATTTAGGTTCAAAGAACCAGGTAGGTCTAGCTTGTGTTGCAGCTTAAATGTTATTTATTCATCTGTGTTTGTTTCCTTTATATCCTTAATTAAAGATTTAAGGTTACTTATTCTGTGAGTATCTTTTAACTTTTATCATCTTCCAGTGTAGGTTGGGTAGGCATGTCTGAGAACATACATGTGACAAGAGTTTTACATTCCATGATAACAAAGCTTAAAGTAAGTTTTATAGAAAGCACAAAACCATGTTCCCTCATGTGTGTAACTCCGCGTGTGGAAAGCACAAGGCTAACAGTACTCTCAGCATCCCACAAGTGCCCGGCATAAGAAGCCTGCCATGGGTCATCTCCGGAGTTGTCGGGATGAGCACCGCAGTGCTGCAAGCCCTGGCCAGTGAGAGGTACCTGAATCAGGGGTCCTCAGTCATAAGAGGGTCAGTGTCCTAGTCTGAGGGCCTGTGTTCTGCTTTGGTGGAGGAGAGAATACTAGTGTCAGGACTGCTGCAGTTGTACTGGGGGGTTACCAGCTAAAATGGGGCCTGTGGGCTCTTCCCTACGATTGAACTGGAGAAACAGGAACAGACTTGTAGGTTTCTGTGGGTGGAGCATTTTGACAAACTTATGCTTTAAGCTGTAGAGCCTTTGGGTTATTTTTTTTAATCATAAATCTGTAGGAAATTTTACCTCCTGTCAATAGCACCCTGAGATCATGGAGAAATCTCACATTTTAATAGGGCAAATACTAATCTTTAATCTTTGTATAAGTTTAATAAGCTTAATGAAGGTATTTTTTCATATGCCTGACTACCTTCATTTTAATAGAGCAGAATTCGATCCAGGTGTCACAAGCATCAAACAAAGTGAGACATCTGCCAAATCAACTACTTTTTGCTTTTCACATTGATTGTAAGAGTCTAAAGGATTCTTTTGCCTGTTGTGTTACAAGACTAGGTTAGATGAAATCTATGAATATGCCTGCAAAAGAAGAAAAATAATGTGTTTTCTTGCACTCGGCATTGCCCTTATTTTACTCCTCACTTCATTTGAATAGTTAGCCCCTGTTTATTGGCAATGAATAAATACATTTCTCTCTTGGATCTTGCCTATACATCAAAAGATAGGAAAACTCTCAGAATGGAGACAAGGGACTACCTTTTTCCCACTCTGCTCTGTTTCATATATTTATCTTAGGGATAGTCAACTTTAATAATAATATGGAAAGAAGATTCAAGCGGGTGTAGACTAATGGAACATGGTTTAGAAGAATTAGCCTGAGCACTTTGAGGGAGAGAGTATGGCCTACAGCAAAGAGCCAGCAGGTGTGTCCCTACAGCAGTTAATGTAGCACCTCAGGCTTTGGTGGAGTTGAGAGGAACGAGAAATACAGGGAAAAGGAGAGGTGTGAGGAACATCTTTGGCTTAGCCATGTGGGATAAGGCAAAGGAGTAATAACCTGTTAGTTCTATATACTATATAGAATGTGCTCTGTACCTTTAAATTTTGTTTTTAAATCTACAATTGTTTTTAAGAACTTAAAGGATGCTTTTGAAGATGCCTTTGGCAGAATATCTTTCATCTCTAATTTCCATGAATGATTGCTTTAGTATAGGTGCACGTGGCTGTCGCGGTGTAAATACGTACAGTTCGAACTTTCTCATTTCACTATGAGATCTCTTTTGAGTGGCAAACAGATCAACTAGTCTTTTTTGCTCATGGACTTTTCTGTGGGGTTGTTAATATGCAAAAGCTTTATTATTTTCTTTTTAAATAATGAATATTACATTCGTGTCAGATGATGGTATGGAACCTGTTGCCCTGCTTCCCCCCACCAATATTGCTTCAGTTGATGGATTGCCAACAGAGTTCAGAAATGAAAGCGAGGGATTTACCCGTTCTTTGCTTGAATGTCCCATTTCTGTTGCCTGGGCCTATGTTGGCAGTCACATGTGAACTGTGCTATGTTTCTCAGTGCTGCTGCTGCTGCTTCTCCTTTTTTTTTTTTTGATAAGGTGGATATCAAAAATAGTTGCTGTGCAAAAGTTAGTAGTCTTCTTCAAGAAGAAAACCAATTCCTTTTCTAATATCCTGTGAAATTGCTTCATTCATTCCTTTATTTTTAAGCCAAATGTCAGCAGAGTACTGCTGCCTTCTATCTAGTAATTTTGATATGTAAGTATTAACGCATTTTTAACAGATGTCTACATTGAAAAATGTTTTTCCCAGTGTCCTGCCTATTAAAGCTTTGTTCACACGTTCTATGAGACCAGTCTGTGCACTGGGGTGTGTATTGTGTACATGGATTGTTTCGTCAGTTACGCATTGTAGACCAAATGTGATGTTAAATGAAGTTGTTGAGTTATTGGTGAGTCTTTTGAATTGTAAACTGATTTCCAGTGTACCCTTCATTGTCTGCAGCGTGTTTTTTTTTTTTTTTTTCTTTTTTAAGGTTTGACTTACCAAGTCCATCTCATTGTATAATGTTTTAGTTGCGAACAGAAAGTAGAATTTGGTATAAACCAGGTAACTTCCATATTGAATACAATTGAAATTGTAGATTTAGGATTGTTAACCATACATGACAATTCTAACTTGACTCTTCTATTGTATACA
This sequence comes from Bos indicus, assembly GCF_029378745.1. Taxonomy (NCBI): domain Eukaryota; kingdom Metazoa; phylum Chordata; class Mammalia; order Artiodactyla; family Bovidae; genus Bos; species Bos indicus. Next base: position 2,109,382 of record NC_091760.1, on the reverse strand, counting down.
ATCTGATTTTTTAAATTGTAGACATGTATGATCTTGGTTTAATGTGTTTTTAAAAGTGTTATTGTTTTAAAAAAAAATGAAGCATATCTGCTAAAGAGCTGTCAGTTTTCATTACTGACTCTGTAAAATACACTGTTCTCTGTGTACTGTGTGTTATTTTGCCAGCTGCTGCATTAGCCTTTAAAAGTATTTGGAAACTTAAGATGAACTACATTTCTTGCAAAGTATATTCCTTTCTGTGGTATTTTGTCCTGTAACTGAAGTATAGTAATTATTTTATGGAAACGTTAGCACTTCTGTACCAACTTTGAATAAAATGAAAAATTTACATTTCTGTGACTGAGTATTTTCAGTACGAACACATGCCTGTCCTCGAGGTTGCGCCTCAGTTCCTTTTCTCTTAGCTCATGAAGAGTTCCAGTACGTTTCCCCTACTGCTTATTGCTCTTCTTCACCTTGGTAAGCATGGACTCGCAAGTATTAACTGATAATACAGAGTAAATAAAAATACGCTCAGTGTTTTCACTTCTGATTCTGAAATAATTGCAGATGGTAGGACAATTGTAAGGATAGTGTGAAGAACCCAGGAATCGTTTTCATCCAGATTTATAGTAGTTAACGTTTGGCCACAGCTTTTTTGTCATTTCTCTCATCAGACACTTTCGTGAACCATTTGAAAACATAAGTTGCAGACCTCACTCCCCTTTACCCTCTTAAGTATTTGGGGGTATAGTTCTTAAAACAAGGACAGTCACCCATATAAGCATAAAATAATTATCAAAATCTGAAAACAGTGGTACAATATTTTAATCTAAAGCTTTTATTCAAATGTTACTCTGTTAAATGTCCTTTTATAGCAACTTTTTTTTTTATATTCTTAAGTTTGGAAACCAGTTCATTGCATTTAGCTTTAATGTCTATCTTTTTTAGTCTGAAATAGTTTCTCAGCTGTTCTTTTTGTCTTTTGTAGTACTGATATTTTTGAAGTTTAGATGCCAGTCATTTTGTGAATTCCACTCCTATTTAGGGTTGTTCTCCTCATGACTTGACTCACTATACATTTTTGGTTACATTTTGACTACAACATAAGCAATAATAATAGGTCCACAAAGCCTCACATTGGGAGGTGTGTGATGTGTTGTCTCATTATTGTTGACATTAACTTTGATACTTGATTCAAGTGGTATGTACTGTGTCTCTCCACTATTTAGTAAACATCTTCCCTTTTGCTAATAAGTAGGTTGTGGGGGAGATAATTGGGTTTATCTCCCTGGGCTTCCCTGGTGGCACAAGAGGTTAAAGTGTCTGTCTGCAATGCGGGAGACCTGGGTTCGATCCCTGGGTCAGGAAGATCCCCTGGAGAAGGAAATGGCAACCCATTCCAGTATTCTTGCCTGGTGAATCTCATGGACAGAGAATCCTGGTGGGCTACTGTCCATGGGGCTGCAAAGAGTTGGACATGACTGAGCGACTTAACTTTCACTTTCCCTGATAAACTCTAATTTGGGCTTCCCTGATAGCTCAGTTGGTAAAGAATCACCTGCAATGCGGGAGACCCCAGTTCAATTCCTGGGTTGGAAAGATTTTGCTGGAGAAGGAATAGGCTATCCACTCCAGTATTCTTGGGCTTCCCTTGTGGCTCAGCTGGTAAAGAATCCGCCTGCAATGTGGGAGACCTGCGTTTGATCCCTGGGTTGGAAACATCCCCTGGAGAGGGGAAAGGCTACCCACTTCAGTATTCTGGCCTGGAGAATTCCATGGACTGTATAGACCATGGGGTTGCAAAGAGTTGGACATGACTGAGTGGCTTTCACAGAGTTCACATAAATAACTTATTATTCCTCATCAAACTAGCCCATAGTTTTAGCATCCATTGATAATTCTTGCCTGAGCAAGTTATTCCTGTGGTGGTGTAAAACAGTGATTTTTCTTTCTTTTTCTTTTTTTCACTATACTGAAATCAAGAATTTCCTCTTCTCCCCGTTTATCTATCAGTTTGAACTCATGTACTGCCTTATTTAGTAGGTTATGATTCATTACTGTCATTGTTTTGCTCAGATGTTTCCAGATTTAGCTAGCAGGTGTCCCTTCAAGCTAGTTTGGGTTCTCTGTGGCACGTTCCATTGTTTCTTGAGTACTTCCTGGCACAGTGGTAAAATAATCCGCCTGACAATGCAGGAGACACGAATGTGGGTTCGATCCCTGGGTTGGGAAGATCCCTTAGAGGAGGAAATGGCAACCCACTCCAGTATTCTTGCCTGGAGAATCCCATGGACAAAGGTGCCTGGAGAGCTGCAGTCCACGCCATGGAGTCACAGAGTCAGACATGACTGAGTGTGCATGATATCGCCTCTTAACAGCTGTGTCTGTGCCCTCCAGTCCATGTATTTCTCTGTTGTATCCACTCCAGAGACTCAGCCTCCAAACATGCATCTAGGGGTCCAACTACTCCATAAACTTCAAGCAGCTTTATTTTAGTTCCCGACTCACCCTCATTTTCAAAGGTGTACTCCGTGTTGCCGGTCCCCAGGTCTTGGGAATTCTACAGTGTAAGTATGGTTGACTCTTGGTTTTCCCCACTGGTGCTTTTTCTCCACCTGCTTTCTTTTTCTTAAAATCATACTGCTGTTTTCCCCTCCTCTCCCTCATTCTTGTAGAGTTGTGTGTTAACAGCAACACTGTTTAACAGGCGTTCTCGTAGGTTTTCAAGAGGGGGTGAAATATGCTTCTGTTGAATCCTCCTAACTTGCTGGGGAATCCTGGTATCCACTCTTCACTTAGCTTTTGAAGCTCGAAATTTCAGGGCCTGTTGCCCATTTCTGCCTTATCCTGAAAGAACATGTTGTCAACCAGAAGCACAGTGGGAACTGAGAAATTCTGCTTACCTTGGGAGTTAGACAACTTTTATATGTGACCTCCAAGTTTGAATGCAGTACTCCAGGGTAGATCCTGCTGATTTTAGACTGATAGGAAAAGGAAATAGAACAGAATGAGGTCTGTCGTTAACTTTGGATTTTACTCCTTCTAGCTCTCATTTGAGATTTTATTGTCATGCCCTATAGCAGATTCTCTGTAAAATACTATTGTCTTTACATGGGGCTTGCTGACTCATTAACAGAAGTTTTGATAGGTGTTTGGAGTCTCAGTTGTGTTGTAATGTTCTCTGGTACACTCTAAGAGTCAAATGTCCACTGGTTTTATTGCATCCCAAGAATCTTCAGAAGTTTGGAGGCACCATTTTGAGTCTCCCACCGTGTCTTTATTTCCACCCTCCACCTGTTTGTTCCTAGTTCCTTGACTGTATGTCTCTGATTTTGACTAACAAGATATGCTTAACTTTCTTATGCGTCTCTACCTTTATATACATACATTATATATATAATGTGTAGTTGTATATATGTGTATGTGTGTGCTGTTTGCCTTTTTGCAATGAAGATCTTATTTCATTTGAATTTTCATTTTTTAGTTGAGGCCATTTTTCCATTCTAGTTGAATTAAGTACAGTTAGTAACGTCCATCTGTCTTTCCACATACTCTCTGATGCACTTACTCATCAGACATTGGTCGACTGCATCCTGTGCTCCAGGTTCTTTGGATTTCCAGCACATGGTGACGATGGAACAGAAAGCCACTTGGAGAGGCTTGGTTGGGGAAGAGGGTGTCCTAAATAATGGCACTCTCAAGATGCGTGTGGAGTGAGACACACACACAGGATTAGGGAAGGAGAGGCACACTTTTCCTTGGAAGTAGCTGATTCTTGAAGGGTATTTTGATTTCTTGAATTCCTCTGTGCTTTTAAGCCCTTTCTCTTCTCTTTAGAGCAATGTAGTCCTGTAAGAACCTTCCTCCCATTGCTTGAATTAAGCACCCCTGCAGGATAGTCACAGTTTGGGTCTGTTGTTCACCAAGATAACGCAAATCTGACTCTCTTGCCAAAGCCCATGTATCTGCCTCTTTTCGAGGCATATTTTAAAAAAATTTCCCTTAAACCAGTCGGCTGATATTTTTTGCTAAACCCATACATACAGTGACACTTAGAAGATTCACAGAAGCTAAACTGACTCTGCTGATAACCCTTGTTCTCTAGTATCAAAGCCCTTTGCTGATTCTTATCTCCCTGGTCTCCCTGTCATTCCAGTGCTGCGTCCCCTCCTGCGCCCTGAACGGGTTGAAATATAAGGCGAAGGCTGTGCACTGAATTGTGCATGAAGGAGAGCAGTCAATAAGCCAGGTGCTGCTCCATGCTGTCCACCTGATGCCTGCTCTCACTATCAGTTTCATGAGCTGTGGCATTTCATCTGCTTGCTGCCATGGTAACCAGGACTCCTGCCAGTCTTCTTGATTCCTATCTTTTATTCATCTGTAAGTGCATCTGGAGGGGGTATGAAGAGGACCGAAATGGAAATCCCCCAGTTTTAAAAGGATTGTGGGTTTTCAATGTTCTCAGAATAGCAAACATGGATACTTCAGTTTTGGCATTTTCCCACCTTTTCAGGTAGTATTAACCACAAGTAGTCACCTATTAAAATTGTCATTTCACATTCAGGGAGGGCTCCATTCTTACTGTGAGAAAAGTGGAGCTTTTATGCTTCTTAAAATTGGAGGAGAGCATTGCTGAAAATCCTCTGTTAACTATAGTTCAGCCAGGATCATTCATCTTTGGAGTGATGAGAAGCCAGCCAACTTGCTACTAGAATGTCATTCTCACCTTTGTTCACACCTGGGGCACTCTGAAGAATTGTAATGCCCAAGGTTTTTGAACCCCCAGTCTAACTGAATCAGCATATCTGAGGGTGAAACAGAGTGCCCTTTAAAGACTCCGCAGATGATTCTGATGAGATCTAGAGCAATGCCTTGGGGATTCCGCCCTTTTCCTTTGACTAACCCGAATCACAAAGGGAATGGTTGGTTATGGGCAAACGAGCCCCCACTTTGGCCCTAAGTGACCTCTGAATGACATTCTATTTTGAGTTGACACCTTGGACACAAGTAGGTTTATTAAGGAAGAAAAACTACATTGCGATTGAACTACTCACGTTTCCTGATGAGTGAAAAGAAAAGCACTAGTTGCTTAATGGTGTCCAACTCTCTGTGACCCCATGGGCTGGGGTCCTCCAGGCTCCTCTGTTCGGATTCTCCAGGCAGAATTCTGGAGTGGGTAGCTATTTTCTTCTCCAGGGGATCTTCTCAACCCAGGGATCGAACTTGGGTCTCCTGCATAACAGGCAGATTTCTTTACCATCAGAGACACCAGGGAAGCCCATGTTTACTGATAACCCAGGCACATAAATAGCCGACAACTAGTCATTTCGTGTGTTGCGCTCAGTCGTGTCCAACTCTTTGCGACCCCATGGACTGTAGCCCACCAGGCTCCTCTGTCCATGGGATTCTCCAGGCAGGAATATTGGAGTGGGTAGCCATTTTCTGGCTCTCTTGTAATCACGGGTTCTTTCTTGCTCGTTCTTTAAATTTATTCATTTATAACCTTTGACACCAATGCCGTTATTGATGTCTCTGCACAGACTAGCTGCAGGGGTCCTTTGGACGCCCACTGCATTTAAGGTAAGTCCAGTTTGTGATTTAAAGGCATGGTGCCAATCTTGCGGCTAACCCTTTTATACCCGCACGTTCGACCGTGCCGCGGACCGTGACCCGACTTTACTATTTGCACTCTGCTGTAGGCACAGTGTTCATCTGTGCTGAACTTGGCAGTCATTGGACACTGACCACTCTGATTTTTTTTTCTTCCATTCTTCCCTGGGTTCTTTCTATTTTCCTCATATCATCCAAAGCATACATTTTGGTGTTAGCTTTCCCAGATCCTCAAGAATCTCAGCCCTGGCTGCCTGGCCGTAGAATGGGCAGCTTGTCTTAACTGCTCTCATTCTCTCGCTTTCCTTGGCTGTTGTGTTTTTCAAGGCCACACTTGGCCTTTCCCCATCGCATCTCTCCAGTCTGCCCTGATTCTAGACTCAGAGATCTCAGGGATCCAGTTTTCCCTCTCATTCCCCAAAGACGGAGCAGCCAGTTGCAAGCGCTTGTGATGCTTGAAGTACAGTTTGCAAGACCCTTTCAGTAAACCCGGAAAAGCTATCTGTACCACCCTGATTGTTAAAATATTTAAAATGTGTATGGATATGGAGTCGGTGGAGTTCCCAGTGTTGAGGCATAGTTTCAAGGCTTTGACACAGAATTCACAAACTATGGCATCTAAGAAGATAGCAGTTGGCATAGGCTTAGGGGAAGAAATTCTTCTTAAAACTGAATTTGCCCTTCGCCCCCATCCTAAAAGTTTGTTTTTAAAACACCTTTTCATTTTAAAAGAAATTAATTTAATTAATATAATGAAACATAAAAAGAAGAGACTGGAATACTCTCATCTTACTACTTAAGGAAAACTAATACAATTTAGGTGTATATTCATCCAGAAGCTATATGTGTATATTTTAGTACTTTTTTCTTCCGGAAAGAAGCTGTGTATTGACCCTGCATGCCGATTTTTTTCTTTATTTTATTAAAATGTTTTTATGTCAGTATTTAAGGATATTAGGGTCAGCACTTTTTTAATGGCTGCATAGTACTTGTTCAATCAGTGAAAATAACTTATTGAACCAAACTCCTATTAATGGACAACTATGTTTTCATCTATTTACTGTCTTAATAATTTTGTGGTATTTTGGTAGCTAAATTCTTGTGCATGGGTATCGTAGTTTTCTTAGAGTAATTTCCTAGGAGTGACTGTAGGATTGAAGGTGTACACATTTTAAACTAATATATATTGCCAAATGGCCCTCCAGAAAGTTTGTTTTTACCGAAAGTGTGTTCAAAGAAACTGAAGTCTTAAGTGTTCTAGGCGAAAAATGGCCATGAGTGGAAGAAAGCAAGGCTTCCGCCTGTACTGAGTAAAGTGCCCACGTGGATTCCGTCCCAAACGCAGATTCCATCAGAAGCTGCTGCTTGTTGAACTGTCATCCCACACGTGCTCCGAGAGGACCCTAGCTAACCCTCCACCCACGTCTTGAAGAGGTGCTTAGCCGTCGGAGTCTGGCTGAAGTCTGCCAGCTCTAACCGCGCCCCCCCAGAAGTGTTTCCCCTCCCCTTTTGTTAGTTACTCATGTGTATCTGCATGTCCCCCTCACAGCCCTCTGAAGGGCGGGGGCTCTGTGTCTCTTATCCTGTGGCATTTCTTTTGGAGGTGGATTACCTGATGAGTGACTTGGAAATCCTTGTCCTGAGGGAGACACTTGGAGAGGAATGTGGGTGGGTAAATATGAGGTTGAACCTTAGGAAATAGTCACTATTTGGACTGCTTGGTCCTCCCCAAATGGCAGTTTCACAAGGTTCAACCTGTATTTCTGATACCCACAGAGTGTTGTATGTATGGGAGATCTATCCAATTTATTCTCACTCCATTTCCAGATGTGAATGTCTGCACGTTCTCTCTTACAGCTGATTTATGCCATTAAGATTATTTTAAAGTTGTTCCCCAGTAGAGATTTCTAGATGCCCCCCCCCAATAATTGTTTACTATAAAAGATGATTATGTAAAACATTGAATCTCATAATCATGAAGGCTTTTTCACTTAGCACATTTTTCAGCAGCTCTTAGGGTGCTTTTGGTTTAATGGCTAAATGACCACCACTTGGAATGTCTGAACTGTGAATGTATTTAACAATATTTTAAAATTTTGAGGTATTTTCGGTTTTGTAAAGCACACAGCAGAGGCATATAAAAAGAAATAGTTTTTCACAGCGTTACAGTATTTGTTACTTTCTTGCTACACTTGATGTGTTTTGGTTCCCGTCTCTTCTCCCATCCTCTTCTCTGCCTTTTAAAGTCTGTTGAGTCTTTTGTTCATAGTTATTTTACATTTTTAAAAAATGGTCTTATTAAATATGATTCATGGACAAAGTAGTAGAGCAGTTAAGATCTCTAAAGTGTTTTCTGTCTTTGACCTTTAAAAGTTCTCTAAGAGTTACTTTTCTAGCCACTTTAACCTACAAGTTATATAGTGTATAATAGTCCATTATAGATAAGTATAATCATGTTCCAGCATGTATTTATATATCTTTACATTAAAAAATTTTTTTTAGTTTACATTTGTCCTTACTGAATTTTATTCAGATTTTTAAAATAGCTTCTGTATTTAACAGTTTTAATCCTTAATTACTGTGAGAACTGCAGCTCTTGATTCAATAAATTGTGGGGCAAAGAGATTTTCTTGAGTCATAAAAAATATCTGATGAAACAGTTCCCATGGACTCATACCCAGAGTCGGGCTCTGTGGATGCTAGGCAGGGCTGGAGGTAAGTGGTGTCTGCTCTCTTTTCGAACCCAGGATTGCCAGTGACACAGCTTCCTTGGAATCTGGTTCTTCTGTTGGAAGGTGCTCACAGATTTTGTTTTTCCAACTGTTGTGAGAATCTCAATGCAGAATTTCCAGGCACAAGTCTCTCTATTTGGAAATGTAAATTTCAAGGAAATTATTTTAAGGAGACAAACCTTGGAATTAAGGTGCAGCAAAGATAGGGAAAGGCTTTTACATTTACATTTTCACAGGTTTTGCCAGTTTTCTGACTTGGCTCTGCCTTCTGTAAATCCTCCTTGCTCCCAGGAATTGGGCTACTCTTTGTAGAGTGAGAAAGGTGAGATATGAGTGGGTGCTGTATGCCATTAAGTATTGTGAATTCCTGGGGATTTCTCTGGTGGTCCAGTGGCTAAGACTCCGCTCTCCCGGTGCAGAGTGCCCAGGTTCCATTCCTGGTCAGGGAACTAGATCCAACATGCTGCCACTAAGACCTGGTGCAGCACAATAAATAAATGTTTAAAAAAAATATTGTGTATTCTGTATGGTTTTCGGGTGGGACGTGAGGGTGTTGTAGTGATAGCTGCGTATACCACTGATTCAAAGCCATGTTTGCCAGAGAGTCTAATTTATGAGATAGTTTTGTTGACAGGCTTCTCTTCTGGGATGAAAATACGTTCAATTAAACACTGGCCATTGACTGATGGTGCTGCTCATGGTACTCCCGTGAACTCAGCTTAAATAATGCTGCTGATGGCAAGTGGAGATGCTCTTCCTTTGTTTTCCTCATCTTCTTGCTCTTTGTTTATTATAGCAGCTTTGCCTATCAGAGTCCTTAGAGCTGCAGGTTTCAAATTGTGATCTGAGGAGCCTTGGGCTTCCCAGGGACATTTTCAGGGGATCGGTGCAAAGACAACAGTGGGTAAAACAGCTGTTGCCTTAGTATAAATCTAGGCACCACCAGATTTTACTCGTAGTCAATGTATTCTTTACCACCATGCAATTGGAGTGTTTTTAAAAATGCCATTTTACTTCCTAGTGTCCTTCAGAATGATTAGTGGTGCCAGAGTAGTATTGGAGTTTAATCTCAGCAGGGGCTTTAGGGGGCTTCCCAGGTGACAACAGCGCTAGAGAGCCAGGCAATGCAGGAGACGCAGGTTCCATCCCTGGGTCAGGAAGATCCCCTGGAAGAGGAAATGACAACCCACTCTAGGATTCCTGCCTGGGACAGGTCTAACCTTCCACCTGGTCCAAGGAGTGATCTGATGGTCACCTGATGTCTTTGCATTTTGAGTGATGGGTAGGTCAGTGCTTCACAAGGCAGCCTGTTTCACTTTGATGTAGCTGTAATTTTCAGAAATGTGTTCTTGTTTATACATCAAGGCTGTAATTTTCAGAAATGTGTTTTTGTTATACATCAAGGCTCTGTTTCTCTGTAATTTTTATCTTTTGATTCCAGTCTAAGTCTTAGGGCCCAATCAAAACATGTCTATCTTTTACATAGTAGCCCTGTAAATATTTGAAGTTTCTCCCTAAGTCATCTTCGGTAGGCTGAACACCAGTAGTTCCAGTAATTAATAATAGTTCAAAATTTTAGCTTAAGTTTTAATTTTGTCTAGGATGAACTGTCTTTTTTAAAGTATTGTTTAGTGTAAATTTTTTGGATAATACTGTATCTTACCAGCAGATTATTAAAACAGTCCAAATTTAACATTTATGATTATGTACATGTGAACTTTCTATTCCTGAAGTACATGAGCTATTTAGTTCCACTTGTACTAAATGAATTCTGGGTTCCTTTAAACTGTAGTATTAGTGTTAGCAGCACTTTGGCATACATGAGACAGGTGCACAAAACACCCACACTGAAATGTTGCTTCGGTGTTATAGTCACTGCCCTGACAGTAAGCTGTGTTGTATGTGAAAAGCGGCTTCAGACTGTATTAGAGAAAAGAGGAAACTTCATGTCCCTCCAGGGTAAAACTGGGAATAGGTAAGCAAGAGGCCCCCTTGGGAGGAGGTGCGGTAATTTATTTAACAGCCCGTTTTTAGTGCCTCTTCTAGCAATACGGACTGTGGTAACAGTCGTGTGCAAGATGGACAAATGTGCATGCTCTCCTGAATCTCACGTTGCTGTATTGAATCAGTGAGTGGAGTGAGTGATAGTCGCTCAGTCGTGTCCTACTCTTTGCTACCCTGTGGACTGTAGCCTGCCAGGCTCCATGGGGTTCTCCAGGCAAGAAGGAGAACGACTTAAAGAGTCTGGGGTTGGGATGGGCACCTCTGGATGATAGGGTATCAGAAGGAGGAACACTGGGAGAAAAGACTTGGTAAACACACACACACACAAAACTTTTATGTGCCCCCAGGATATTTTGAGAATTGTGGCATAAGTATTGTTTGTGTGAAACTCAACAGAGACAGAAAAGTGGTTGAGAGCCACTGACTTAGCACCTGAGAAAACTGAAGCACAGCTTTAAAATGGATAGATTTTAATAATTTATCCAGAGTTGCGTAGTATTAGTGAAGGAATTGTGACTGGAATTCAGTTTTTCTAGTTCCCATTCATGTTCATTCACTGTTTCTTTTCCATATTTTTTTTCTCAAGTGAACGTTTTCGTTCCCAATCTGTGCCGTAACAGAACTGTGTTTCATTGACATATGGTGGGTTGGAGGAAAGTCTTAAGGAGCTGCTTTACAGATAGGGTGAGAGAAGCCCGCAAGAAGCACGTGCGTACAACCTCTCTCAGAATAGTTGGAATTAAAGGGTTCAGAAGCCTTGTAAATGAGAATTACGCCAGCAAGGTCCTGTGCTTCCTGTAGACATATGTTTGTTTGTTTGTTTGTTTTTAACAAATTGAACATTGTGCTTTGTTGAACAGAACTTTTTTTTTTTTTTTTTTTTTTAAGAATCCTAGCATTTTTATTTTAATAGACTTCTGAGTTTCACCAAATGAGGAAAGTTGGATGCCTGGGCTCATGGGTTGATTGGATAAGGAGCCAGTGGATGGAGAGTGGTGGATTTTGCAGAAACCCGTCTGCATCCCGGCGTGCTTGTGTGGTGAGGCTGATGTCCCTCAGCACGTTGGTGCCCAGCGCGTCCACCTGAGGACCCATCCTGGGGGGTCTGGAGCTCAGCGGCCCAGGCTCACCATACTGGGTGCCGCACGTTTTAGGGAGAGTGGGTTGAGGTCTTGCCCGCTTCCTGTCTTGCCCGCTTCCCCTCAACCCAGTAACAGTGGAGCAGAGGTCAGCCAGATTAGTTTCCACTTTGCAGGTCATACAGTCTCGGCTGTAACTTCAAGTCTGCTTTTATCGTGGAAGCAGCCATGGGCACTATGTAAAATGCCTGAGCTGGCTATGTGCCGCTAAAACTTTGTTTGCAATTCTGGCGTGCTAAGATTCAGCCCTCAGGCCCAGACTTCGAGTTGATGAGGCAGGTATATAGGACAAATTGAGCAGCTCTCTTCACAAACAAGACTTTTAACCCCTCCTTCGTCTTTTTTTTTTTTTAACTTTTGGTAACATGAATTACAGTGAAATGAATGTGGCCATTCAAGCAGTTTGCCATTTGGCCATTTGACCTTGACGTGCCAAAGTTAGAGTGTGTTTTGATGTTTTCCCGAGCTACATTCTTGTTAGGTAGCCTTTCCCCTTTTTTGGACAGAAGAAAATCTTTGATTTTACAAGCTCTTACTTCAGAAGAGGTGCTCCATGTTTCATACTGTAAACTCTTCAGTCGGAGTTTAAACAAGGCAAGAGGCATTGAGATATATTCCTTTCTAATCAGGCAAAGCTGAATTAAAATTTATGATTTGAGGAGCTAGTCAGAAGGCTGTAATTAGTCAGAGTGTGTGTGTGTGTTTCCCTTATTCGTTCTTAATTTGTATAGACTGTCCATCTGTCTTATCATAAGTTAATTGATGTAATACCAAGTCAAGAAATAGCATTCTTAATGAAATGAAATATTCCCCTCCTGTTAGATATGAGGTTTCTGCAGAACATGGAAATGTCTGGGAACTAATGAAATGTGAGAAGAATTTAGGCTCCACTCGATTAGAGCTATACAAAAATGTCTATGGAGAAATTGCTATAGATTTTTACCCAGTGTTAATACAAGCAGATTTTGGCCCCCCCCTTTTTTTTTCCAGGAAATTTCTGTTTATCATAAGGTTGGTTAAGTATGTAAATACACATAATTTTCATTAGGAATTAAAAAAAAAATCCCTAGTGGGCTACAATACGAAATTCAAGTAGAACTTTTATTTCTAAACCTTGAACTAACAGTGCATTCACAGCATTTTAGCAGTGTTTGTCAGAAAGAAATTACACAGGTACGTGGTGGGTTTTCTTCAGGTTGTACACGTTAAACTTTTTTTTTGCAGTTTTCTTTTCATTTGATCCAAAACAAGCCACCGGAAGGTAGCCTTTTCTGAAGTTCACTCCTGCATTTCAAGATTTCTTTGCTTGCGTTCCTTCAGTCATGTCTGACTGTCATGTTCCTCGTCCTCTGACCTTCTTCCCCTGACTCAGCTTTTTCAGTGTTCCTTTTCTTCACATCAGGCTCTTCCAGTTGTTAATGGCCACATGGTCTCTAAGTCATGACATCTCTCAAAGGCCCAATTGCCAAATCTGTAAACCTTCTTTGCTCCCTTTTTTTTTTGGTCCTGATGAAAATTAAATATATGTAACAGTAAAACACTAGACCAGGTCATGTAGCAGTTATGCAACACATCGTGTTGGCAATGTATGAAAACATCCATCTTGTTATCCTTTGGCTGGTCCATTCCCCTTTAACTGCTGACCCGCTCGTTGTTTTCTCTCCTCAGACTGCTCAGATTTGTCTGCACCTCAGGCTCTGGTGTTTTCTCTTTCCGTCACGTCTCTACCTTGGCAGTCCAGCTTCTGGCAAGATTGTTGAGTGACCGTGTGGTCCCCATACTGTGGGCTTTCCTTCTCCATGCTGTTTCTCTGGCAGCTCCCTGTTCCCTTAGTTTCTGTGATAAAGCTGGTCTGGTTTTCCTGTTGCTCTTTGCTTCTCTCACTTGGAATCCTCATCTTAGCCCCTGAGTGTCTGTGCTTCCCGAGGCTCTCTTGGTCTCTGCTGCTCGCCCCACGCCCTCTCTCATGCTCTCCCTGCTCCCAGGTCTCAGGTAGCACTTCTCTGCTGACGACGCTGAAACATAACCCTATAGCCTGCCCTGTGGTTTTCAGCTAAATGCTCGCATCTTGAGAGGTCAGCTGTTCCCTTAGCTGTTAACAGTAACCCCGTTCTCCCAGCTACCATGTCTGGGGCCTCTCTTTGGCCTCATCTCTCCCCCATATTCCACCTTCCTTTATTTAGTTGTCTTCTTAAGTTTACCCCTGTGAAGTATCTCTTCTTCCAAAAGCTTTTGGTATATACATATGCATAGAAACCTGAAAAAAATTCACCACAGTGTTGAAAATCTTTTATCTCTGGATGATGGAGTTTCTTATCATTTCAATTTGGCGTCTCGGTCACAGATCTCAGTTGTTTCTGTACTTGGACGCAGCCGGCAGTCTTCGCCTTTCAGCCCTCCCTCGTCCTGATCCTCGTCCCGTGGGGCTCCGAGCTGTGTCTCGTTCCTTTCTGTCTCTGCTCCTTTCCTCAGTGCCCGCGTGGTGTGCTCCTGCGTCCCCCGTGGCCATTTCTCAGGGCTCCTGTCCAGACCTCCTTCCTCAGTGGAGCCCTTCTCCCAGCCGAGTGTGTCTTCTCTTTTCACGAGCTCTTTGGCCCCCGTGTCACTTCCTGCCTCCTGCCCTCTGGTCTTCTTAACGTGGGTTTTTGGTGTTCATGTCTTCATTAGATTGTAAGCTCCATGCGGGCAGAGATTGGGTCTTTCTCATCCTTTCCCCGTTTTGGTTTACAGTCTCTTACTTTTTCTTTGGGAGACAGCCCCTTTCCCCACTGGCTGTCTATGGTTCTGGTGGGACAGCCGGTCCAAGCGTCCTGCCGAGAGGATGCCCTTTCCCCGGAGTTTGAATATTGAGTCCTGGGCTGCAAGGACTGGCAGTGACTGGTGCTGACTCACCCTGGCCAAGGTGCTCTGAAGAAGCCACTGGTTAGTCCCTGCCTCCCAGACCCCTGGAGCTGCTGTGGTCCCTGAACTCTCCGAGGCCTGCCTCTCCAGATTTTCCTCCGTATCTGTGAGCTATTTGTATCCTTACAATAATGTATCTTTCTCTCTCTCTCTCTCTTTTTAAAAAAAAAAAAAAAACTTTAAATTAGCCAGAAATACTTTCTGTTGACTTTACCCAAAGATCCCTTCCAATAGAGCTGTTATGATCGGAACTGACCAGACTTCAATCATTCTGCTTCTTACACTGATTCTCATGTGTTTTCTTCTTCTTCTTCTTCTTTTTAAAAACCAAAACAAAACCCAGCCTGAGACTGCTGCGGCCTTGAAGCGGACGCTGGAAGCCCTGATGGACAGAGGGGCGGTGGTGAGGAGCCTGGAGAACCTGGGCGAGCGCACGCTTCCCTATAAGATGTCGGCCCACAGTCAGCGGCACACCAGGGGAGGGTAAGTCCTCCGCGGGTCATAGACCGTGCCTGACGCCTCAGGAGCACTGTGGAGCTCGTCTCAGAGGTGACGAGGTGCTCACAGGCCCACCCCACTGTGCCAGGCGGCGTGCAGGTTGTGTACCCCAGCATGTTCTGTTGCAAATGGGGTGCATGCATGTTCACCCACAGTGAACTAACCAGAGCCCCAAAAGGGGCCGTGCCAGGGAAAAGACGTTCATGAGCTTCTGATTGTGGGAACCCTTTGTTGTCAGCGTAAGCACTGTCTTCCCTTGATAGTTCTTTAACTTTTGCCTTTAAAACACCTCATTGAGCAACATGCTGTCCACCTACTCAGTGCTTCCTTTGTAATTACGAAGATTGCAGATAAGAAGCAAGATGCGCTTCTTAATACCAATGTATATAACTAGAGCTTAAAATCCCCAAAAGAATGGTTTTACCTACTCCAACCAATTTTAATCACAATATTTTGTAATGGTTTTTTTTTTTTTCCATATAGTATATAGCAAGTTCCTCAAACATGTCAAGGGTTCGATTTTGTAGCAGTAACTGTCTTGGAGAAATGCTCTGAGGTCAGTTTGTTGGGTTGGTTTGACGCATCTCTAAAGTTGTGCCCCTGGTTTCTGTTTGGAGGAGGAATCTTACATTGTTGTGTTTCCTAGAAGTGGGTTGATGGAGACATGGGAATCAGTTTTTAGCTTTGCTGGGAAAGCCCAGGACTAGACCTGATTCTGGCTCTCCCAGCTGTGTGGCCTAAACCAGGCTACTCAGCTTCTCTGGAAGGAACTCAGGTGGTCGTTCTCCCGTCCATGCTGCCACAGGGGTGGAACGAGATGACCTCGAAGGACATGCTCTGTGGGACACACTGTGTGTCATATGACACTGCCCTTAGTCACGCGGGGCACGTGGCCTTGTGCAGGTGCGATGCGTGTGATGGCCCAGGCGGAGTCTCATCTCACCCCGGGTGTTCTTCCTTGCCTGTAAACCTTCAGCCGAGATGTGGCGCGGATGGCACGTGCCATCTTTTGATTGCTTCCCCTTGTTCTGTGCTAGTGTTCAGAACACCTCTGAAGAGCGTGCCTGAGGCGTTGCTAGGCAACAGAAATGCATGGTGGCTGATTCCTCTCCACCATCATAACAGCAGTGAGCGATGGAGATTGTGTGTCTGAATTTTTCTTTTTAGCTTAACCAAAAAGGAGTTTGGTCTTAATAGCCAGGCTATGAATCCTTTTGCCAACCGCCCACCCACCCCCCCCCCCCCCCGCCACTTTTTTTTTTTAAGAGAAGCCGATAAAACTTGGCCAAGACTTAGTAGCGAGGTTCTGTGGTGAGAGGTACTGAACAGGGAGAGAAGCCAGTTTCCTCCTTATTTACTTGCAGGAATGTACAGTAGGAATGCTTTCCTCTGATTCCTTTCTATGTAGAGGATTCTGACCTTGTTGAGGAGGGCATGGCAACCCACTCCAGTATTCTTGCCTGCAGAGTCCCCATGGACAGAGAAGCCTGGCGGGCTAGAGTCCATGGGGTTGCAAAGAGTCTTAACAAGACTGAGCAGCTAAGCACAGCACAAACCCCTTTCCACGTAGAGGATTCTGACCTTGTTGAGGGCTGGTGCAGCCAGCACCCTAGAATTTGCGTTTCTCAGGGTGCTGCGGAACACGCTCTGAGAGCCACGGCACTGACTCACTGTTTCCCGGCCTCTGTGTGCCGTGCTGGGGTAGGGTGGTTCTCTGTCTCCTTCAAGGGTAGAATAAATTCAGCTCTGAAAAGAGCTCACCTGAAATTAAGCCAGAGCTGCTGACAACACTGGCTCCACATCCCGGGTTCCTGTCAAGGTGCCTGTGCCCCTCGAGGACTCTGTGGTCATTTACAGTTAAGAACTTTATTTCTGGGGTGGGGGTTGAGGGTGTTTGTTTGTTTTTACTTTCAAACTCCTTAGGAAAGGAGAAGTAGCATCCTTGACGTGTATCAGGCCGTATCTGTTTCACGTCTCCACAGAAAGGCGTTGCCCAGCACCAGTCTGGGGAGGGCGGGGCGGGTCATGTTTTTTAAGCTTGCTTTGCTGAGGATAAAGCAGTATGTGGGGTTTAATTGTCTGAGGTAATATTTTCCAAAGTGTGGTCTCTGAAACTCTAGTGATACAGATACACTCCACCAAAAAATGGAGGCTGTGTGTGATCAGTCAGATGTGGGAAGCCTTAAAGAAAAGGGGTGGGGGGGGCGGGGACTTCCCTGCTGGTCCAGTGGTTAAGACTCTGTGCCTCTAGTGCAAGGGGCAAGGGTTTGATCCCTGGTCGGGGAACTAAGATTCCACATGTCACTAGGTTGGTTGGTTTGTTTAAAAAAAGATGGGAAACCTTGCATGATCTAATCCTCCTGGAGGTTGACAACATACCTTAGTGTATAAATGGCAAGAGTCCCCTTCGTAAGATGTCTCCGTTTGTCAGTTTTACTTAACCACGTTTCTTTTGTTTTTGTAACACTCGCTGATACTCTTCACAGTGGCTCTTGGTAATGAGATGGGGGGGCTCGTGTAGTCTGGAGTCCCCGGGTCGGAGATTTAGAATTGAGCGATGTGCCAGATGTCTGTAGTGGGGAGCTTCATTTCGGTCTGCTGTGCTCCACAGTTCTTGACCCCAGCGACACTTGTAGTGGGCATGGTGTTCACTTGGAGAGTTCTTTCTGTGCACTGGCATAGCCAGAGGAGGTGTTACAGACGTGTGCTTGGCAGACTGTGTGCCAGGGTGTGTTAGGTACAGTCAAGGCTTGCTTTTAGGACGTGGTTGAGAAGAGACAGAGCAGACTTGTTCGTTACACGTTTATCAGCGTCAGAAGTTTTTCTTTCCAAACAGCGCTGGAGGCTGTGAAATGGATCTGTAATTTTCCTGGGGCCCTGTGGCGCAGTGGTAGGCAATCTGCCTGCCAATGCAGGAGATGCAGGAGACACAGGTTTGATCCCTGGGTTGGAAAGATCTCCAGGAGGAAGACATGGCAACCCACTCCAGCATTCTTGCTTGGGAAATCGCATGGACAGAGGAGCCTAGCGGGCTACAGTCCATAGGGTCACAGAGTCAGACATGACTGAGCATGCACGTGCTGATTTGAATCCTGAAGTTGATGTGTGAGAGCCAGGTTTTGGCTGGTTGACAAGTGAGCCCTGATGCCCCCAAGAATCCATGTTGTGTTGTGGTGCTGTGGGTCTTATGGCTTGTTGCCTTTACATTTTATGGGAAGAAGCGATACATCCTAGTGGTCTTCCTAGGTCTCAGGATGGTTCTTGTGATCGTCATGGTTTCATCTCAGGGAGCTTTCAGTTGAATTGAGGACTTGCCTGCCTATTGCTAACCTGGGCACCAGCCAAGGGTGCGTCGGGGCAGGGGCTCGGTGTGGAAGGGTCCCCCCGGCCAGGCTGCCTGCCAGCCGTCCCTCTTCCAGTTACTTGCCTCATGTTGAGTGATCACCTGCCACCCTCACCTCCTTCCCCCAGATTCGCACCCCTGCTGCACACATGCCAAATAGGCCTGAAAGAAGGAGAGAGTGCTTAGGTGGGAGAGGTAGGGCTTCTCTAGGTGATTTCGGGAGTTTTCCAAAAGGAGGAGGTGGTACCCGGTGTTTATTATTATAGCAAGTCTATTACCAGCTATTATGCCCCCAAACATGTAATCGTTGTATTCCAAATACTAACTTAGTCCTGACTTAGGGAGCAGGTTACATTCCAGGAATTTGTGTTTATTGTTTATAACTGGGGACCTGTTTTCTCACTGGAACAATTGGATGGTTAAGTTCCCTAGGCTGATCCATAGGAACTTACTTTTAATCTCATCATCTCTGAGGGTCCGTAGAGTTGGACGCATCACTTTTGTCCCCCGGTGATGTGAAATTAGGAACTGGGAGGCCGTTGACCAGACACCCTGTCACTGTTGGGGCCGGGTTGGGATGGTTGGGGAGTTTGGGTCTCCTGGGCCAGCTCTCTAGATGGCCGCTTCCAGCCTCAGTCACCAGCCCCCCAGCCCTGTTTCACCAGGCAGTGTCTGGAAACCTCTGAAGGGAGCGTGGTTAGGGAGCTGGGTGAGGAAGGTCCAAGAAGGCCTGGGATTTAGTCCCAGCTAGGCTTTGCCTGGGTCTCGGAGGCGGGGCGGGGTGGGAGGGGGGTGGCGCAGATTCTCTTTGCTTTGTGCCTTTACACGCTCACCTTTGTACCCGTGTTGACTTTGTGGGAAATGCAAGTTTGGTGTTATGGAAAATTCTTCCCCGTGTTCCTTGGTGTCTACAAGGGTCCAGCGTGACATGCTCAGAAGGGAGCCACGGGAGTACTTGCTCGTTTAGACCCTTGTTCAGAAGGGGCAGGCACCGCACCGAGGCGTAGCATGCGTCCGTCACCCTCCGCCTGCAGCCTCACAGCGTCTTCCTCCCGGGCCACACAGCCTGGCTTAGGGCTCTCTTTCCACTAGATGGGGCTGGACTGAGACTCAGAGCGATTCCTCATGCGGGAGAGGGAACCTTAGAAGAAACCCTGGTCCGTATGGCAGCATCGGGCCTCAGCTCGTGTGTAAAAGAACCCCCCTCTCCCCAATGCCCCGGCTGGCTTTGACTGTTTTCTACCGCGTCTGATTGTCCTGCAGTGCCACTGGGCTGACTCCAGAACATGTGTGTCTATGAATGCTTAAGTAGTGAAGGGGGTTTTCCTGGCCTGTTTTGTCCCTTCTTTCTCTGTTCTCATCTGCTGTAAAAGGTGAGTAGGTGCTTACAGCAGAGATCTTCTGGCCTACATATAAGATGCCCTTCTATTTACGGGTAAGCAGAACGATAAAAATAACTGGCTCTGTGGTGAATCAGTGGAATTTTACTGACTCGCTCCCCAAATGTGTCTGCAGAGTCCTCCAGGAGCACTGGCACCCTCTCTCTCTCGAGATTGATTCTCCCCTGTAGTTTTCCTGTTCGCTAACGTTTCCCTGTTCTTGCGCTTTGCTGCCAGCATCAGGCCCAGGCCACCATCCTGACCCCGTTCTTGCATGTAGGTGCTTCATGACGGGGTCTCAAGGCAGGACTGTTCTGGTCTCGCTCTCTTTTTCGGTGGCAGTGTCTTCAAGATGTGTAAGCGTTCTGCAGCAGGTTTAGTGGTTTTTCAAATGTACGAGACCCAGTAGATATCAAAAGAAACGGGGGCTTTTCCACGCAGAGGGTGGTTTGAGGGCCAACAGTCCACTGCCTCAGGGAAGCCTGAATCTGGCAAGGTTTAACCCGTGCAGTCTAGGCAGTGGCGTTCACTTGGGTCTGTTTCTTCTCTTCAGAAAGGCTTGATGACGCTGCACGGCTAGGCTGCAGAGCCCTCTCCTCCCCCCGCCCCCTCGCCCACCCCACTCCCTGTGAGCGGCTGCGCGCTTCACTGGAAATTTCCACTCGTCTGCCGCGGGGGAAGGGGAGGCCGTGAGCGCGTGTGTGGCTGTGTCTGAGAGAGACAGACAAAGAACGTAACTCACACTCAAGCAGGCACTTTTTATGGAAAACTTGTAAATGCAGGGTGAAGACAAAAGTGAAATGAAAACCAAATACACCCTTTCCATACAGGAGCATGGCAGGAAGGCACGTTTCTTCCCTCCGCCCCTTGGGTGGGCCGGGGGCTGGCAGCCAGCTGAGCCTTGTGTCAGGAGGCAACTGAGTGGTCCCCGGGCTCATCACATAGAGAGGAGAAGCCAAAAGGATGCTCGGTGCTGCTGGCTCCCTCGAGAAACCGGGCTGGGCTGGAGCGTCCTGGTGGCGCTGGGCTCAGCCCGTCCTGGGGAAGCCCGTGTTGATGGGGTCTTCTCTGGTCTCTGTGGGGTTTCGTAGTGGAGAGCTTTGTGGTGAGTGTCTTCAGAAATACACAGGAGGGTGAATTATCACCTTCAAGACCACGTGGGCAGTTCTGCCCACGAGACGGCTCCCCCGTTTCTCCAGCTTTGGAGCGTGGGACTCTGTGATGAGAAATGCACTCTTGTACTGGACCGTTTTTTGCCTTTTCTCTCCTTGAAAGTGAAAGTGTTAGTCATTCACTCGTATCTGACTCTTTGCGACCCCATAGACTCTAGCCCACCAGGCTCCTCTGTCCATGGGAGTCTCCAGGCCAGAATCCTGGAGTGGGTGGCCATTCCCTTCTCCAGGGGATCTTCCCAACCCAGAGATCGAACCCAGGTCTCCTGCATTTCAGACAGATTCTCTGTTGTCTGAGCCACCAGGGAAGCCCCTTTCTCTCCCTGCCTGGTATCAGTCATCTCCTGGCTTTACTTATGCAGAGCTGGTGCCGCATAAAACCCTAGTGCTTTTCTGTGAAAAGGCGAGATGCTGGGATGAAGCTTGTGTCTGTCTTGCGGATAAAGTGATCCTATCATTAGAACCACACATGGGGAAAACACACCTCGAAGTGCCAGCACCAGCGGGTTTTGTGTTGAAGGCAAGGGCAGTACTTATCGTGCCTACCTGGTACACAGAACCATTTCCCTGGTGCCACCGAAAGCATGGTTGAAGATCCTGGGAGTATACACTATGATTAGACTTCAGATTACTACACTGGATTTTTCCAAAGTGATCCATTCATTTTATTGATTTCATCACTGATTGGAGTAAATGGGGAGAAGGGAGAACTAGCTATTTGGAGAACTTGATTTCTTTTTTTCCCCCTTATTGAAATGTCAGCTTTGGGGCCCGTCGAGGCCAGGCAGTTACAGTCATAATTCTGAACTTCCTTGAGCGAGGAGCTTATCGTGAGGATGGAGGTGACGAAAGAGTCATCATGTGATGTGACATTGGGGGTCTGCGTTCTGACCCTGCCTAGCTGGTTTAGGGCAGGCAGCCCACGTGGATAATCTTGTGGGTAAAGGAGGGGCAGAGATTCCTCTGGAGACATGGAGCCCCTCTTTTGGCGCCTTCCTTAGAACAGCTCTGAAGCTGAAGCTCCAATACTTTGGCCACTTGATGCAAACACCCCAACTCATTGGAAAAGACTCTGATGCTGGGAAAGATTAGGGCAGAAGAGGCTGACAGAGGATGAGATGGTTGGATGGCATCGTCAATTCAATGGCCATGAGTTTGAGCAAACTCTGGGAGATGGTGAAGGACAGGGAAGCCTGGCATGCTGCAGTCCATGGGGTCGCAAAGAGATGGATATGACTGAACAACAATGAGAACAGCCTCTCATCTGAATTTCAGAATGGCCTCTCCATGGCGGATTTCAGTGGGAGGGCGTGCTGAGGTCATTTTGTCAGCCACACTCCCATCTGGTCTGTCCTGGACCTGTGCTTTCACGGGAGAAGGATCCTTGCAGGCATCAGAAGCTGCCCAGGCCTACAACCCTTTGTAGGCTGTTGCTGAGCCTCACGTCCTCACGTATAGCAAGTCCCATGGTCATTCCTCAGGTCCCCTGTGGTTAGAAACCCCAGCAGCCAGGAGTCGGTGTCCATGACCGCCATGTCCCTTCCACAGCCTTCGGCAGGACAGGAAGACATGCACGGGTTGTGGAAGACTGGGTCTCCGCCAGCACAGCGGTCCTGTGACTTCTGTGCCCAGTCAGACTCAGGTCAAGGCCACGAGTGCCTCATCTTTTTAGTCTGCTGAGCTTTGCCCATCATCGATGGTCACTGACAGGTTAAGTTTGCCTGAGACAAGTCAGTGAGAAAAAGAGTATGTCCTGGCAGAACTGGTCAGGGCACCCCTGTGTGGAGAAGCCACGGTGGACTGTTGATTTATGAGCTTGGACCGCTAAGGCAGACAGAGATTGTTCTGGACCCTGGCTTGGTTCCCTTGTGGTGGGGAGCGGCAGTTTGGTTCCCAGGGGGTGGGGTCGGGGGGGAGATGGAGGAGATCAGAGGTTCAGCTCTGGCCCAGGAGTGTTGACTGCAGCAAGACCTGCCCATCTGTGAGCCACGCCTCCCCTTCCCTGTGGTGGTGGTGTTTCCTTTTGGTGGAAATTTCCATGATGTAATAAGGAGCATGGGAGTGGAAGCTGTCTTTGCCCACATGGGCCCCGGGCGTAGATCAGCAGGGTGATAAGCGTGAAATGAGTGTCACAGCTGTGGTTGTGGGCACAAGCCCATTTGCATCTTGGCCAGTGCTTTTGTCTGGAGTTGATTGCTGGGCGCGTGTGACTGGGAGAGGGAAGACAGAATAGGTAAAAAGAAGGTGAAGGCTGGGGGGGTTTGGAAGTCATAGAGCCTCCCCCCTGCCACACAAAGCCAAGCTTAGGCTCTCCAGGCCTTTTTCCTGGGCTTTTTCTTTATCCTTGAGAACCCTCCAAAAGGCTGGTTGCTGTAGTTTGGACTGAGAGGGAGCCATGGGGGTCTGGAGCTTGCCTCTCACCCTGTGACTCAGTGCAGCTCAGCTCTCTCGAAAGCAGTGGCAGGGGTTGGACTGCATTGTCTCCGTGGTCCCCTCCAGCCCTTCCGTTCTCTGATTCTTTAACCCTCAGGTTCCAGAGCTCTCGGTGGCTGTTAGAATTCTGGCAGTGGCCACTTAGTAAGCTGAGTGACCTTGAACGAATGACTTAATCGGTGTGAAATTCAAAGGAGGGTATGGCGTAGGAAACCGTGTTGAGAGAGGCTGGAGCGCTGGTTGTTGCTGGGGAGAGGCTCGTGGGCCCCAGCCAGCACCCGCACGCTTCCGTTGCTCGCACTCCCTGAGTTGCCATGTGGAGTGGAGCATCCACTTCCTCCCTCTTCTTCAGGAGCTGTTCAAAAGAAAGTTCTACCTGAGACGTTTTCCTTTCTGTTTCTGAAATGAGAGGTGTCTGATCCATCTGGCCTCTGGTTTCCATCCTTGGGGATCTTCTTTCCCCTTATCACAAAGTGGCATCCGAAGGCTGGGGTTATTTCTCGGCATTATCTGACGAGTGCCGGTGGACGGGGAGCCCTGCCCAGGAAGCCTGCATGAGAAGTGACTGGTGGCGGCTGGCCTGGTTGCTGGCTGTCGTAAACACACTCTCTCTCAGAAACTGTTGAGACTTGGAGGCGAGCCCACAGAAACGCCTAGTAGAATGGAAAACGGAAGAAAACAATACTTCCGAACCCCAGATATGGTATTTGAATGACTTGACCATAAGGAAGGGTAGGCTTAACTCACTAGTGCAAGAGACCTCTGTGTACTTTTCTGGAGGGAGGGGACTTGGGACACTTGGGAGCTGGTTGTGGTAGCTGCCGGGGTTGCTGTGTACCCAGAGCCTGTCAGTCCCTTGCTCATAAGCATCTCCCTCCATAGATTACCCCATATAGGAGATGGCAGTTCACAGTGCACTTATCAGGCCATCAGGGCTTTAAGTGGAGCAAAGCAAAAAGAGGACACTTCTAGGGGACCCTGAGCAAAAGGGAGCTCAGAGAGCATGCGTATATATTTAAAGTAAAACTCCCTGCTGTAGGATTAAGCACAGTGGGATATTGACAGGCAGAGGGTGAGGTCACAGCTTGTCCATGGCATTCTGATGACTACAGGATAAAAGAACGAATGGATTACAAAGGAAGAGAGATGCTGGAGGCCATGCTGAGTGAGTGAGTTCCCAGCCCTGGCCACCAGGTGGCATAATTATTTGGGGGTTGGAGGAGTGGGTACTGTGCTGGGGGTGGACAAGGAGAAGGTAATTTAAGGTCGATTACACTTACTTTTGGAGAAGGCAATGGCACCCCACTCCAGTACTCTTGCCTGGAAAATCCCAAGGAGCCTGGTGGGCTGCAGTGCATGGGGTCGCTAGAGTCGGACATGACTGAGCGACTTCACTTTCACTTTTCACTTTCATGCATTGGAGAAGGAAATGGCAGCCCACTCCAGTGTTCTTGCCTGGAGAATCCCAGGGACAGGGGAGCCTGGTGGGCTGCCGTCTATAGGGTCGCACAGAGTCGGATACGACTGAAGTGACTTAGCACACTTACTTTGGGCTACCCTGGTGGCTCAGATGGTAAAGGATCCACCTGCAATGCAAGAGATGCAGGTTCGATCCCTGGGTCAGGAAGATCCCCTGGAGAAGGAAATGGCACCCTACTCCAGTATTCTTGCCTGGGGAATCCCATGGACAGAGGAGCCTGGTGGGCTCCAGTCCATGGGGTCGCAGAGAGTTGGATATGACTGAGCGACTAACTTTTCCGCACTTATTTCTTAGGCTCTAATTCAGAGCCTTACCAAGATAAGTAATCAGTAATCAGCCATTGAACAAACGAGCAGTTCTTCAGTTGGGTGATTGCAGTACTATTGCCTGCTATGTGGAGTAGAAATAAACAAGTAGAGCTAAACCTTGGAAAGTGTGGCCAGGTTGGTGTGTAACGTTCAGAGGAAGCCCAAATGGTGGTCTCCTCATTGAGCAAATGTGCAACGCAGTGCTTCAAGAAGTTTGCCCAGGTAGTGGAGGAATTGGTGTCTTTATTAATATTTCATTTCTTGAAAAACCTTTGGTATCTTCATCAGCTGTGATTACTCCCACCACTCTGCGTCAAGTCATTCACCAAATCTTGCTCATTCAACTTCTGCATACTGTAAAACTCAGCAGCCTTATAGAGGTAGAAATGGCACACAGCGAACTGCACATAAACATGTAAACCCACGAAACCTCCACAATTAAGATGTAGTTTTTTTTACTGTGCAAAATTATTATGAGATTCATCACTGGTATTTATGAACAGTTTATTCCTTTTTATTGCTGAGTAGTATGCCATTTTATGGATATACCACAGTTTGCTTATCAGTTTACATGTTAATGAATATTTGTGTTATTTCTAGTTTGGGCTTGTTAAAAGTTAAGCTGCTATAAACATCAATATACGAGTTGTTCTTTGGGTGTATCTAGGAATGTAAATCTCGGAATGGAGTGGCTTGATCATAATGGCTGCTGCTGCTACTGCTAAGTCGCTTCAGTTGTGTCCAACTCTTAGCGACCCCATGGACTGCAGCCCACCAGGCTCCTCCATCCATGGGATTTTCCAGCCGAGAGTTCTGGAGTGGGGTTCCATTGCCTTCTCCGGATCATAATGGCAGGTATATGTTTTATTTTTTAAGAGAATGCCAAGCTGTTTTCCGAAGTTGGTCATATCATTTTGCATTCCCACTGGCAGTGTATGAACGTGCCCATTCCTCTGCATGCTCACCAGCACTTGCTGTGGTCATTCTAATAGGTCATTCTTTGTGGTTTGTCCATTGGGCCATTCTCATAGGTAACTCTTTGTAGTTTTAGTTTGTATTTCTCTGATGAGTAGTGGTGTTAAGCATCTTTTCATACACTTCTTTGCCATTGTATATCTTCAGCGAAATGCCTCTTCAAATTGTTGGTGCATTTTTTTAGAATAGTTTTAGAAATAGTTTTAAATTAAACTTGGAGAGGTTTTAATATTCTAGAAATAAGCCCTCTATCATGCAAGTCCCAGTGTATGGCTTATCTTTCTATTATCTTAAAGAGTCTCTTTCAAAGAGCAGTTTTTAATTTTGACGAGGCCTAAAATATCAGATTTTTCTTTTATGGAAATTGTGCTTTTGGTGTCTTCTCTAAAGAATCTTTGCTTAATCCAGGGTCACAAGGATTTTGTCTCAGGTTCTCTTCTAGTTCTATAATGTTATGTTTTATGTTTAGATCTGTATTCTATTTTGAGTTAATTTTTGTATATGGTACAAGTATGGATCAAAGAGTTCATTTTTTGGCCTGTGGATATCAAATTGTTCCTGTACCTTTTGTTGAAAGGGTCTGTCCTTTATTTTTTGAGTTGCCTTGGCACCTTTGTCACGAATCAGCATACTTACGTGTATGGATCTATTCCGAACTCTTTTCTGTTGATCTGTTTGTCTTATCTTCATGCAGATACCTTACTGCCTTGATTACCATAACTTCATAGTAAGTCTTGAAATCAGGTAATGTTAGTCCTTCAACTTTATTCTTTATCAAAGTTGTGTTGGCTGTTCTTGGTCTTTTGGATTTTCTTATGAACTTAAGAATCAATTGTAAATTTCTAACAAAAAGTCTTAGGATTTTGACTGGGATATTTTTGGCTCTTTAGATCAGTTTGGGAGAATAGACATCTAAATAAAATGAATCTTCTACCTATGAGCAAAGTATACCTCTCCATTTATGTAGATTTTCTTTAACTTCTTTCAGCAGTGTTCTGTAATTTCAGTGTAGAAGTCTTGCATATCTTTTGTCAGATTTATTGCTAAATATTTCATTTATAATTTCAAGGTCTGGTTATTTGTTGCTAGTATATAGAAATACAGTTGATTTTTGTTTATTGATCTTGTATCTTGCTAAACTAGAGTTTTGATATCTTTTTTATAAGCTTCAGATTTTTCTGTACACATAATTATGACATCTGCAAAAAGATGGTTTTCCTTTTTCCGTATTGATCTAGATGCCTTTTACTCTTTTGCACTTCAGTAAAATGTTGGATGGAAGCAGTGAGAGTAGACATTCTTGCTTGTTCCCTTTCTTAGGGGGAAGGCACCTAGACTTTGACCAGTTAGTATGATGTTGGATGTGGGGTTTTCCACAGATGCTCTATATAAGGTCATAGAAGATTCCATCTTTCTGTAGTGTGCTGAGGGTTTTATCAGGAATGGATATGGGGTTTTGCCTTTTTGCATCTATTGGAGTGATCACATGGCTTTTTTAGCTTGTTAATATGATTGATTTCATTCATGTTCAGATGTTTAAGCCAATCTTGCCTTCTTGAACTAAATCCTACTTGGTCAGGATATATTGTTCTTTTTATTTATTATAGTAGTCAATTTGCTAGAGGTTTATTTAGAATTTTTTCATTTATGTTTATGAGGGACACTGGTCTGTTTTTCTTTTCTTTTTAAAAAAGTGTCTTTGTCTGATCTTGATTCCAGGGTAATGCTGACTTCTTAGGACAAGTTCAAAAGTGTTTTCCTACTTCCCAGATCAGTTTGTGTCAGAATTGATATTTTTTTCTTAAATATTTGGTAGAGCTCACCAGTGAAACTGTTTGTGCCTATAATCTTTATGGGAAGATTTTAAATTACAAATTTAATTTCTTTGATAGATACAGGGCTGGTCAGGTCATCTGTTCCTTCTTGAGTGAGTTTTGATAGTATTTTTTCAAGAAATTTCAGCTAGGTCATCAAGTTTATTGTAAAATATTTTTTATGATATTCACTTATCATCCTTTCAGTATCTGTAAACTTTGTAGTCATTTCACCTTTCTTATTCCCAAATATCAGTGATCTGTATCTTAACTCTTTTTCCTAATCAATCTGATTGGAGTTGTATCACTTCTATCAGTCTTCTCAGTGAGCTAGTGTTTGGTTTCACTGATATTCTCTTTTGTGTTTCAGAGGTTTCTGCTCTGATTTTTATTTTCTTCTTTGGTCTTACTTTGTATTTAATTTGCTCTTCTTTTCCCATTTTCTCAAGGTGGAAGCTGAAATCATTAATTTGAGATCTTTATTCTTGTCTTACCTACATGTTTAGTGCTGTAAATTTATTGCTAAGCACTACTTTAGTGGCATTCTCCAAATTTTCATGTGTTGTTTTATTTTCATTCAGTCAAGAGTCCTTTGTAATTTTCCTTTTGATTTCTTCTCTGACCCATAGGTTGTTTAGATGCATGTTTAGTTTCTACGTGTTTGGGGGATTTTTCTCAAGATCTGCATGACTCAAGTCCCTTTAGATTTACTGAGACTCATTTTATGGCCCAGAATATGGTCATCCTTAGTAAATGTTTTATACACCCTGAGAACAAGTATGTGTAATATCTTGCTGTTGTTGGGTGGAGGGTTCAATGAATATCAGATCCAGTTGGTTGAGTGGTGTTCGCTTGTTCTGTATCCTTGCTGATGTTCTGTGTACTAGATGTGTCAGTCACTGAGAGGCATGTTAGAAGTTTTCAGCTCTAGTTGTGGACTTGTCTCTTTTCTTCATTTCTGTTAGTTGTTATTTACTGTATGTTGAAACTGTTACCTCTACGTACACATGGAGGATTGTTGTGTCTTCTTGGGGCACCCATCTTTCTGTATTGTCTGCTTTTTCCCCTGGTAATTTTTTGTTGTTGTTCACTGGTCTCCTTGGTCTGATATTACTGTAGCTACTTGAACTTTCTTTTGATTAGTGTTTTTGCATGATATGTTTTTCTGTCCTTTAACTTTTAATTATTTTTACTTGATTGACTTTCCCACTAAGCTTGTGAATGGTCACACGTGAGGTTAGGAAGTTTCCTTACGAGTTTTGAACGCTGAGTTTGTGTAGAATTACACAAAATGCCATAGTTTGTCTAATAACTTTCTTCCTTGCTGAGTTTGTTCATTTTCAGTTTGGTCTTTCCTGCTTTCTGTGAGAATTCCACCCTTCAGGCTAACACATCACGGTGAGGTATTTACTGTGGATCTGACGTGTGTTAGCCTGTGTTCAGGGTGCTGGGGGTGTAGTGACAAAGCCCTCCTTCCTAGGGCCATTCTGTTTTAGTGCAGTGAGGCCGACTGTAAACAAACACACTGTCGGTGGTGATCAGGTGCGGGTGGGGGTAACAGAACCACAGCGTTCAGAAAGGGAGGGGAGAGCAACCAAGGCCAGGTGGGTGGGGCAGCAGGCCTCTCTGACAAGGTGACTCTTGGACCGAGATGTGGTGAAGGTGAGGGATGGGCCGTGTGGACCTGGGCGAAGAGCATTTCCGGCAGAGGCACAGCGTCTGCAGAGACCTTGGATAGGAATATGCCTGGGAGGAGAGTGTGGCCGGAACCAAGTAAGTGATGTCAGAGGTCATCTTAGCCAGCTGGAACACTGAAGAATTCTGAAATACCACCCTGAAAACTGTCCGTTTAACAGCACTGTGGTCCAAACTAAACAGCACAAGGGAGGCTTAAATTTTTAGAACTGAGGGGTGGGGTGGGCAGGGAATAGAGGCGCTTCTTCCTTTGTATCCGTGTACAGACAACCACTGATAAAGTTATTGATCTTTTAAGACCAGTGAGCTGTAAGAGATCCTTATCTGTGTTAGTCTGGTCTGAGTAGATGAATGTTAAATTCTTTTCTCTCACCACAAGATTCAAGTTATTCTCTTTTTGTTCCTTGTCAGTTCCTGAAGGTACCGAATGGCCTAGATGGGTCCTAAGTGAGTAAATGAAGTCGCTCAGTCGTGTCCGACTCTTTGCGACTCCATGGACTGTAGCCTGGGTCCATGAGACCCAGGGATTGAACCTGGGTCTCCCGCATTGTAGACAGACGCTTTACCATCTGAGCCACCAGGGAAGTCTTAGCGACCCCATGGACTGTAGCCCACCAGGCTCCTCCGTCCATGGGATTCTCCAGGCAAGAGTACTGGAGTGGGTTGTCATTTCCTTCTCCATAGATGAGTCTTAGGCCTCTCTTAATCATTCTCCTTGTTTGTGAATATGGCTCATGGTTTGTGAATATGGCTCATGGTTCTCATAGGTGCATCAAGTCACTTGTAAAATTCTTTGGAAAATTAGAAGACTTGTAGGTGTTTTCACAAAAAGTGTCAACTCATGGTTTGGAAAATTCAGTAGAGTGAATGGGAAAGGGAGGTTGGGCATGCTGCTGCACTTGTGTTTAACCGGTCCGCTGGCAGTTTCTTTTGTGACAAAGATGGGTATTTGTGGGTAGTTGATGTCTTTATGTGGGGAGACATAAAATGAAAACATTGACCAAGATTGTGAAATCGCTGTATTTCCGAATGCAGCCGTTCACACATGTTTATTTTATTGCAGGTACTTCTTGGTGGACTTTTATGCACCAACAACAACTGTTGCAAGCATAATGGAGCACTTGTCTAGAGACATTGACGTGATTAGACCAAATGTTGTAAAACACCCTCTGACCCAGGAAGTGAAAGAATGTGAAGGGATCGTCCCGGTGCCACTTGAAGAAAAGCTGTATTCCACCAAGAAGAGGAAGTGAGAAGGCACCACACTTTAGCCTCCTGTTTAATTCTCTCACTTGTGAGCGCCACGGATAGATAATGTACAGGCTTAATCTTTATATCTGAGGGTGCTGTTGGCGCTGTTGGATTTTCCAGAGGTACTTTTAGCTCTTGGTCCTCTTTGCTGTGAGAACTGGGGGCTGACTTCCTTAGGGCCACTTGGTAATCTTTGGCACCAGCACGTCCTCCTTGCTTTCACTTCATGAGTATAATTTGTCAGTGAGGACTTCCTGCCCAACAGCAACACTAACCCCAGTTTGAAGAGCAAAGCTCATAAAAACTACTTTGGATTGCATGGTCATTATTCTCACTGTATACACCCATGCAAAATAAAATTTTAAGACCACTGTATTATACGTGTCACTTTCGATCCGAGTGAAAGTGTGTGATTTTTTTAAAGACCCTTGGCCTCTTGGCCCTCCATGGCACTGTGCACCAGCTGAGGCCTCAGACACAGCTCCAGTCCGCCCAGACTGCTGGTAGTGTTGGGAGGAGCCCAGGTTCAAGCCTGGGAGAAGCCGGGGCGCGGGCAGGTGGGGTGCGTCTGCTCCTTGACCCCTGGGCAGTGCCTGCTCCTCTGCTCATCCTTGTGGTGGGTGCTACTCTTGGGGAAGGGGCGCATGCCAGGTGGCAGTTGGCGGTGGCCCTGCGTCCTGTCGTTCCTCTGCCACTAGCACTGCCCGCTCCCCGCCCCTCAGCCCCACGGGCCTCTTCGGGGAAGTCGTCACCTCTGAATTCTACACCCCGTCGCTTTTCCCCGCCACCCTGATGGCCTGGAGGCTGATTGCAGTTGAGTTGGAGATGCCTGAAGTGCTAGCTGGTGCCAGTGCCTGTGGCCGGCGGCACGCTGAACTCTTAAGTCTGGGCACTTATTAGAAGATGCATCTTTTTTGTTGTTGTTGTTTTTATTTGATACTTATACACCTTTTTAAAAAAAAAAAACAAAAAACATCCTGAAAATAAAAACACGAGCTTGAAGAGTTTCTTTATGTTGGCAGAGGAGAAGTTGGGTTTTTGAAATGTTATACTTTGAGACTTAGAAGCAACCAGTCTTTGCTTGAAATTGATTGAGTTAATTTACTTAGCAAATAAAAATGCAGGATGGCCAATTAAATTTGAATTTCAGCTAAATGACAAGTCAGCTTTCACATTAAGTATGCCCCCAATATTACATGGTAATACACTTATACCAAAAAAAAATGATGCATTGTCTATTTGTGTCTGTTTGACATTCAGATTTACCTGGGTGTCCTGTATATTCTGTGTGGTTAGCTTTAGTAGAACTTACATAAAGGAATAAATAATACCAAGCCAGAGAAAGCAAAGCTGAGAAGCAAATGAAGTCAGCGTCCAGCATTCTGACTTCTCGGCTGACTACATTGGCAGGGAGGCAAATGACAGACGAGAACACAGCAGGCGTGCTCTAATTTGCCTCAAGCCCTTCTTCTCTCAACCTACTAGAAAACCGATCAGGAGACCAACTGAGATTTCATGTCTGGTCAGTCCCAGAGAATCTGTTCTGTGAGCCTGAATTTACAGCCCAGTCTGAGAATTCTCCTTCACCAAGTTGCACGTACGTCCCTGGTGGCTCAGACGGCAAAAAATTCACTTGCAATGCAGGAGACTGGGTTCAATCCCTGGGTCAGGAAGGATCCCCTGGAGAAGAAATGGCAACCCACTCCAGTATTCTTGCCTGGAGAATCCCATGGATGGAGGGGCCTGGCCAATTAGAGTCCCTGGGGTCGCAAAGAGTAGAACATGTGTGAGCAACTTACACCTTGACTTCCTTGGTCTCTGCCCCAGGCCTGGCGAGCCGAGGCCCCAGGTTCCCTGGCAGTGGGATACCTTCCGTGGCGAGTGAGGATGGGTGAAGATGGAAGAGTCTCTGTATCTCCTCCCAGCGGCTGGTGCTTTGGAAGAAGTTGCCCAGCCTTTCCATCTTCCCAGAGCAGGGCCCTGCACAGGGTGTCTGCCCACAACCCAAAGCTTCTGCACCTAGGTTGTTGGGAGAAGCGTCAGTTGCCAAGATAGATCTCCGGTTGTACTGATTCTACAGACAGATCCTGGTAGGAGTGGAGAGGGTGGGGACTGGGCCTCTGCCTCTTCTAACCACGATGATGCTGAAGCACTGACAGATGAGCAAACAGGTTCCTGACTCGCCCAGCTCTGGACTCGCCTGGGGCTGCCTGCCTCCGTGATGCTGCCCTGGATCCTCGAATTCCTCACGTGGCTTTCTCTTAAAAGAGCCAACTTCCACTTCCTCCAGAGGCATAAAAAGCTATAAAAAAAGTCTCTTTGAAGAGCAATAGTTCAGTAAAGAGGGTCATTAAGAATTGGACACTGGAAATAAAAGGGATAAAGTAGAGATTATCTGGGAAAATGGGCTACTTCCTGTTTCATTCGGAATTTCCTGAGAGCGCAGGCGCTCAGCCAAGGCTGGAGGGAGCACAGATTCTCTACCAATGGTCTGGGTCTCGATGCAGATTCACTCAGGTGCTCATGACCGAGGTGCAAGCTTGCTTTTTCCTAGAGCATGTTTGTTACGTGTGTGCTCCATGCTGCACACACACAGTCTGTACCTCATTTAGCCTCTTCAGCTCATTGATAGAGCAGCAGTACCCTTGTTATCTGGATGAGGAAACAAGACTCCCAAGAGGTTTGACCTTGACCCCGCAACTTCCGAGTGACTGCCCAGATCTTGAGCTGGGGACCCTGACGCCATGTCGTCTTTTCCGTCTGGTAGCGTGGAGGCTGTCTGTCCTCTCTGGTTATAAACAAGGCACTCTGGGGTGAGCGTGTGCCACGTGCCACGCAGGTGGTAAGCAGCCACCCTTGGGGCCTGGGGGTGGTACTGCCACTTCCTTTTCCTGCACTTGCTGGTCCCCAGGAAGATGGATGGATGCTGTTGGGCATTCCAGGTCACCAGGTGTGCGGAATCTCACGGCACAGTTTAGAAAGTGTTCGGAAGGAGGCTGGCTAAGTAGGACAGCTGTGTGTGTGCCAGTTCCCCTCCTCGGAAGCTCCGGAATGAAGCCACTGTCCCTTCCCTGCCGCCGCCCCCCTGCCCCCCAGGCGCTGATTCATAGCTGGACTCTCAGCGCTGAGGGCGACCCTTGCCCGTTGCGGCAGGGCTCGTGTGCAGGTCGTCCCCGGGCTGGGGGGCGTCCTCTTGCTCAGGTGGGTGGTGGGCAGGGGCGATGTTTGGGTGGCCGGCCTCCTTCAGTGGATGGTGACTTGCGGCGTGCTGGGGATGGAGCAGTGAACAAGACGGTCCTGGGGACTGATAGTTCGGAAGGCAGAGAACTGTGGGCGCTGCCACGAAGGGAAAGGGCAGAGGATGTGGGTGGGAGGGGGCGGGGGGCGCTGAGACCCGCGGGATATGGAGCGAGTCACGTGATGTAGTGGTTCCGGCAGAGGGCGCAGCGCCTGCAGACACCTGGATTTGTGAGCTGAGGGGGTGTGATGAGGAGTCGGGCCAAATCTGGGAGGCTGACGGGACACCCTCGAGAATAAATGCAAAGGGATAGGAGTCTGCCATCTGAACTGAACTGCAGAAGCCAAAGAAGCCAGGCCTTGGGGTGACTCCACAATTCGGGAGCGCTGCCTCTGGGGGCCTCTTTCTCACACTTGTCACCCTCTTCGTGGTCCACTTTGAACAGGATTGAACTTCTGAAGCTCTGCTCTTTGTTTTTGTTTTCTTTGCACGAGGTGGGCTCAGGAAGGTGGAGAATGAAAGGGAGACTGTAGGCCAGAAAGCTAGTCCCAGGTGTGCCCTGGAAGCTGCTTCGCAGAGACATGAGTCAGGGAAGCACTGGGCAAGCATCTGAGCTTGAGACAATCAAGTCCTGTACCCTGAAATGTCCGCAAGGAAGAACCACTGAGCCCAAGCGAGCCTTTTGCTGAAAGACCAGGTTTGTGTTGATGAAGGTGAAATGCTGATGATAAGAGGTGTTGGAAGCATGAGCTACTCCAGAAGAGCAGTGATCCATCCATCCTGACACAGCTGAGGGACACAAGACACAGCTTCAGCAAAAGCTCAGTGTGGGCATTATTCCTTTACCCTCCTCAACACCCTAAGGCGCATATTATACCCATTTTGCAGATGGGGCACCCAAGTGCTAAGATAGGTGACTCCTCCGAGGTGACCCAAAGGCTCAGCAGGTTAAGAATCTGCCTGCAATATAGGAGACACAGGTTCATTACCTGGGTGGGAAAGATCCCCTGGAGAAGAAAATAGCAACCCACTTCAGTATTCTTGCCTGAAAGATTCCATGGACAGAGGAGCCTGGTGGGCTGCAGTCCATGGGATCAGACAACTGAGCAGCTAAGCGTGTGCGCACACACACCCCGAGATGATTACTGGAAGAGTTGGGACTGGTCATTTGAACGTCCATTTTGGGCACGCCACACCCTTCCAGAGGTGGACACTGCCATTCTGCAGCCCAGACTGTGCTCTGAATGACCTCTGCCCCGGGCCCTTCCCATCCCGCCACCAGACCAGGGCCCCTGGCTTCATCCCTGTAGGAGGGAGAGTGGAGCTGGGACTCCTGGGACCTGCTTTAATCTCAGGTCTTCAAAGGGAAGTCCTGAGAACATCGGAAGTAAAGTTAGTGTGTACCCTGGAGACCAGACCTCCTTTTGTCCTGTTTTTTTCCAAACTGCTCTGTCATTTCCCACAGAGCTTTTTCCTCTCCGCATTCCCCGAGGGGTGTGTGTATGGGCGATGCACAGGGCAGGCGCTGCCCTGGGCAGGATACAAAGATGAGTGGGCCGTGACCCTAACCTCGAGGCTGTCACGGATTGGGGAAGGTGGAAATTATTCCGCCCTGATGTGAGATGCAAACTGAGTGCTATACGAACAAAGAACTGGATTCCTTAGTCCAGGGAGTGGGGGTGGGGTAGTTTTCCAGCAAAGATGGCCTCTGAGCAGGCATGGGACGTCTCGTATGGAGCAGGGGTGGTGGAGATGGGAGGTGCCAAAAATGTGTTTTGGAAGCACCTGGGAGCGGGCAGGTGTGGTGTGATGGCAAGAGAGGCGTGGGGTGCGGGACACCCTGCAGATTCAGGGAGGGTCCGAGTTGCCATCAGCTGGTGGAGAGGCCTTTCCTGGCTGCCAAGGGTCTCTTGAACTGAAGGGACGACTTCCAAGAGCCAAGAATGAGTCCTGCGCATACTCTTACGCAATGAGCCTCTCGATGGGCCAGCCTACATGGTGCCCACACGTTGGTTAGAAAGACATGATTCTACCAGTTCCTCACGGAGAAGCACCAAGAGGGCTGAGCAAGGTTTCCGGGTGTCCTCCAGCAGCAGAGTGGACCTGGGAACGGGCTGCCATGGTGCCGGTGGCAGCAGGTGTCCAGGTCTGTTTGCGAGACTGTTTGTCACTGTGGAGAAAACGCAAACGTAGTAGTGGAATGAGCATAGCACTTGGGCTTAGAGACCCGCATGGACTGTGTGATCACGGACTGTTTCTTCTTTCAGCCTCCATTGCATGAGGTGCTTTTGAAGAGTCCTTCCAAGTTTGTCCGGCCCTGGCCCAGATCCCACTGCCCAGTCTGCTGGGGCTTGGGGTGTTCAGTCAGCGACTTAAGAACCTGCTGACTGGTGGGATGCAGAGATGGGGAGAGTTTCTCAGAGGCCTCTTCTTTGCACACTCTTCGTCTTCGGGTAAGGATGACTGTTGTTCCCGTAGCCTGCCAGGGGGTTCGGTGGGGCTGTCGCTCTAATTCTAGACAGAATAGGCGCTGTACTTGACCACAGGGAAACAGCCAAGGGAGCCTCTGAGGCCAGCATGGCCATTGGCTGCACTTGAATTGCCAGCATTCTTTTTGGCTCTGAGAACAAAGCTTTAA
This sequence comes from Bos indicus, assembly GCF_029378745.1. NCBI lineage: Eukaryota > Metazoa > Chordata > Mammalia > Artiodactyla > Bovidae > Bos > Bos indicus. The sequence goes on along the minus strand of NC_091760.1, from coordinate 2,072,790 downwards.
GGCACATGACTTAGACCCAAACACAAATGTGAGGCATCCCATTAGTACATGGGAGGACAATGGTGTGACCAGGAAGTCCCTGGGTGGTGGTGAGGTCTGGTTTTGGGAGAGTTGCCCCATAACTACCTAAATCAGCCCCTAAATTTATAGTTGTTGTTGTTCAGTCACTAAGTCGTGTCCAACTCTCTGTGACCCCACGGACTGCAGCCCACCAAGCTCCTCTCTCCTTCACTATCTCAGAGTTTACTTAGATTCACATCCACTGAGTCAGTGATGCTATCAAACCATCTCATCCTCTGCCGCCCCCGTCTCTTTTGCCTTCAGCCTTTCCCAGCATCCGAGTCTCTTCCAATAAGTCAGCTCTTCGCATCAGGTGGCCAAAGTATTGGAGCTTCAGCTTCAGCATCAGTCCTTCCAATGAATACAGGGTTGATTTCCTGTTTATAGTACCAGCAGCAATAGCTTGATAACCTTGTATGCTTCCAGCTCCTCTTGACCCAACAGGGAGATTAGCAAAAGTCGAGCTCCTGAAGCCAGACCAAGTGTCCAGAGTCCTCGAGACCTTTGGGGTGCTGCAAGGGAGCAGAGTTGTCATCTGCATATTGCAATTGAACCCCTTTCTCCAGAACACTTGGGGCTAAGCTTGCCCCTTCTTTGGCAGGAATTATGATTTCACTTCATTTCCTGGAGATTTCACTCTAAGCTGTAGTTGCCTTGTGAGTGGAAAAGACAAGGATGCATTGTCTAGTGGATAATGCCAGAAGTGAGGATTGTATTAATACAAAATGGGTTCTTGAGCTCTCCATGCCAAGTGGGAGACCACTGTGTCCATAAACTCGTATTGATCTGACTTGGATGGAGCACTGTGTGTCCCTGTGGATCCCAAAGTGTACGCACCTCTTTGTGGAAGATGAGATTTTGCTTTTTGGATGGAGGGTAACTGCTACTATTAACTGCTGCCCAAGGTCTGTCTAGTCAAAGCTATGGTTTTTCCAGTAGTCATGTATGGATGTGAGAGTTGGACCATGGAGAAAGCTGCTGCTGCTGCTGTTGCTAAGTCGCTTCAGTCATGTCCGACTGTGCAATCCCATAGACGACAGCCAACCAGGCTCCTCTGTCCCTGGGATTCTCCAGGCAAGACTACTAGAGTGGGTTGCCATTGCCTTCTCCCTAGAAAGCTGAGTGCTGAAGAATTGATACTTTTTGAACTATTGTGTTGGAGAAGACTCTTGAGAGTCCCTTGGACTGCAAGGACATCCAACCAGTCAATCCTAAAGGAAATCAATCCTGAATATTCATTTATAGGACCGATGCTGAAGCTGAAGCTCCATTACTTTGGCCACCTGATGCGAAGAACTGACTTCTTGGAAAAGACCCTGTTACTGGGAAAGATTGAAGGCAGGAGGAGAAGGGGACGACAGAAGATGAGATGGTTGGATGGCATCACCAACTCAATGGACATGAGTTTGAGTAAACTCCAGGAGTTGGTGATGGACAGGGAGGCCTGGCGTGCTGCAGGCAATGGGGTCGCAAAGAATCGGACACGACTGAGTGACTGGGCTGAACCGAGGCCTCTCTGAGTGGGAGTCTGATGTATGACGCAGGGAACCCAAAGGCGGTGCTCTGTGACAACCTGGAAGAATGGACGGGGAGGGAGGTACGAAGGGGGTTCATTATTCAAAGATTCTGTTTTTATGAATTTAAATTTTGAGTCTCCCAATGTGTCTGTTCCCAGGCAAGGATGACCAGGTGACTTCTTGCTTCAGCTCTCATGCTGTGAATAAGTGTCTTTTCCTCAGTCAACTTAGTGTTGTGATTTTCCTGTGTAAAATGTCCCCTCCACCTACCATTCATGCAGAAATGCTGTCTAGTGTCCCTGAGCACAAAAAGGCTGGGATGTGCCTTATGGAAAAAATGTGTGTGTTAGGTTGGCTTTGTTCAGGCCCAAGTTATAGTGCTGTGGCTTTGTCCAGTGTTTTTGGTTTTAACTTTTACTGGCATATAGTTGACTTAAAATGTTGTGTTAGTTTCAGGTATATAACAAAGCGAGTCAGTTATACGTATCTGTATATCCACTTTTTGGGGGGAATTCTTTTCCTATATATGGATCAACAACATGTATTAAGTAAGATGTCATTAAGGGACTTCCTTGTAGCTCAGACAGTAAAGAATCTACCTGCAATTCAGGAGACCAAGGTTTGATCCCTGGGTCAGGAAGGTCCTCTGGAGAAGGGCATGGCAACCCACTCCAGTATTCTTGCCTGGAGAATCCCATGGACAGAGGAGCTTGGCGGGCTACAGTAAGTGGAGTCGCAGAGTCTGATACGACTGAATGACGAACACTACTCCTACGAAGATGCCATTAAAATGAAACACACATAAAGCAAGGTTATCTATTGGTGGGTGACACAGCTGTTGTGACAGGAGCCTAGCCCTGCATTTGCCCTAGGAACAGAGGTTTCCAGTTCTCTAAATCAGCACTAGCAGCTACTTTATATGACAGAAATATCATGGACGATGAGAATGGACTGTATTTGATGCGGGTTTGTGCTTTTTCTGCTGAGCACCTCTTTGGTCGTCCAGTAATTCTCCAACTTTTATCTGCAATGAAGATTTTTATTCCCACCCTTGTTCTTACTCTGTGTGTCTGGCTCATCTTTCACTGTCCTGCCTTCCCTCCTCATCACACTTGCATTCTCCTTCACCAGCTCCCATCCGCTAGAGCGCCACACATCTACGTGTGCCAGGGACCCGCTCTTTGAAAGGAACACTTAGAAAAGAACCTTGGCAGAAGGGTTTGGCGATGTGGCCAGCAAAAGTCTGGACACTGTCCATTTGTGTCTCAGCCTTAGAAGCAGGCAATTTGGTGGGTTTAGTTAAGGCCATGAAAAGGGATAATTAGATCAGCAGTAGAGCAGCCCCTGCCCCCTTCCTTGGGCTCTATGATATCTCAAGGGTTTTCATCACATCCTCTGAATCAAATACGTTTTAATTACCTTAAAACAACTGCAAAAAGGTGCTGAATTTATTAAGTAGGCAGTTACAGCCAGTGTTCTGAAAGCTTGTTCCTCTTCCATTTATTTCTTAAAAAAAATATATATATATATTTATTTATTTATTTATTTATTTCTGGCTGCACTGGGTCTTTGTGCAGGTTTGCTCTACTTGTGGCAAGTGGGGAGCTTGCCTTATCCCTTATCCCTTATCCCCCCTAATCCCTCCTCTCTAGCTGTGGTGCACAGGCCTCTCATTGTGGTGGCTTCTCTTATTGTGGAGCACGGGCTCTAGATTGTGAGGGCTTCAGCAGTCACGGCTCCCGGGCTCTGGAGCGCGGGCTCAGCAGTCGCGGCTCCCGGGCTCTGGAGCGCAGGCTCAGCAGTCGCGGCTCCTGGGCCCTGGAGTGCAGGCTCAGTAGTTATGGGGCACAGGCTTGGTTGCTCAGAGGCATGTGGGATCTTCCCCGACCAGGGATCAAACCTGTGCCTCCCTCATCGGCAGGTGGATTCTTAACTGCTGGACCACCAGAGAAGTCCCTTCCATTTATTTCTTTCCAAGTGTAAATACAATAATGTGGAACAAGTTATATAGTCTGATTTGCAAAATGGCTAGGGAATCTCTGTTTACTTAATGCTCCCTTATCCCTCCTCATCCCATGATGGTTCTGGGTTGAATCTCCATTGCGGTGAAACATGATGCTCTAATCATGATTGCCCTTACTTTATGGACATCCATATGCTGTTTGCTTTCTTAAAACTTGTACATGGACTGATACACTAGAAATAGTCTACTTGAAAAAAATTCAAACATCCCTAAAAGAACAGAAGATACTATAACAGACTTGAGGTCCTTATCACTCAGATTGAACGGATGTATTTTTGCTGTATTTCTTTCAGGTCTTTTATTTTCAAGAAACAAAATATTAGATATAGTTGAAGTCCTTTTTTTTTTTTTTTTTGTATCTCTTCTCATCTATTCCTTCCTTCCCAAGAAGTAGCCATCATTCTCAAGTCAGTATGTATTATTTATATCCATCTTTTATGTTTTACTATATATATATGTATATGTATATACACAGTTGCTCAGTTGTGTCCAACTCTGTGACCCCATGGACTGTAGCCTGCCAGGACCCTCTGTCAGTGGGATTTTCTGGGCAAGAATAGTGGAATGGGTAGCCATTCACTTCTCCAGGGTATCTTCCTGACCCAGGGATTGAACCCTGGTCTCCTGCATTGCAGGCAAAGTCTTTACCCTCTGAGCCACCAGGGAATCCCATATGTACATATATATTATCATAATTTCATAATACTGCTTTGTGGATTTTGAATGAACCAACTAGATTTTTAATGAACTGACTGGATATTGGAGGCTTCAGCAACATGGTTTTTTTCCTTCAACAGTATCATCTTGTGCCCTGTCATGGAGATCTAGTTCATTGATTTCTTATGTTATATCAGGTGCCTTGTGTGACTGCAGAGAACTGTGGCCACTTGCCTCTTAATTGGCATGTCTAAATTTATAGTGTTTCAAACAAAGCTGTAGTGAAATTGCTGGCAGGCAAGAATACTCTAGTGAATAGCCATTTCCTTCTCCAAGGGATCTTCCTGACCTAGGGATAGAACCCAGGTCTCCTGCACTGGCAGGCAGATTCTTTACTGTCTGATCCACCAGAGAAGCCCCATTATATGCCAGTTCCAAGTATTTTATGAACATTAACTTACTTCATTCTATTTAATCTCTTAACATCCTTACGCCATGTGGAGAAAACGCAGGTACAGAGGAGTTAAGCGACTGTCTCAAGACCACATGTCTTGTGTGTGCATGATTGGAGTGCCCAGTCCTGATGGGGGCACAGCACCCCCTCTCCTTGAGGGCTTGGCCGAGCATCACCTTCCCCATGGGCTGTTTCCTGACCACCTTTCTTTGAAATGCAGCTCACACCCCTGCTTTCCCCTCCTCCTTCCCCTGCTGTATGTTTCACCACTGTGCTTACTTTGCCATCTGATATACGCGTTGTTTGGGCTTCCCTGGTAGCTCAGATGGTAAAGAATCTGCCTGCCAATGTAGGAGACCCAGGTTCGATCCTTGGGTCAGGAAGATCCCCAGAAGAAAAGAGCCACCCACTCCAGTTTTCTTGCCTGGAGAATCCCATGGTCCGAGGAGCCTGGCGGGCTACAGTCCATGGGGTTGCAAAGAGTCCTAGCAACTGAGCACACACATACTGTCTCCTCCCAGACGGAATGTAAGCTCTGTTGGGTATGAATTTTATCTGGCTGGTTCATGGAGTGGTGCCTGGAACATTGCGGTTGGATGAACGAAGAGGAATTTTCCAAGAGAACATGGGGATCTAAAGTTCGTGTCCTAGACTTTGAAACCTCCCATCCCGAGAGCCAGCTTCAATGGCCCTGTCGCCCATATGTCTCAGGGGAAGAATGGATTGGTCAAAACTGGATAAGGATGAGTCCAGCAAAATAGATGTAAAATCATGACCTACCAAGAGTGAGTTGGCAGTAGGTAACAAAAGCCACCAATAAATGCATGGCTTGTGGCCGAGCAATTCCACTTGTGAGCATTTACTTTGAATCATGCTTGGCACAGAGAGTCACCACATTGTTCTTTGATAAAATCAAAATGTTGAAAATCACCTGAATGTTCTACTGTAGGATATTGCTAAATTGTGTATCAACTTATTCGTCGTTTAGTTGCTAACTCGTGTCTGACTTTTTTGCGACCCCATGGACTGTAGCCCACCAGGCTCCTCTGTCCGTGGGATTTTTCAGGCAAGAATACTGGAGTGGGTTGCCATTTCCTTCTCCAGTGGATCTTCTTGACCCAAGGATTGAACTTGCATTGTCCTGGATCAGTTCGGTTCAGTCGTTCAGTTGTGTCCTACTCTTTGCGACCCCATGGACTGCAGCACACCTGGCTTCCCTGTCCATCACCAACTCCTCAAGCTTATTCAAACTCATGTCCATCCAGTCAGTGATGCCATCCAACCATCTCATCCTCCGTCTCCTGCATGGGTTTCCTGTATAGCAGGTGGATTCTTTACCCCCGAGCCACCAGGGAGGCCCTATCAACTTACTATGCCACCATTAAAAACATATAACAGCATGGGAAAATATTAGTGATATCTCAATGAAGGTAAGATGAAGTGGTGTCTTAGATACAGAAGCTTAACATGAAAGTAGAATTGTACCAAAAAAGAGAAACAGCTTTACAAAGATAGTAATAAATATACGGATGGGTCAGTATTAATAATATCAATGAGAGCTCATGGATATAATAGGAAATCAGTGTCTGGTATAATTTTGAGCACAGAAAGGGCATTAGATTGGCACCAATTTGGAAGAACAGCAACCAGCATGGGGGTCATCCATAAAGAAGGACCAGGTAGGCATTTGGCAAGCTTGTCTAGAACAACAGCAATGATCCGCCGGTGCTCGTGTTGGGACCCTTACATGGCGGCCTAGAAAACCCACTGTGGGGGCCACAGTGCCCCAGAGAAGGTCTCTCATGTAAACCTGGGTGGACGCAGAAGACAGAACAAAGGAGAGTTTGGGGTTTGAATAAATATGTCAGCCCAGGTCTTGAGTGTTTGCTGGTGTTTTCCCCCACTTACTGGGCTGGCTTTTCTTCAGGTTAAATAAATCAGTGTTGGTAGATTCATTTTATTTTGACCCCTAAGCCAATCTGAACTGCTGCTATGACTGATTCCGAGACTAGGAGCTGCTTTTGTTTTAAATTGGGTTGTAGCGATGGTGACTCAACAGCCCTAAATGAGTGAGACAGCCCCGACCAGGGGGAGAACGTAGGACCCCGGCTGTTACTGGATGAAAAAAGGTGCTTAAGAGCAGTCTAGTCCGGTCTGATCTTGTCTTAAGAGATCAGGATAAAAGACCTGACTATCCACTGGAAGGACTGATGCTGAAGTTGAAGTTCCAATATTTTGGTCACTGATGCAAAGAGCCGACTCATTGGAAAAGACCCTGCGGCTGGGGGAAGATTGACAGCAAATGGAGAAGGGGGCAGCAGAGGATGAGATGGTGAGATAGTGCACTGACTCAGTGGACATGAATTTGAGCAAACTCCGGGAGATAGTGGAGGACAGGGCAGCCTGGTGTGCTGCAGTCCATGGGGTTGCAAAGAGTCTGACAAGAAGAGTTGACTGATCAACAATAACAACAAAGCCTGAAGTGCTAAGTACCAACCTACCAGCAGCAGGTGCCTCTGAGAAGTGTCATGATGGTATTTCTAATTTTCTTCTTTCTGCTAACTATAATTGCTAAATGAAAAAAAAAAACAAAAAAACAGTCGTTATGTGCTGAAGCACACAGTAGAAATATTACCAATAACAACAAAGAGCAAGCAAAACAGCAGGAGAAACAACCCAAGGGGTCATCACAGCAACTTCCCCATGTTTTCTGCAAACATGTGATTTAGAGAAAGCTCGTATGTCACAGGGGATAGTAGACCTGGTTTGTGAAGTCATGGTCCCTGGGAGCTTTATTAGGCTCTTCCAGGTCTTAGAAGAGACCCAAGAGGGCTCAGCAAAGCACAGCTAATAACAGAATTAAGAGGATCATAACAGTTTGGATTATTTAGCATAAAAGAAATTGGGGCTTAAAAAGCTTAAGTAAGTCAGGAGGTTTTAGATGAAGCCACTGATCAATTCTAAATCATTTGCACAGAGGGCAGAAGAAGAAATGGCCTGGAATTGGTTGAGAGTTTGAAGAAGAGATCCTCGCTAGGGAGGCTGTTGAGAGCCTGGCCTGGGCTGACCTGACTGTGGGCTCACTCAGTCCTGGGAGAACTAAATATAGGAAACACCATCCGTCCTAGAAAATCTGGGGGAGACTTTCCAGAAGGTTCCTTGAAGTTCCAATCCTATGATGTCTCCATGAAAGTATAAGCTCACTGAGTCCATTCCTGAACAACCTGCCCTGGGACGTGCAGTGTCTGTGCTCTTGGCCAGGACTGGTCTTGGGGGAGCTGCTGGCCATCTGTGTGATGCCAGTGCTGCCAGCATGCCAGTCCCCTGCTGAGCCACGCTGTCGGAAACTCCACCAAGTGACAACCATTGTTTGGTCATCAAGAGCCCAATGGAGTGTGAGTGATGCACTTAGGATTTTTTTTTTTTCTTATGTTCAAGAAGGAATAAATGTGGAGATTTTGAGATAACTAGTTCAGAATTTCTTTTAGAGATGGTCAAGAAAAATTACCCAACCCTCAGAAATATGGCAAGAGGGCATGCCCTCCCCATGTCAACTAGGGGCATTGTTGGACAGGCTCACCCAGGAATCACTTAATTCTTGAGGGAATTTATCTGTGTCTTCTGTCACCATTTACTAGTTGAGAAACCCAGACACAGTAGTGGGACATATTAACTTGTCCATTTCTGTCCCTTAGAAACGAAAACCACAAAGGTTATGGTTTTCTTCTCATCTAGGGCATTCATCAGTTTGGTAGAGTATCTATCAAATGATCCAGCCATCCTTCTGACATTCTGTTTTGTTTTTAAAGGTCAGGAAAGTCCACCAATGACCTTTGCACCATCTTTTCTATCCTACTGATTGGCTCATTTTCACAAGTTAAATAAATCTTGGGCATGTGTTCCTTTTATGTCTTTGTAGGAATCACAGGCTTCGCTTTTTGAAGATGAATACTTTGAGAGGAAAGAGAAGTCCCGCTAGGAGAACAACTTTAAGAGCATAATGCTGATTCTCTCTGTATAGAGGTTTCTCTGGTCATTATTGGAAGGAGAAGGATTCGTCAGTTCTTGTGTAATTGATGATGAGCCAATACTTGGTGAGCAAAAGATGACTGGATTTTTTCCAGCCTTAACTGAGGCTAGCTGAGAGCGAGGTCTGTAGGACTGAGTGTGGGTGAAGTTGGTGCTGCCAGAATCAAAAGGAGGGAATTCCAAGCAACAGGACGATTAGGATCCTGGAGTGAGAACCCTGGTGGATGCAGAGGCCAAACTGGAGAATAAGATTTCAGAGGCAGAGGGGTTCAGGGGAGGTTAAGGTCCTGATGTGGGAGAAGGTGGCTGCCGCTCACCGGGGTGAGGGGTTAAGGCAGAGGGTGTCCAGGAGCCAAAGAAGCTACCCGTGACGGCTCCTCCCTGACGGTAACAGAGCCCGGCAGTGGCGACAGGAGCACCGGTCCTGGGATGCTGGAGGGGACCAGGATGGAGGAGGGTCAGGCCTCGGCCATGGCCAGAGAATGACTTCCATGGAGGGGGCCAAGGAAAGGCCCCTTTAAACAGAGTGGGGCTGGCATGGGAGCAGGGTCGTGGCAGAGCTCTGTAGGGGAGCCATCGAGGGTCTAGGAGAGAACAGGTGAGCTGAGGAACCAACAACTCAGGCTGTGCCAACAGCTTCCAGGGTGAGGGCAGGAGGGAAGGAGGTCAGCCCTGAGAGGCTTAAGCATCGTACAAATTACGCAGGTGACCCAAGGGGCAGGGTGTCCGAGGAAGGTCCCTGCCTGCCCTGCCCCGAGGCAGAGACACAGGCAAGCCTAGAGCCCGCCTTGTATGGCATTGACATCTCCTTCTAGGCCTCTCTCAGGAAACGGCCAGCGGGCTTCCTTGGTGGCTCAGACAGTGAAGAATCTGCCTGCAATGCAGGAGACATGGGTTCCATCTCTGGGTCAGGAAGATCCCTGGAGAAGGGAATGGCCACCCACTCCAGTATTTGTGCCTGGAGGAGACAGAGGAGTGGCTCCTGGCCACCCTCTGCTCTCCCCCCTCACCCCCGTGAGCAGCAGCCACCTTCCCCCACATTCACATGAGGACCTTAACCTCCCCTGAACCTCTCTGCCTCTGAAATCCTATTCTTCAGCTCGGCCTCTGTAGCCATGGACAGAGGAGTCTGGCGGGCTATAGTCCATGGGGTCGCAAAAGAGTGGACGGGACTGAGTGGTTAACACGCTCGTTTTCACTTTCTAGGCCTCTATTTTCTTGGGCTCCAAAATCACTGCAGATGGTGACTGCAGCCATGAAGTTAAAAGACAATTGCTCCTTGGAAGAAAAGCAATAGCCAACCTAGACAGCATATTAAAAAGCAGAGACATTACTTTGCCGACAAAGGTCCGTCTAGTCAAAGCTATGGTTTTTCCAGTGGTCACGTATGGATGTGAGAGTTGGACTATAAAGAAAGCTGAGAGCCAAAGAATTGATGCTTTTGAACTGTGGTGTTGGAGAAGACTCTTGAGAGTCCCTTGGACTGCAAGGACATCCAACCAGTCCATCCTAAAGGAAATCAGTTCTGAATATTCATTGGAAGGACTGATGTTGATGCTGAAACTCCAATACTTTGGCCACCTGATGCGAAAAACTGACTCGTTGGAAAAGACCCTGATGCTGGGAAAGATTGACGGTGGGAGGAGAAGGGGATGACAGAGGATGAGATGGCTGGATGGCATCACCGACTCAATGGACATGAGTTTGAGTAAACTCCAGGAGTTGGTGATGGACAGGGAGGCCTGGCGTGCTGCAGGCAATGGGGTCGCAAAGAATCGGACACGACTGAGTGACTGGGCTGAACCGAGGCCTCTCTGAGTGGGAGTCTGATGTATGACGCAGGGAACCCAAAGGCGGTGCTCTGTGACAACCTGGAAGAATGGATGGGGAGGGAGGTGAGAGAGGGATTAGGAGAGAGGACATGCATGTTTGGCAAAAATCATCATAATATTGTAGAGTAATTATCCTCCAACTGAAATAAATAAATTTAAAAGTAAACAAAATTAAAAAAAGAAAGCAGCCTCCTCCCTCTCTGAAGGAGACACTGACCCACCCTTTCAGGCCTTAGAAGGTAACACACAGCTCCTGCGGGCTTCGGACCTGCAGGGCTGGGTGTCATGCAGGATGCAGTGACCCCACACTCTCCTCCCCCACCACGGTGGGGCTGCTCACCTGACCCCGGTCCAAGGCTCAGATGTCGTGTCACACGGCGGGACCCAACTGTGGAGTGTTTGGGGTCCAAGCCCCTCATAGTCTTGTCTCGAATAAAACAAAACGCCACACTTCTGCTCATCCGTTGTGTGGGGGCTCTTTCACCCCCAGGGGCATCCCTCTTCACAGCTGCAAATTCCAGTTTTATCTCTGTTGTGTTTTTGAACCTGTTTGCTTTTGATTACTGTTTGGTTTTGAAAGGGAGAGGCACAGGCTCTCTAGCCCCCTGTTTTCTTTCTTGGATGGAATAATACTGCTTCGTGATAGTGAAGTGTCTTTTTCCATTATGGCGTCTGTAATTCTATTACTCTACCACCTTGTGTTTTGAATTGCACAGGGGAAGGAACACATCAAAGAATACTCCATTTGTCTTTTTTTTTTTTTCCTCCTGTAGTTGACTGCAGAAAAAAAGTGTAGCATCCGATTAGTCATTCTGCACTGCGATGGTTTTTTGCCTGTGACCAACGGAATTACATTTTACACTCAAAAGAATTCTCTGTATGAACCCTTTCAATTCAATGCAAGTGGATATAAGGTTCAAAGTATGGCTGACCCCATGCATCGCATACAAAGTGCATTTCTTCCTTGGTTGATGATAGTCTCCAAGGATGCACAGTGTTTAGAGCGTGAAGGGTTGTTTTTTTTATTTTTATTTTTTGGCTAAGAGAAGTCTGGACCTGCTATTCCTTTTGCTTTTCTTTCTAGTGAAACCAGTTGAAGACATTACTTAACTAGGCATTTTGCTACCACCCTTTGGTTATAGCCACCTTGGCTCTCCAGCTTACTTCCCTGGTGTTTGCTTTCTTAGTCCTAGAAAGGGAATAAGAAAAACCTCTCTCCTTGGAACCAAGAAGCTTCAGACTTGCAGAAGATCTGGCTGTATGTCACAGGAAGCCTTGTTACATGTGCTAATCTTAGGTTTGAACCCGCATTTCTTACTGTTTTCTACTGTGTTTTCTGCTGTGTTGGACTAAACAGGTACTTTAATGAGCTGCTTCTGCCTCTGTCTTCATTTCTGGGAGAGAAAATGGAATCACAGAGGAGGGTGCTTGCCTTGCCTGGAATCTGCACAATTTAGGAGGAAGACTTTGATTGAACTTTACTGTTTCTGCTTCAATCTATACAAATAAAAGGGAAGCAGATCCTTATCAACTTGTAATGCTCTCCAGGAAAGAGTTGGGGATGCTGAATATCCCATTTTTCTGTAGTTCAGCTGTGCCTTGGTTAAACTGTCCTACTGACATGTCCTACTGACATGGAAATTGGAACCCTTATACACTGCTGGTGGGAATTTAAGCTGCTGCAGCTGCTTTGGAAAAGAGTCTGGCAGTTCCTCAAAAATTAGCCATAGTCCATAGAATTCTCCAGGCCACAATACTGGAGTGGGTAGCCTTTCCCTTCTCCAGAGGATCTTCCCAACCCAGGGATTGAACCCAGGTCTCTCGCATTGCCAGCAGATTCTTTACCAGCTGAGCCACAAGGGAAGCCCAAGAATACTGGAGTGGGTAGCCTATTCCTTCTCCAGGGGATCTTCCTGACCCAGGAATTGAACTGGGGTCTCCTGCATTGCAGGTAGATTCTTTACCAACTGAGCTATGAGGGAAGCCCCATACCATATACATACATACATATAACTCAGCAACCCTATTTGTAGGAATCTACCCAAGAGAACTGAAAAACTTATGTCCACACAGAAACTTGTACACAAATGTTCATAGCAGCATTAGTCATAATAACCAAAAAGTAGAAACAACCCAAATGTCCTTCAAGTGATGAATGAATAAATATCATGTGATACATCCATATAATGGAATAAAATTTGGCAGTAAAAAAGAATTTTAACAAGCTATGTAAACCAAAAATAAATCATCAGGGGCAATTTTTACTTCAAATCAAGGAAACTATTTATATCTAAATAATAATAATGATAGCATTCATTTGTTTATTATAGTTATTCTATATATCTCATTTGATTCTCATGATAATCTTCAAAAATAGCTCTTATCATTCCCATTTTCAAATGAGGAAACTGAGGTTTAGAGAATATATTCTGCAGCCCCCAGCTCTTCTGTCCCCAAAGTCCTGCCTCCTGAGAGTTTCTGAAACGTGAGATGCCGAGCACAGAAGTGGCAGGAGTGGTGAGGCATCCATCTCCTGAAGGATGCACTTGACCTCCAGCTAGCAGAGCAGGGTGAGGGGTAATGATGAAAAGAACCTGTTACAGTGTGGTTTCACCTTCTCCAACAACTGTGTCCTTGGGTGAAGAAGCAGAACACATAGACATGTGCAGTTTCTGTAGCTCTGATACATACTGTTGAAGTTGATAAATAGGTAAAAGATTTAGGCACCAAGAAGCAGTCTTGCTCCTGCACCCAGATAATGAGTGTGGGGACAGTTCTGATCTCATGGACAGGAGGAAACTTTGTCATATATTCATTTATTCCAGTTACTCATGGGTCATTCTTTTTCCATCCATGGCTTGGTCTGGGCCTGAGATAAGCTTCCTGGATCCATGGGTAGAGAGTTCTTCTATTAATAGTTTGGTCTCTGGAGACAGATCACTCTTGGTAACTTGTGGCTCCATGCCGGTGGCTCCTCTGGCTCCCCACCTCGCCTGACCCTCCAGCATGGCCCCCCAATCCCAGCCCAGATGTTCAAACCCATGTTTGACTCTGTCAGGCCTTGGACTGCTTTAATATTTTAGCTACTGCTCACTGCTCTATGTCACCACCCTTTTGTTCCGGTCTCTGTTCGGTTTTGAGCTCAGCTATGTAACAAAATGCAGTTGTATTTCCATCCATTTGGAGCAGGTCATCCTTTCTTATTATCTCAGTCTTCCACACTGAACAGGATGTTTTTATCTATTTTTACCTTTTTCTTTGTGGCCTAATTGTTATGGACTGAATGTCTGCATCCCCTAAAGTTCATATGTTGAAGCCCTCATCTCCAGTGTGATGCTATTAATTGGCTGGGGAGGGGCGGGGAGGGGGGTTTGGGAGGTGATTAGGTCATGAGGATGGAGCCTTCATGAACGGCGTTAGTGCCTTTATAAGAGACAAAAGGCCTCCCTCTCTATTCCTCCCCCACTATAGCCCCTGGCCTGTTTCTCTCCCTCCTACAACGAGAAATCAGCTCTTACCAAGAGCCTGACCATCTGGCCCTCTGATCTTGGACTTCAGCCTCCAGAGCACTGAGAGATGAATGCTTGTTGTTTAAGCTGCCTAGTCTGTCCTATTCTGTTATAGCAGCCTGAACTAATACGCTCATCAGTCCGTTTTTGTCAAATCATTTATAAGAGTTTGAAAAGAATTTTTCTAAATTTAGTCTGAACTTCTCAGCAGATGACATGCAGCTTATTGGTTACTCAGTGTCTCCACGTCTTCACTTTGACAACTTGATCTGGTAATTTTGAAGAGAGCCATTAAAATATCCTACTAGGACTATGGATTCATCCATTTTTTTTTTTTAATTTTGGGAAAGTTTTGCCCTATATATTTAGAAATAATGTCATAAAGAATATATAATGGCTTATAACATTCTGAGTTATACCTATTATCATTATAAAACATTGCTTTTTGTCCTATTTAAAGCTGTTGGTCTTAAATTCCACTTTATCTGACCTTCAGGTTGTCTCCTTCTTTTGTTTAGTCTTGACTGGTATATTTTCCCATCTCTTTCTTTTCAAGTTTTCTTTGTAATTTTGTTTGGCTGTTTCTCATAAAGAGCATATAACACATAGTGCTTTAAAACTATTTCAGGGCCTCTCTGGTGGCTCAGTGGTGAAGAATCTGCCTGCCAATACAGGAGACACAGGTTCAATCCCTGATCCAGGAAGATCCCACGTGCTGCAGAGCAACTAAAAACCTGAGTACCACAACTATTGATCCTGTGCTCTAGAGCCTGGGAGCTGCAAGTAGAGAAAAGCTCACACAGCAACAATCAGTAAGCCAAAAAATAATGGTAAGTAGGTAAATAAAATTATTTAAAAAAACTATTTCAGAATATTTCATTTAGTGGAGGATTTAGTCACATTTATTAAGATGTCTGATATCTTTGGTCTTATTTTTCATCTTGTCTCTCTCTCTCTGTTTTTTTAAACCATATGCTAAAGCTTCTTGTGTATTTTTACTTTCCTTATTTTTCCTGGATGAGTCAAGTTTTTTTGTTTCTTTTCTCTTTAGCTCTTCTACCCATTTTGCCCCCATCCTCACTGGTAATCAGAAGCTCACCTGTGTATCTTTTTTGATAATTTGATTTTTCCTAATCCCGAGTCCTCGTAATCTTTTCTTAAAAATGGGACATGGTTAGAAATTTGTTAAGTCCTTGCAAAGTGCCAAAGTCTCTTTTCTTGGCTTCCTGTATGTGTCATATTAGCCAGCAGAGGGATCCTGGATCAGTCTTATCTCTCAAAAGCTGTAAGCCTGGCTCCACTATCTGGGGCTCCAACTGCTTCCAGGAGGATCCAGTACCATTCAAATTCCCTTCCCTATGTGTTTAGTCACTAAGTTGTTTCTGACTCTTTGGGACCCCATTGGTTGCAGCATGCTGGGCATCCCTGTCCTTCACTGTCCCCCAGAATTTGCTCAAACTCATGTCCATTGAGTTGATAATGCCATCCAACCATCTCATCCCTTCTCCTCCTGTCCTCAATCTTTCCCAGCATCAGGGTCTTTCCCAGTGAGTCAGCTCTTTGCAGCAGGTGGCCAAAGTATTGGAATTTCAGCTTCAGCATCATAACATCCCTTATATTAATAATTTATTTTTGTTCTCTAGTAGTTAGAGTTTGGGGATTTACCAGATTTTGCCCAGGTTTGATTTCTTTTTTTTTTGCTTTTCAAGTGATTTTTATTTATCTTTCTTAGTTGGTACTTAGAGTTTACTTACATTCTGGTCCAAAAGTTGGTCTTTATTTAGTTGTTTTCTTCTCATTGTTTTTCAAGTTAGCTTCGCCATATTATTTTTCTCTCCTTTTTTGGAATTCCCAATATTCAGTTGCTAATATTCTCCCAGTACGTAATATTCTTGAGGATGTACTCCCTAGCTCTTGTATTTTATTCATGATTTTCATTTTATTGAATTTGTGCTCTATGTTCTGGGGTCAGTCAGATTATTGATCATGCAGATCAGCTTGTTTACTGGCACCACCATAAGAAAGTTCAAGGCTGGGGAGGGGTAGAAACTGTTAGCACTTTTTACAGTACTTGCTTGGGGATGGTTTACACCTGGAAGGCAAGAGGATCTCAAACCCCTTGACTGGGAGACTTATGTCAGCAAGGGGATAGTTTCAGATTCAGATGGCATTTTTCAGTCTGACCAAGCCCAGGATGGATCCAGTTTCTAGAGGAGGTAGTGGTGTTGACAGTTTTGAAGTTGAGTTTATTCTTTGATTCTCTTAGTTATTTCCTGGAATCATGTCTTTTCTCCCTCTGTGCTCTGTTTATGGGCCCACAGGCTTGGTCATCACCCCACCCTATATTCTGGGTATTGTGATCTTTTGTCCCAGGGCCAGCTTCCTCTTGTTCCTGTAACCTCTATTCATCTCCCACCTGTATTAGTTGCTCAGTCGTGTCCAACTCTTTGCGACCCCATGGACTGTAGCCTACCAGGCTCCTCCGTCCACGGGATTTTCCAGGTAAGAGTACTGGAGTGGGTTGACATTTCCTTCTCCAAAAGGACCACAAACCGGGTGGCTTAAACAATAGAACCTTCTCACAAATGGAGGCTGGAAGTCCAACATCAAGGTGTTGGCAGGGCTGGTTTTGGGGGGCCTCTCTCCTTGGCTTGCAGATGGTATCTTCTTGCTGTGCCCTCACATGATCTTTCCTCCATGTGTGCATGTTCCTGGTGTCTCTCTGTGTGTCCAAATTTCCTCTTCTTTTAAAGAACCAGTCAGATTGGATCAGGGCCCACCCTAATGACCTCATTTAACCTTATTTACCTCTTTGAAGAGTCACATTCTGACGTTTTGAATATTGAGGCTGTAACATGAGTTTGGAGCACACAGTTCAGTCCTTCACATATCCCTGGAGCTTAGTGCAGGCTTGGTGTGTAGTAGACGCTCAGTAAAGGTTTGTTGAGTACCTAAATGAAAGTTTCCCAATGTGTTCTTTTTCCCTATATTCATTTTCAAGCAGATTGTAATGCAAGAGACAGCAAATGCTTTCCTAAGATAAATTAAATGAGCTATCTCTTTATTGTCTTTTGTGTTGTTGTTCAGTCTCTAAGTCGTGTCTGACTCTTTGTGGCCCCATAACTGCAGCACGCCAGGCTCCCCTGTCCTTCACTATTTCCCGGACTTTGCTCAAACTCATGTGCATTGAGTCACTGATGCCACCCAACCATCTCATCCTCTATTGTCCCCTTCTCCTCCTGCCCTCAATCTTTCCCAGCATCAGGGTCTTTTGCAGTGAGTTGGCTCTTCGCATCAGGTGGCCAAAGTATTGGAACTTCAACTTCAGTGTCAATCCTTCTGTTGCAGGAAGGGGGATCCCTTCCAGGGCCCAAAAGTGGGCTCTTGTCTAACACTCAGAAATGAATTGTCCGAGGAGACACATGTGCTGACAAAGCAAGAGATTTTATTGGAAAGGGGAGCCCCGGTGGAGAGCAGTAGGGTAAGGGAACCCAGGGGAACTGCTTTGCTGTGTGGCTCACAGTCTCGGGTTTTATGGTGATGGGATTAATTTCCAGGTTGTCTTTGGCCAGTTGTTCTGATTCAGAGCCCTTCCTGGTGGCATACACATTACTCAGCCAAGACGGATGCCAGCAAGAAGGATTCTGGGAGGTGGTCGGACACGTGGTGTCACCTTTTGACCTTTCCTGAACTCTTCCGGTTGGTGGTGGCTTATTAGTTCTATGTTCCTTACCAGGACCTCCTGTCATAAAATAACTCATGCAGATGGTAACTATGGTGCCTGGTCAGGGTGGGTGGCTTCAGTCAGTGTGTTACCCCTAACAACTTCCCCCGAGAGACTTCATGCTAAAGATACTTCTTGGGAATTGGGGCAGAGGTCTCTTTCTTCTGTAATTTCTTCCTGCTGTGCTTGGGCTTAGGCCTGCCTAGCAGAGCAGAAGTCTCTCTCTGCCTGATCTAAGTCGAGGTATTCTGTGCCTGAAACCAGCATTCACCCTTGTAAGAACAGCAGTTTAGCTTGAAGGTGTTGGCCCCTGTCGGAGATGAAATGGACAGGGCCAAACAGGGGGCCTAAAAGGATGGTCATCCATGGGCCGCAGAAACAGAAGGAAACATTTGGGCTGAGGGTTGCAGGGTGTGTGACTTTCTTCTGATTGGTTGGTGGTGAGGCATCAGAGCTGTGCTCCAGGAATCTTGTGCTCATTCTGAAGTTACCATCCTCCACCTGGGTGGGAGCCCCAGTTCTGTTCAGTTCAGTTCAGTCGCTCAGTCGTGTCCAACTCTGCGACCCCATGAATCGCAGCACGCCAGGCCTCCCTGTCCATCACCAGCTCCCGGAGTTCACTCAAACTCACATCCATCGAGTCAGTGATGCCATCCAGCCATCTCATCCTCTGTCGTCCCCTTCTCCTCCAGCCCCCAATCCCTCCCAGCATCAGAGTCTTTTCCAATGAGTCAACTCTTCACATGAGATGGCCAAAGTACTGGAGTTTCAGCTTTAGCATCATCCCCTCCAAAGAAATCCCAGGGCTGATCCCCTTCAAAATGGACTGGTTGGATCTCCAGTTCTGTAGAAGAACTCAAAGACATCACTGTGCATATTTCTTTGAGTAGGAACCAGGACCCTGTCTGGAGGCTGTACCACCATTTGATTGTTCCTCCTCTGTTTCTGTATCCCCTCCCTTCCCTGATTAGCAATTGTTTGAATCCACCCTTTGGAACTCAGGGAAGGTCAAGGAGGCTGAATGAAGCCTATATCGTATAGACAAGAAATGGAGAACACAGAACAGATCTCTACTCCAGAGACCCACAGAGTCCTGCACATTTTTAATTCAGGGAACTGGGCAGCTATGACTGTGATAACTTCCTGCCAAAACGGGGCATAGGACTGGCTCAGCTTGGAGAATAGAGTCTGAATTGGAAGTATTTCTGAGTGCCAAGTCCTAGATCTAAATCTTGTATGATTAAAATTTCAATCTCTTGGTCTGCCATTTTGGTGTAACAGACCCAATTAGAAGTAGTTGGATGAGTGACAACTGGAATTTTAATGGAAAAAATAAATCTCATTTCTTTTCAGAGGAATAGTCCTGAAACTCAGTCCGGACCTGGCACTTCGGGGAGACTTGTTGCCACGTAGCCAGTTGCCTAGTTTTATAAAAAGCAAGGTTGCAGTTCCTAGCTGCCAGCAGACATTGTTTTGAGAATGTCTGGTGGCATCCAAGCCTGACACAACTCAGAAAACTCAAGTGTTTAGCAATACAAGGTCTAGTCTGAAATTACACCCATAGTATCACCTAGTTATTTCCTTGGATGTCTAAACCATAGTTACTCTTTTGACTTTTAATTGTAAAATTCTCTTTAATAGCCAAAGCAGATGTCATCATTAACAATGTCAGTATTTTTCTAGGTATGAGAAGATGCAAGAATTGGGACTCATAAAATTGTCTCCTGAAAAGATCTAACTATCTGAAGGCCTGTTCTGCCAGTTTTTCCCAGAGTACAGAGTGCCTCATCCCTGATTTAAATCCTGAACTCCTTTCAGGGGTGTTGAAGGTCAGCAGCTGCAGCGGCCATGATTTAATCTTTGTAGACGTAGATGGCAAGTGTCACTTTTCAGTTGACAGGGCCCCTTCTTGGTCATACACTTGACCATGATTTTGAGGCAGTGGGTGCGGGGTGGGGGGTGGGGGCTCATTTCATGACCATTTCATCCCACAGTGCTGAGAATGTTCATTCTCAGGTCAGGCAAAGATTTTTGTTGACAGGCCACTCAATGTACTATTACTGGACTAGGCCATAAAATAGTACCCAGTACCCAGAATTCTTTGGACCACCTGTCTTACTAGCTTCTTGGTCCAGGAAAACATTTCCTCTTGTTGTTTCTTCCCATCTGGAGTTACACTGCTACCATCATTGATCTCATATGGAACTATATATTATTTTATCAGAGGCCTCAGTCACACATTTGGCAGTGTTAAGAAACAGCAATTTTGTAAAACAGGCAAAATACAAATAATATAGCCAACAGTATTAGTAAAGTCGTAAGTAAGTCTTAAGCTAAGAACTTTCATTAGACGTAGCCCAATATATCCCAGGTCATCTGACTTAGTCTATTCTGTACAAATCTTTATCTTCCAGGGAAATTACGTATTGGCACTGTCTATAGGGCACATAGCCCAGTTTCCTAGTGTTATTAGACTGATTATCCTTAGTATGATTTAATTGTTTCCAACATAGAGGAGACTTTAAATTACCATAGCCTGGTGTATATATAAATCCATCCCATAACTGTGGGAGATTTTTTCCTTTGCTGAAACTTTGCTTGTTGCTCTGATTGAGTTTGAGTACTAGAAGAAAACTCAAATTTACGACCAGGGCCAGAACAGGCATTAACAATTGTCCAGGTGAGGGGATCCCATCTAGTAATATCAATAGTGACCTGAATATGACGATATATATATATATATTTTTTTTTTTTTAAGTAAATTTTCTCAGGGCCAACCAGTTAGAGCCTTGTAGTAGAGAAATTTACCAAGGTAACCCTGAACTGAACAGGCCACAGACCCAACAACTGGATTGATTTCTAAAACTAGCATAGGATCAGGCCTGTGACAGAAAAGCATTTGATTTATATGCAAAGGTCTAAGAAGTCAAGAAAACATTATAACTGATCATACAAATCAGGTCCAGCATCTTGGGTAAGCTGTCTACCTCTGATGTCAGATTCTTCTCATCCTGGTATAGTGCAGTTTCTCCTCTGTTTGAGCACCATTTTAAGGTGAGATCAGGTCAGCTGTCCTGTCTATAGACCAGTCCAGTGTAGGGGCCTTTGGAAGTTGGAATTCATCTACGAGTCAGTTTCCCTTCAGTTTCACTGTGCATGCGCCAGTTAAGAGTACTTGATAAAAAGGTCCTTCTATCCAGGTTGGAGACAATTCCTTAAATTGTGTCTTTTTCCAGTCCTGGTTGCAGGTCATGAGGCATCTGATCTTTATCCAAAGATAGATTACTGAGATAAGCTTCAGAAACAAACTTAGGGTGTTCTTTAAGAATTCGATTAAATTTTACATTAATATCGCGTAACAGCAAAGAACTATCCAGGAAATGAGTCTTACTAGATATAGACCTCCATTAACAAACTGGGATTTAACATTCATTGAAACATGTTTTTCTTCCTAAAATCACTGTCATTTTTACCAAATATAACCAAATTAAGACTTGTTTGTGATATAGGTCTGGTCTCAATAAACTTGGCCTGATGATTTCAGTTCAGGTCAGTTCAGTCACTCAGTCGTGTCCAACTCTTTGCAACCCCATGAACCACAGCACACCAGGTCTCCCTGTCCATCACCAACTCCCAGGGTCCACCCAAACCCATGTCCGTTGCGTCGGTGATGCTATCCATCCATCTCATCCTCTGTCATCCCCTTCTCCTCCTGCCCTCAATCTTTTCCAGCATCAGGGTCTTTTCCAATGAGTCAGCTCTTTGCATCAGGTGGCCAAAGTATTGGAGTTTCAGCTTCAGCATCAGGTCTTCCAGTGAACACCCAGGACTGATCTCCTTTAGGATGGACTGGTTGGATTTCCTTGCAGTCCAAGGGACTCTCAAGAGTCTTCTCCAACACCACAGTTCAAAAGCATCAATTCTTTGGCGCTCAGCTTTCTTTATAGTCCAACTCTCACATCCATGCATGACCACTGGAAAAACCATAGCCTTGACTAGATGGACCTTTGTTGACAAAGTAATGTCTCTGTTTTTTAATATGCTGTCTAGGTTGGTCATAATTTTCCTTCCAGGGAGTAAACGTCTTTTAATTTCATGGCTGCAGTCTCCATGTGCAGTGATTTTGGAGCCCAAAAAAATAAAGTCAGCCACTGTTTCCACTGTTTCCCCATCTATTTCCCATGAAGTGATGGGACTGGATGCCATGATCTTAGTTTTCTGAATGTTGAACTTTAAGCCAATTTTTTCACTCTCCTCTTTTATATAACCATAATTGATCATAGACCTTTTTGCTTTGCTGAAACTTTTATAGAGTCGCAGACTGAACTTTTAAAATAAAACCTTCCAGGGCTAGGAAAGTCCTGCCAAAGGTTTATCACAGATTTTGCCTAACAGAGTGAATTCCTCCCTTTTCAAGTTCTCAAAAATTCCTTGAGATTTCTGTACCTGTTAGTGAAATAAACTTACTAACTCATCTGACAAAGTTACTGGAAACCTAAGAGTTTCCAGTCTCTGGAGGAATCAGATAGAAAATATAATTGTTTTAATTTGTTTATAATGTATGTTTACCAAATTACTCTCATAATTAGTTTGATGGGAAGGTTTTCCCTACTCCTGGAAAACACAGATTCAAACCTGTAATTTTTTTCAGATAGAAACTATTACAGTTATAAGCATATTCACTGGTTCATTCAGTCCTTTTGTTACCTTTTGTGAAGTCATCAGGTTTCTCATTAGAATACCAGGACATATCAGAATGTTAGGAATTCCATATAATTTTTAAGATATCTATGTTAGTAATATTTACCATACATTATAACCTGAGAGGACTTTTCACTCATTTGATAATATTTCCCATGTAATTTAACCAACCAAATAAGCACAATTAGCTTAATATCTCTCTTTGGGATGTTTCAGGGGCCCTCTGAAGTATCCCAAAGTTAGCTAGAGGTCAAAAGAACTTCAACAGAATTCAATTTACGAAGTTTTGTCAAAAAAATCAATCAAAAGGGTTTGGACCATTTAGTCAATTTAGTTAGATTTAGTCAATGCTGATGGGTATATCATTTAACTTGCTGTTATGTCACAACGGGTGTATATACTGAGGCTCAGTGTCTAGTGCAAATGACTCTACCATCTTTGACCTAGTTAGCTCTAACCAGTTTTCCTATGGTTATGTCATTCCTAAGAAAACCATTTAACCAACTAATTGTAATCCAATTTTAGAAAATCCTTATCATGCATAACTCTTTTCAGTATTTTTTCCATACCTTCTTCTACTGAAAACACATCTTAGTTTCCCTAAAGTATTTTCTACAATGAGGTACATTTCTTGTTGACAGATTTGTAACAGAATACAGTCTTATTTGACCTCTAGTAAACCTAGGTACAACAGATGTATTATACTTATTGATGGTTCTAAAGACATGTCTATGTTACCAGGTTTAATTTAATACTGAATATTTCCCAGTTCACATGAACCTGGAATTCACTGTTTAATTTAGAATTATTTGATTTGTAAGTGCTTACTTTTCTTTAAGCCAATTAAATAGAGCTCATTTACAAATTAATCTCAAAGATATCATCCAGAGACAAAGACACACTGAGACATATACATATACAGACGATACAATGTAAGATCTAGCTTCATTTTCTAAGCTTAGTCATCAATTTGATATTACAATGTAAAATTCATTGGTTTATAAATAACAGTTGGAACCAGTAAAATTTTTTAAGCCTGCTTTCCATTTTTCCTCAGTCTCAGGAGTTAGAGATGGTCTAGATAAGTGTTCCTGAGGGCCCTGGTCTCAAGGCACAGGGAAAGAAAATCAAGTTCTAACAAAATGGCAGCAGGTCTAAACCAAATGGTGGCCACGCAAAGCAAAATGGCCATCACAAATCACAACACAGAACACAGAGTATAACACACACACATAGACCTGGCAGTCCTAATCATACCCTCTCTTAATACAAGATTACAGTCTCTCAGAAAACCTAAGAGACACAGAACTTCAGATCCAAGTACGAACAGAGTAAATGAAAATATCTCAGGTCTTCAAGGATTTCAAAGGGAGGAAAGGAAGCCAGGTTGAAAGAAGAAGCGGGGGGAGATGGGAGAGGGGGGCAAAAGGTGTGTTACAGGCATCTCCTGCCAGCTGCAGAACCCAGGCATTATGGAACTTTAGGCCTCCAGAGAAGGGAGGACTGGAACTCGGTCCTAACAGAAACCAGAACAGAACCAGAATTCGAGTTCTCTGCCAAGAGGAGGTGATTAGTCTCCAATCCTCAGCTCAGGCTGAGGCCCTTTGACCAGATTCCTGCGTCCAGGACTGGGGGACTAAAAAAAGGGGAAAGATAGGAAGGGTTAAGGAGAAGAAAGAGAGAGAGGAGGGGAGAGAGGTCAATAAAATCTCTTGTTCCTTACCCAGTCAGGGCATTCTGGCCAGTTGTCTGGATCAGGAGGGGACCAGGGACAAAAGGGTCCCAGCTGCAGTCGCTGCGTCTGGTCCATCAGCAGGCAAGCTGGTCCCTGAGTACCTCGAGTGGTCAGGATGTCAGTCATAGTGAAGAAGAGTCCCCGTCAGAGTCACCATTTGTTGCAGGAAGGGGGATCCCTTCTAGGGCCCAAAAGTGGGCTCTCATCTAACATTCAGAAATGAATGTCTAAGGAGACACTGACAAAGCAAGAGATTTTATTGGAAAGGGGCGCCCGGGCAGACAGCAGCAGGGTAAGGGAACCCAGGTGAACTGCTCTGCCACGTGGCTCGCAGTCTCGGGTTTTATAGTGATGGGATTAGTTTCCAGGTTGTCTTTGGCCAAGCATTCTGATTCAGAGTCCTTCCTGGTGGCCCACGCATTGCTCAGCCAAAATGGACGCCAGCAAGGATTGTGGGAGGTGATTGGACACATGGTGTCACCTTTTTACTTTTCCTGAACTCTTCTGGTTGGTGGTAGCTTATTAGTTCCATGCCCCTTACCAGGACCTCCTGTCATAAAACAACTCATGCAAATGGTAACTATGGTGCCTGGTCAGGGTGGGTGGTTTCAGTCAGTGGGTTTCCTCTAACACGTCCAGTGAATACTCAGGGTTGATTTCCTTTAGGATTGACTGGCTTGATCTCCTTGCTGTCCAAGGGACATTCAAGGGTCTTCTCCAACATCACAGTTTGAGGGCATCAATTCTTCTGCCCTCAGCCTTCTTTATAATCCGGCTCTCACATCCATACATGACTGCTGGAAAAACCATAGCTTTGAGTAGACAGACCTTTGTCGGCAAAGTGATGTCTCTGCTTTTTAATATGCTGTCTAGGTTTGACATAGCTTGTGTTAAAAAACAAACTCTCTAGTATGAATACAGGTCTTTCTCTGCCCTCCCCCCAAATATATCCTGCTGCTGCATGGTAGTGAAGTGAACTCTAAGCCTGAGGTCAGATTCAGCCCAGTCTCTGTGGCAAACTCACTGAATATCTTATCACAGGCCTGTGTTATGTTTTTCTTGGGGATTTGAATCCGTGTTATTGCATACTGGATTTACCTACCTTGGGAATTTAGTTCCTTTTTTATTTCTTAGCACACTTCCTCTGTTTCATCATATTTATTTCCTTTCTCTATCCTCAGCTCCGACAAATATGAATTTTTCAAAAAGCACAGAGAAATGTATTATACTGATTGTATCTGTTATTTGTGGTTGTCCTTCTAGTTTATAGTAATGAAAAGATGGAATTTTCTCCTTTGGCTCCTTTTGTTCTTTTGCATTCTCAATTTTTCTATTTTGCTTTCCCTCACCAAATTTTGGATCTCTGAAACAGCAATTTAAAATAGCTATCCAAAGGTATACATACCCACCCCAGAGTTTGTTGCCAAGCATACAAAGTGAATGGATTCCTTATTGAAATGCGAAATGCCTACACAGCAGAGTCTATGTATAGAGCTGCGATGGAGACTTAGAACTGGCCTCTCTCATGGATATCATCAGGATGACAGCTTCCAATGGACTTAGAGTTTCATTGAATTTAATAGTCTACCAATGCTGTTTAATGAAACAATGTGATTTTCTTCTGCCATGGTCTCAAAAGCCAAGGGAAGTTCAGGTCCTGGCCATTCAAAACTACTCACCATGACCGACACTTTCCATGCTCTGGTTCTTTTTTGAATGCACAGTGCTGATTTGCAAGTCATTGTTGATATGTCTATCCCTTTTGACTAAAAGTCCTTACTAAGCCAGGCACCTCTTTGGAAGCTGAAGAGGCCTATGGATCTTAAGTTGTAAGTAAGTGCATGAGATAAAACATGCTGGGCTCCAACTGGGGGGGGGGGCAATGAGGAGTGAAGCACATTTCACTCTGTCTGAAAAGCAAATGGTAGTTTAGAGACTGTAAGAAGACAGAATCTGAAATATCCCCAAACTCTTGATGAGTTACCATTTTTTCCCCCTCCAGAACACCCCCAGCCTAGATTCAGTACAGCTCTAAACCCAGAGATGGGCACTGGTGCCGACAGGGCTTCCCCAGTGACTCAGTGGTAAAGACCCTGACTGCTATGCAGGAGATGCAGGAGACACGGGTTTGATCCCTAGGTCAGGAAGCTACCCACTCCAGTATTCTTGCCTGGGAAATGCCAGGGACAGAGGAGCCTGGTGGGCTACAGTCATAGGGTCGCCAAGAGTCAGACACGACCGAAGTGACTGAGCGTGCACACACACCTATAGAATCCCATTCAGGTCCTGCCTTAGGGAGCAGGAAGCATGTCTCCTAGTACTGAGAAGTGGTGGAGAAATTCCCTGTTTTGTTTTTCTTTTCTCCATTCTCTTGTGCCCCAGACCCCCAGCCATCCTGTCATGTCAGGGGCATGAAAGCTCAAAGGATCCTAAAACTGAGGGAGGAGGATCTTCCCTTTGATCAGAAGAGCTGTGGGCCCAAGAGTGTGGAGCACACTCCCAATGCATTTTGTCCTTTCCATCCTCCTATTGCTGTCCCTGGACACACATGCAGCTGTGGGAAATGCATAGAAGAGCAGGCTAAGTAGAGCACCAGCTTTTTGGCTAAGGGGCCAAAAAGTTGAAGCCCCTGGGAACTGGAAAGTACCAGAGAGAAGGAAGCGCTAGGGAAAGCAACCGTAAAGTTGTTTATGAACTTCTGGACTCACCCCTGAGATGCACAAGAATAGATCTGACCTCAAATAGCACACCATAAATTCTGAGAACTACAAAATAGACCATTGCCCAGGTTTCAGACTGGTTATTGGGTAGTGTACATAGGCTCATATCTGAAATCTTGGAAAACAGGACTTATTTTAGAACCATAACCCATGGAAGACTGGGTGGAACTCAATCTGGTAGACTCTGATTTAGAAAAAAATAGACAAAATCTAAAGTCTTATAATCATCCAAATGTTCATGAAACAATTAAAAATTACTCAACACATATGGAGAATTGGGAAAATCTCAATTTGTATGGGAAAAGACAGCTAACAGAAGCCAATACTTAGATGACACAGAATTTAAAGCAACTATTATAAAAGTACCCCAACACATAAGAGGAAATATTCTTAAAATGAATGAGGAGATTAAAAGTCTCAGAAAAGAAATAAAAGATATAAAGAAGAATGGAAAAAAGACTACAACCAATGTAAAAATGTCACAGGATAGGACTCAATAGCAGAATGGAGATGACAGAGGAAAGAGTCAGTGAACTTAAGCATGAATCAATAGAAATTATAAAATCTGAAAAATACAGAGAAAAAGATTAAAGGTAAAAAAAGAACAGAATATCATCAGCTGGTGGGAAAATACCAAATAGTCTGACAGTCTTACCATAGAAGTCTTAGAAAGGATACGGTGCATAGAAAATGTATGAAGAAACAATGGCTGAAAACCTGCCAAATTTGTAAAAAGGCATAATCCTACGGACACAACAAGTCCAAGAAGCCCCAAACAAGAGAAACCCAAAGAATCCATGCCCAGACACATCAGTATTAAACTGATGAAAAGTAAAGAAGAAAAAGCAACATTTAAAGCAACCAGAGAAAAACAACACTTATAGGAGAACATGATTCAAAAAGTCACAGATCTCTCCAGAAGGAAATGGAACATTTTTAAAAAACTGTCAACACACAATTCTATGTCCAGTAAAAAAAATCCTTCAGAAATGAAGATGAAATAAGAACACTCTTAGGTGAAAAACACACAAGAGACTTCACTGTCACCAGTTCTGTTGTTTCGGGATGAGAAATGACACCAGAAGGAAAGCTGAAACATCAAAAATGAAGGAAAAGCAGCAGAAAAGGCACATACCTAGGGAAATGTGATAGACTCTTCCTCTCCTCTTGAGTTCTTTAACTTTGTTTGATGGTGAAAAACAAAAGTTATAACATTGTCTAGTATGATTTCAAGGGAGAAGGCAATGGCACCCCACTCCAGTACTCTTGCCTGGAAAATCCCATGGATGGAGGAGCCTGGTGCGCTGCAGTCCATGGGGTTGCACAGAGTCGGACATGACTGACATGACTTAGCAGCAGTAGCAGTATGATTTCAATGTATATTGATATAACAAATACAACAATGGCAACATAAAGAAGGGAGGGTAACGGTACCTATGTAATGATAATGTATCACTTAGAGTGGTAAATATTGATTTTACATAGACTATGAAAAGTTGAGTGTGTATATTTTAATCCCTACAATAGCAGCTTGAAAGTTATACAAAATAGTAAAAATGTAATAGATAAAATTGAAAATAAACAAAGTTTAAAGAACCTAAAATAAAAGAAGAAAAGGGAAAATACAGAAACTAAAAATAAAGAGACAAAGAGAAAACAAATAATAAAATGGTATACCTAAATGCTAAATACCAATAATTACATAAAATGTAAATGGACTGAGCATAATGAAAAGACAGGTTATCAGAACAGATTTCAAAAATTAATTATATACTGTTACAAGAAACTCATTTCAAATATAATGACCTCAGTAGCCTAAAAGTAAAAGATGGAAATATATGTATGTATATATCTCACTATTCAGAAAAAAAGGACTTCCCAGGTAGCACTAGTGGTAAAGAACCTGCCTGCCAATGCAGGAGACATAAGAGATTCGGGTTTGATCCTTGGGTTGGGAAGATCCCCTGGAGGAGGGCATGGGAATCCACTCTAGTATTCTTGTATGGAAAATCCCCATAGGTAGAGGAGCCTGGTGGGCCACAGTCCATGGGATCGCAAAGAATCAGACATGATGAAGCGATTTAGCACACACGCACATTCAGAAGAAAACTGGAGTGGCTAGAGTAATATGGGACAAAGAGGATTTCACAGCAAAGACAACTACCAGAGATAAAAAGAGACAATATATAGTGATAAGAGGGTCAATTCACAGGAAGACACACAATCCTAAATGGATATGTACCAAATAAACGAGTTTGGAAATGTATGAAGCAAAAACTAACTGATCTGAAAAAAGAAACAGACAAATGTACAGTAATAGCTGGAGACGTCAACATTCCTCTTGCAGTGATCAGTGGAACTGGCAGACAGAAGACAAGCAAGGGTATAGTTTACAAAACTGAATCAGACTGTAAGCAACTGGTTCTAATTGACATTTATAGAACACTGTAGCCTGCCAGGCTCCTCTTTCCATGGGATTCTGCAGGCCAGAATACTGAAGTCGGTAGCTTTTCCCTTCTCCAGGGGATCTTCCCAACCCAGGGATCGAACTCAGGTCTCCCGCATTGCAGGCAGATTCATTATAGTCTGAGTCACCGGGGAAGCCCATTTATACAACAGTCCACTCCAAAATAACAGAATATACATTCTTCTCAAGTGCTCATGGAACCTTTGCCAAAATAAACCAGATCCTGTGTTGTAAGATAATTTTCAAAATGGGGAGCACATGTATACCTGTGATGGATTCATTTTGATATTTGGCAAAACTAATACAATTATGTAAAGTTTAAAAATAAAATAAAATTAAAAAAAAAAAGATAATTTTCAAAAAAAAATTTAAAGAGCTGAAATCATGCAAAGTATGTTCTCTGCCTATAATTAGTGAATGAACTATGAAATGACTTAAACACAAACCCATGTGTTGAGAGACTCTAAAGACTTTAAGAAAAATGGGCACATTTTGTTTAATCCAACATGTGCTCACTGTTGATAATTATGAACTGGACTCTAATGACTGTCTTGACTGTCTTGTGTGGCAGTACCTGCCTTATTTTTGAGCATCTCCTGTTTCCATCCTGTAGCGTGTTTGTTGCTCAGTTGTGTCCACCTCTTTGCGACCCCATAGACTGTAGCCTGCAAGGGCCCTCTGTCCATGGAATTCTCCTCTGTCCATGGGTTGCCATTTCCTACTCCACAGATCTTCCCAACCCAGCAATCGAACCCCCGTCTCCTGCATTGCAGGAAGATTCTTCACCAGCTGAGCCACCAAGGAAGCCCATCCTGTAAAGGGAACAGTATATTTAATTGTGATCCTATAGAGGGAAAAATTGAAAGCAAAAGGAGAAGAGGGTGGCGGCGGATGAGATGGCTGGATGGCATCACTGATTCAATGGACATGAACTTGAACAAACTCAGGGAGATGGTGAGGAACAGGTAGGCCCAGCATGCTGCAGTCCTTGGGGTCACAAAGAGTCAGACACAACAACTGAGCAACAACAATAACAGAGGGAACACAATTAAATATGCCAATCCTTCCTCCAGAATTATGCACAGAATTATTGTTATCAAAGATGGTAGATTACTATCCAAAAAAAAGTGCACGTGGGAATTAGTGTTTGAGATTTCCTGTGCCCTGTAGGACAGGACTTGGTAGGTGCAGTGCTGAGACAATGATAAGATTTTGCAAGTGGGATTATTCAGGCTAACAGGGAGTCTGGGGTGAGGGTCGAGCTGAGGATGCTCACATGGTACTTCACATGAGGGGCACCAGTGGGAAATTTATGGAGCCCTGAAAACTAAAGTTGGAAATGGAACTGGAGAGCCCTGCTTGTGCTCAGCTAGTAGCAGGGCTGGTGGAGAACTCAATCACCAGAAGTTTCTGGAAAAGTTGCACAGACTGGATGAACTGCTACACTTCACTGACCTTATCACGTACCAACAATCTGCTCGTTGGTCCATAGACCTGAATAAAAGAATGAGAAAAGCTAGTAAGTCATTTCATTAAGTCAAGTCTAAGATGCTCTTGATTGTACAATCTACCGTTATTTTATGGACCGATAAGAAGGGAAAAACACTTTCAATAGACCGTGCCTTTAACAACAGTCCTGAGAGCCATATGAATCAATCCCACCAGATTTCTTTGAAATCAATCTTCATCTCTTCTGAGGGCTTTGCAATGAAACAAATATTTTGGTAATAGAAAGTAGCAGAGCTTGCCTGACTTCGTGAGTATCTTCCTTTCTGCTGTCTCTAAGGCACTTGGTTATTCCTTTACAAGAAAACGTGGACTCATGATCATTTCTCTGTGACAAAGACTCTTCAGCAATATCACATTGACCTCCTATGGCTTGGCCTCTGTGCCTTTCTGTGTACAAACTAGCTTGTCATTTCAGTGCTGAATCACAGTGAAAAAGTTTTGGAGAACATTCTGAATGGCAGTTAAGCACACAGGTTAAACTAACAGATACCTAAGCAGAAGTGAAGGCAGTATAAACAGCTATGACCAAGTGGATGGACATGCAAAGGCCATGGCTGCCATGTTGTGACTGCCACTGGGCCAATGGCTTTTGAAAGACGCCATTGGTTCAGATGCCCCTGGTTTCCAGAAATGTTAAATTTTGCAAAACTGTGGGGACTTCTCTGGTGGTCCAGTGGCTATGACTCTGCATTCCCCAATGCAGGGGGCCTGGGTTCCATCCCCAGTCAGGGAGCTAGATTCATATGCTGCAACTAAGAATTCACATGCTACAACTGAAGACCCTGAGTGCCGCAACTAAGACCCAGCACAGCCAAATAAATATTAAAAATGTACATATATTTTGCAAAACTGTGTATCTTAGGATCAGTAAAATACAGCCATTCTATTAGATTCCATGATTTGGGAGAGTTCAGCCCGTTTTTCTTGAATGTCCTCTTTTTGCCTCTGTTCTAGAGTTCCTGGCTAGGTGACTCCCTTAACCACATGGAGCTCACGTTGAGTAGGAAGAACAGACAATGAGTAAACAGAAAAATCATCACATTTTTTAAGTGCGGCAAAATGGGGGTGGGGTTACATGGAGACTCACGGAAGGGCCGGGGTACCGTGTATCATGCATTTGTGCTGCGCTCTTACAGATCTTGCAGAGTTCTAACTAAGTCAACATTTGGATTTTGGTCTCTAAGAATCACTGATGGCCTGCAGAGGGAAGACCTGTTTCAAGGTTTGCCTGGAAGTGAACTGAGGCATCTCCTGCGGTGTGGGAATTTCAGTCCTAAAGGGAGCACTTCCAGGCAAACTGGCAAAGTTGGTCACCCGATAGGGCTTCTAATTCTGTTTCCTTTTAGTTTAATATCTGCATTATTATTTCCATGTCTCATTAAGTCTGATAAAAAACCTACAAGTGTGACTTTTTTTCTTTTATTTTCATCTCTCCTGATTTCATAGAAAGAGGTTAATTTGACAAACATGACTTAAATCTCATAGTTACTAAATCAATTCCATTCAATCACTCAACAACACTGATTCAGTTCCTAGTTAAGTCCTGTGGGGGCTACAATGATGGGTCAAGGTGGCTGCCAGGGGTAAGAAGACTTGTCCAAAAAAGCTCGAGGAGATAAGGGGACAGCCTAAGAGCATGTTCACCAAAGTCCCAAGGGGCTCAGAGAGGGTGGGTGAAAGCAGAGGTGAGGAGGGCAGGGGAAGCTGCTTTCCTTTTTTGATTCTGTGCTTTTATTTCACTTTAGATAAACAATACAGGGGCTTCCCAGGTAGCTCAATGGTAAAGAATCCGCCTGCAATGCAGGAAACTCAGGTCCAGTGGGGTCAGGAAGATCCCCTGAAGAAGGAAATGGCAACCCATTCCAGTATTCTTGCCTGGAGAGTCCCATGGGCAGAGGAGCATGGTGGGCTACAGTCCAAGGGGTTACAGAGAGTTGGACATGACTGAGCGACTAAGCATGCACGCACACAAACAACAGAAACCAACATCTCCGAAGAAGAGTAACTTTCTTTGCCTTTGAAACGACTTAAAGGCAAAAACAACTTCATTCTTTCATGGGAGGAATCATTTTGGTGTGCCTTTCTGTTTTTCAACTAAAAGACTAACTGAACTCTGGACTACAAATGGTTTCATGATTCTTGGAACTATATATATATATATTAATATTTTTCTCTTTAAAACAACAAAACACATATTCTTGGCTTTTTCTTCTGGCAAGGGGCCCACCACATGGTGAAGTCATTTTTGTGTCTGTATACAAATGGGGTAATTAGATTGTCAGTGATACTACAATCTTTATTTATCTTCACAAGCCCTCAGTGAACTTTAGGTTTGATCTCTGCCTTCAGTTCAGGGTTGATATGTAAATACTCACACACCTGCTGGAATATTTCAAAACCATCACATGAGTTCTTCCTCCCACCCTTACCCCTCTGCATTTCATTTTCCCATTATAGCTCATAAAAATAGTCTTTAACTAC
This sequence comes from Bos indicus, assembly GCF_029378745.1. Taxonomy (NCBI): domain Eukaryota; kingdom Metazoa; phylum Chordata; class Mammalia; order Artiodactyla; family Bovidae; genus Bos; species Bos indicus. The sequence goes on along the minus strand of NC_091760.1, from coordinate 2,039,372 downwards.
CAATTGTATAGAATACCGTGACCAGACTTACAGACATTGTAATCTGAATGAAGAAATCAAGCTCTCTGCTCCATCACTCCTGTTTATTGTTATTTTTTTAAAGATGAAAGTTGTCAGATGGAAATGGGGGTGTTCACTCCTTAACCTGTTCTAAAACTTTTTTTGCTCATATATGCCAAGAAAAGATAAGTGTGAGAGCGTGTGTGTGCTTGAAGCAAAGATTAGAGGAAACCAAAAGCCTTAAAGTTAAGTAAAATTTGGAATCAACATTTAAATTAGGTATGCTTTACAGACTGATGTTATTTGAAATCTGAATAGCTGATGTCAAAAATAGATTTTCCTTTCTTTCCAGAGTGTGGCAAAAAATAACCACATGCCTTTCCTGGACTCCTGACTCTCACCCCAAAGGGTTTTCTTGTATAGGAACCAACAATTTCTTGGATGGAAACACTGGATAGGCTAGTCATTATTTTGAGATTTAGAAGACTGCAGATTCTTGGCAGCCCTCGGTTGTTTTTCTAGTAGTAGGCAAGTGGTTGGACAAAAAAGCAAGAAGCAGATCCATGCTGCTGGCTTTGGGTTCTTTGAACAAATGAGACAGGTGAGCGGCTGCCCTGCTCATCCCCCTTCTTTGTTTGGTGAGCAGCAAGGAAAAAGTGGTAGCGTCTGCGATGCTGCTGTGGGATCCTGGTTTCCTGGAAACAACCCGTCCCTTCCCCTTTGCCTTTGGGGGTCGCCGACCACTTGAGGAAGACCTAAGCGATGCCTGCCTGTTGCCAGCACAGCTCATGGAGGGGTCAGAAATAGGATTGCTTGTGTAGGGAGAACAATCACTTCATTGTCAGATTTTTTTTTTCCCACTCTTCATCCAAACGCTGGGTTCCTTTGTAGCACAGTTGGAGACACTGTTGAGAAGCCTTTGCTCATGGCAACGTTTCCTCTGTTCGTTTTCTGCTGCTTCTTGCTTTGGAAAATTCCATCCTTTAGCACTGGGATTATATGTCACCATGGCTGAAATCATAGACACAGTCCACTTAATTGGCTACAAGCATGAGAGATAGCCAGAGAGAATGGGAGACAGAGCATTCCCTTGCATAAAGAGAGGATTGAACGAGGTCAGTGAACCAGAGAACCAGCAGGTCACAAACCCTCAGGGGGTCATGAAAATCTTCCCGGGTTTCCTGTCTTCAGAAGCAAAAATGATGCTTGTTAAAAATTTTTTTAAAGAAGAAAAGATATTTAGGATTGGCCATAATCGAGCTGGGTGAGGTATCTGAGGGCCCCATTATTCTAGTACTCTGTGTATTTTTTAAATTTTAATAATAGGAAGTTTTCAGAAAGTATTTAAATACTTCTCATTTTTCATCTCAGAATGATTGCGGAGCTCCCCCCCACCCCGCCCCGGGTGGGTATCATGTACACATGCGCGTCAGGGAGAGCAGTTCAACTGAGCATGCTCCGGTCGATTTCACTGTGAGCTGAACCACCCCCATCCCCACCACCCCCACCCCCTTGCTTCTAATTGATGTACAGTTTCAAATGGCCTTTATTCTTCGCCATATGTGCTTTGGTCTATATCTTGAATGGATCATTTGTTAAGAGACTAGAAGCATTAGCAACACAGATGCTGAAATTGGTGTTAATAATTCAGCAAACTGCCCGACGATACTGTTCACTTTATCTAAAGACCATCTTCTTCTTCGCTTCAAAAGTCTGACCCTCTTAAGAGGCCCCTGGACCTCCACAACAGTGTTACAGAAAGAAAAGACAGCTCCAATTATGTCTACATTTGATTTTCATTTAATCAAGAGCAAACCAATCCTACAGAAGTGACTATAAATAGCAGTTTAGTTGATTTTTTAAAGCACAAAGTATAAGAATTTCAGATATGAGGTCATGAAAGCAAGTTTTGATGCTCCAAACCTGTACTTTAATGTGAGTGTCAAACAGTTAACACAAAGTAACTCATTTATTGACGTCCTCCCTGTATTCGATGGCCTTGAAGTGGCTGACATAAAATTTATTGTTTAGTTAGTGTTTCCTAACAACATTGGGCACAGAAATGGTAGAAATTCTAGAAATAGGTCATGTAGGTAAGGTGTAGGAGAAGGCAATGGCACCCCACTCCAGTACTCTTGCCTGGAAAATCCCATGGACGGAGGAGCCTGGTAGACTGCAGTCCATGAGGTCGCTAGGAGTCGGACACGACTGTATAACTTTCAAGTAGACAATCTAAGCGACTTCACTTTCACTTTTCACTTTCAGGCATTGGAGAAGGAAATGGCAAGCCACTCCAGTGTTCTTTTTTTTTTTTTTTTACCTATATCAAGATTTATTTTTTATTGTTTTCTAATTTTATTTTATTTTTAAACTTTACAATATTGTATTAGTTTTGCCAAACAAATGGGACCTAATTAAACTTAAAAGCTTCTGCACAACAAAGGAAACTATTAGCAAGATGAAAAGGCACTCCAGTGTTCTTACCTGGAGAATCCCAAGGACGGGGGAGCCTGGTGGGCTGCCATCTCTGGGGTCGCACAGAGTCGGACACGACTGAAGCAACTTAGCAGCGGCAGCAGCAGGTAAGTTGTAAGTTTCTTGGGTTTTAGACATGCACTCCTGAAATGCAGTGTTAATCCTCACGTTTTATTCAGTGTTGAAATGTGTTGGCTATTGAAGATGATACTAATATGAGATTAACAATATATGGGGATAAAATATAAACTTTTGTTTTTACTCCCAGTTTCTTTTTCATAGTACAGCATCTTGGACATCTTCTATGCTTGCCTCTCACCTTCTGGCCCACCTTTGATGCCAGCTGTTGCTAGGCAACCAGTTTTGCGCAGCTATCACCACAGGGTGCCTTGTTTCAGCTGCATCCTGTGTCTCCCTTTCAGCACTGGCTTTCTCTGGACATTACCTGGTATACATGTGTGTGCAGCCTGGAAATTGTGAGAGTGTCAACACTTCATGAAACAGCTCTGAAAGGAAACAGGAGTTTATGGGACAGTGCTTCCCTTTTTCTTCCCTCAGTCTGAAAATCCAGGTGTGAGTTCTACACAGCTTCTTAGGGGGTCAGCACCAGAGACGTAATGGATCACATGGCCACTTACTGTCCCTCCTCCCCTGCTTCACTCTCTCCTACCCTCGACTCTTGCCCGCTGGGACCACTCTACAGAATAGCCTTCCTTTACAAAAGTCCTTGTCACAGGCTCTGCTTTCTGCTTTCTGTGAGGAACTCAGGGTAAGATGCTAAGATAATCTAGAGTGAAGACAGATGAATTCTTAAGAGGTTGGTTGGGTTGTGTATATCTATGAAAGTGCAAATGTTGATCGCTCAGTCCTGTCTGACTCTTTTCAAACCCACAGAATGTAGCCAGTCAGGCTCCTCTGTCTATGGAATTTTCCAGGCCAGAATACTGGAGTGAGTTGCCTTTCCCTTCTCCAAGGAATCTTCCAGACCCAGGGCTCAAACCCAGGTCTCCTGCATTGCAGGCAGATTCTTTACTATCTGAGCTACTTACACATCAATAGATCTGTGAATGGGGTTCAAAGAAAAGTTTGTGAAATCCTAGACTGGATGGCCATTGGGTTTACAGTGACATGTAAAGTTAGAATTGTCAGATTGCCATCCAGCTCTAACAGGTTCATGAGTATCTGAGTCTTCCATGAAGACCAGTATAAGAAGATCCCTAAGTCTCATCAAGCCTGTCGAACAGCTGTATGTATGACATCAAGGAGAAGCAGAGAACAAATAAAACAGAGCATTCTGACAAGCATTCAGAAGTCCCCCTATCCTAGAAGACTTATGCACTGTTTCTAGATCTGGTCATAAAGCTGTAAGTGATGCTGGTGTATTCCAAGGAAATTGCTGGTCTCACTCTAGGCATGGTCTCTGTCTCTAGGTACAAGTGGAGGAGACCAGGTAGGTAGGGCTTCTCTGCTTCTGTCATGGCCCATCCCAAAGAAGAAGAATCTTTGCATTAGCCAGGTTGTTGGTTGGCAGCTCAGTTCCCTCCCTGTACCTCTCTGGACCTGTATGGTCTAGTCCAGGAGTTCTGAGTGTGATCCCTGAACGAGACCATCATTTTCTGAAGGCACATATCCCCAGGAGGCAGGTTAAACATGCCAGTTCTTGAATCCCACCCCACCTCTACAGCAGTCTGGTCTGACAAACCTTCCAGGAGATTCTGATGCTGGCTCAAGTCTGAAAACCACTGCCCTTGGTCTTTTCCTTCACACCCTGGCATTCAAGCTTTGGTGGCCTTCAATGTTGATTTCACACTCCTGCCCAGAGGATGGGCTTAGGGAACCAAAGATTACTTGATTAGCTCAGAGATGAGAAAGAGGCTAGGACTGTGTAAGTAGCTAACCCAACTTACAAACAGATTATGTTCTTGACTTTGGAAGTCAGCTGTTTGGAATGTGAGCTGTTTTCCTGGGAGTGATAGACAGGTTCCCATGCCAGCATGCTGCTGCTGCTGCTAAGTCACTTCAGTCATGTCCGACTCTGTGTGACCCCATAGACGTCAGCCCACCTGGCTCCCCCATCCCTGGGATTCTCCAGGCAATAACACTGGAGTGGGTTGCCATTTCCTTCTCCAATGCATGAAAGTGAAAAAGTGAAAGTGAAGTCGCTCAGTCGTGTCCGAATCTTAGAGACCCCATGGACTGCAGCCTACCAGTCTCCTCCGCCCATGGGATTTTCCAGGCAAGAGTATTGGAGTGGGGTGCCATTGCCTTCTCCACCATGCTAGCATACTTAATCCTGAATCCAGCTGAAAGATTGCTGTGTCAAACAAAATAGAGATTCCCGATGGTCCTGTAATATTAGAAACCAATCAAAGCAGAATAAGGCAATAAATGCTAATATTGGTGGTAGAAAGAGAGGTTGGGCTTCCCAGGTGACTCTGGTACAGAATCTGCCTGCCGATGCAGGAGATGTGGGTTCGATCCCTGGGTAAGGAGTATCCCCTGGAGAAGGAAATGTCAACCCACTCCAGTACTCTTGCTTGGGAAATCCCATGGACAGAGGTGCCTGGTGGGCTGCAGTCCATGGGGTCACAAAGAGTAAGACATGACTTAGTGACTTAACAACAAAACAACAACAAAGAGGTTGATGTGGACGTGGATGAAGAGGTAAATGGGGATTTGTTAAGACTATGGTGAGTGGCTGGCCTTTCTCTTTAGAATGTCATGAGACCAATTCCTTTAGTTAGACTTTAGTAAAACGTAGTTCTGAACTGTTACTTTATCTTTTTCTGAAGTCAAATGTCTCACTGGGAGGGAGGTAAAGGATTCTGAGACGAGTTGGCAGGAGCTGAAAAGGCAAGCAGAAAGAGTAAGGGAATCAAAGAGAATGTGGGTTTGTTTTTTATTAACACGAGCATCAGTGGAGACAGAATTGACTTTAGTTGTGAACAGTGAGCAATGGATGGGTAGAGAGAGGACAAAAAGCAGACAGAAACTGACTACGCAGTGTGGGAGCTGCTGTTCTGGAAGTGTTTCCTCCCACTGCATTGTCCCAAGAATGGGCCCTACGCAACCACGTTCATATCCTCTTGTTCCCTCTCTGGTCACAGATGGCAGCTGACCCGAGGCCTTGACAGTGACCACTGATACAGCATAAGAAGATGGCTCGGACCAATCCGTGTCCCTCTTTTGCCTTCTAGGCATTTGAACTTAGAAATACCCGGAACGTTTGTCCAGTCCATGATGATACCCGGAACGTTTGTCCAGTCCATGGCTGGCTGTGAGCACTTTCGTTGTTGTTCAGTTGCTCAGTCATGTCCGACTCTTTGTGACCCCTTGAATCGAAGCACGCCAGGCCTCCCTGTCCTTTATTATATCTCCCAGAGTTTGCTCAAACTCATGTCCATTGAGTCGATGATGCCACCCAACTATCTCATCCTCTGTCGTCCCCTTCTCCTCCTGCCCTCACTCTTTCCCAGCATCAGGGTCTTTTCAAAGGAGGCAGCTCTTCTCATCAGGTGGCCAAAGTACTGGAGCTTCATTTGCAGCACCAGTCCATCCAGTGAATCTTCAGGGTTGATTTCCTCTAGAATTGATTGGTTTGATCTCCTTATTCTCCAGGAGACTCTCAAGAGTCTTCTCCAACACCACAGTTCAAAAGCATCAATTCTTCGGCACTCAACCTTCTTTATGGTGCAACTCTCACATCCATACATGACTACTGGAGAAACCATAGCTTTGACTTTTCATGTTCTCAAATCGAATGCTCCTAGCTATGAGCATACGTGGTGGCTAACACTTTCTTTGGGGGTTTGTGCATGTGTGCTTAGTCACTCAGTCATGTCTGACTCTTTGTGACCCTTTGCACTGTAGCCTGCCAGGCTCTTTTGTCCATGGATTCTCCAGGCAAGAATACTGGAGTGGGTTGCCATTTTCCTCCTTCAGGGGACCTTCCCGACCTGGGGATCAAACCCCCGTCTCCTGTGTCTGCTGCATGGCAGGTGGATTCTCTAACCACTGAACCATCGAGGATTTGAAGGCTTGGTGGTTTGCTGTGCATTTATTAATCATTCTATTTTTGTACCATACAAATTATCCTTGCTGGTGGTTGAATGGCGGGTTTTGGGGCAATGCGGTTGCCCTAATGGAATTAATTAATTGAATAATAGTGCCTGACAAATGGCTCTGTAAACCAAAAAGGGATTGAGACTTAATTACTGATGTCATTTATCTCTCTATTTGCACCCCAACCATAAGTGACTCGTTTCTCATTAACATTGGGTCATCTTCCAAAAGGAAGAAAAGAGGCCAAAATATCAGGAAGGGAAAAAAAAATACTGATGTCTTTGTTCCCCACCTCATTATCCTGATAAATCATAACAGACCCTGTTAATTAGATGGGCAGCCTTAACTGGCTGACTCCTGGCCAACAATTACCTCAGAGAGAAGCACCACCGCTCATTTCCTTCCCTCGGGAGGAGATGAAAGAGAGTCTGTAACAAAAGAAGGGATGTTTCCTCGGCCATGCTGGAAGGATCACAGTTGTCAAGGCGAATTTCTAGATAGAAGGTCTGCAGCTGTTTCAGGGGTGTTCCATTATGGTGGCAGCAGGGGGTACCTGACGCTGCCCTCCTAATCTAAGGGTTAGGGCATGGTCCCCAGTGCCTTCAATCCCCCGGGAGGATTAGAGACTAATTAAACAGGGGAACAGGTGTAATAGGGCCCGATTTGATCCAGCCAAATTAATTGCTGAGATTGGGCTTGCATTTGGTAACTGAAAACAGTGAATTAACTACCCCTGGAATACAGCTAATCCCCCAATATCACAGCGTCTGTGTATAAAACAGACTGGACTTGTCAAGAACACAAACAAAGAGGGATTTGAAGTGAAGGTCCAGGGCACCTTTGCCTGGGGAAGGCTGGGCAGCAAGCCTCGCTCCAGATGGTGGCCATACGTCCCAGCTGCCTGCCAGGGACAGTCCCGATCTATGTCTGTTGTCCTTGCAGAGTTATTAATGGTGCCCTCTTTCATCCTCGTGTGGGTGTGTGTATGTGTGTGTGCATGTGCTCAGTTGCTCAGTTGTGTTCGACTCTCTACGACCCCATGGATTGTACCCCACCAGGCTCCTCTGTCCATGGAATTTTCCAGCCAAGAATATGGGAGCAGGTTGCCATTCCTGCTACAGGGCATCTTCCCGACCCAGGGATTAAACCTGCATGTCCTACACTGGCAGGTGGATTCTTTACCACTGGGCCATGTGGGAAGCCAGTTCATTCTCATAAAGCATCCCAATTTAAAATCTAAATAGTAACCGTATTCCAGTGTCAGTTTTCAGCTGCCTTTTTTCTCTGCCAGAAGTGTGGTGTTATAGGTTGAATTGTGTTTCTCCCAAAGATGTGGAAGTTCTAATGCTTGTACCTGTGAAAGTGTCCTTATTGGGAAATTAAGGTCTTTGTAGACAATTAGCTTAAGATGAGGTCATCTGGGTGGACCCTCATCCAGTATGACTGGCGTCCTTATAAAAAGGGGAAATTAGAATACAGAGACAGATGTGCACACCAGGCGTAGGCCATGTGCGGACAGAGGCAGAGACCAGGCGGTCTTCCACAAGCGAGGGGTGCCCATGATGGCCAGCAAACCACCGGAAGCTAACGGAGAGGCCTGGGACAGATCCTCCATCACAGTCCTCAGGAGGAACCAACCCTGCAGGCACCGTGGTCTCAGACTTTCAGTGTCTAGAACTGGGAGCCTATACATCTCTGCTGTTTTAAGCCGTCCACTTGTGATATGTTGTTATGGCAGCTCTCGCAGACTAATTCCATTGGGGACTGGTTTCAGAGCTGCTGAAAACCCTCTCATTGCTCTTAGCTTGTATGGTTCACGGTGCACAGACACAGTGAGCTGTCTGGGTGGCAAAGGCTGAGAAGTTGGTCAGTGAACGGGTACTGATTTCCCAGTACTGGGGAAGGGGGAGGGAGCAGAGAGCGGACATGGGGGAGGGCTAAGCTATCTCTTGCTCTTCATCTCGGTCTTCACCACCTCAGCCATCACAGATTTGAGGCATACTTACCTCTACCAGACCCCGAGCTAGGGGCTGGGGGATACCAATGGCAGAGCCTAATGTGTAAACTGCCAACCAAGCCGTGGATGGCCCAGGGCTGGGAAGAGGGGTGGGAACGGCTGGAGAAAACATAGCCATCACTTCTGTCAGGAGAACTCAGAGCCGTGGAGGAAGTTGCCTCTGAGGTGAATCTTCAGGAAAAGCTTCATGCAGTGGTCAGAGGCAGGGATGGGAGAAGCCCGACTGTTAACCCCGGGTTCAGAAGAAAGGTTTCTCTGGCTGGTAGTTTTCAGGTGACTGGACTTGGAGAGGTCACAGGTCGCGTCCAGAAGTGCTAATTCTTTCTAAGCGTGTTGTATGATTCCATTTTCCCTGAAGCAGAGTTTGGGTTGCTGCTTGTCCGGGTTACATTTAGGGGAGTGGCAGGACATTTCGGAACATTCCACAGAACACCTTTGCGACGGTCCCTTGTCCCTGAGGCCTCACGCGCCCATCCTTGGACCCGGGTTCCCAAGACGTATTGTCGACGCCATCTTGAGTTTTTGTTTTCATCCCTTGGCCAGAGTCTGAGGAAATAATTGAGTCTATAGAATCCACACTGTGCATGTATCTTTGAACTCTAGTTTTGGCAGTTCTAATTCAGCCCAATCAAAAATGGCCACTGAGAGTGCCGTTTTAAAGGTGGATTTCTAGACTGGATATTAAAGGCACTGTTCACCTCCCCTAGTTGACTCCAATTATCTGTTTCTGGTGGGCCCAGGACAAAAAGTTTTAGAAGGCAGAACTGGGCTCCGGGTTTGTAGGCATGGCATCTGTTATGTAAGCATACAGGTCTGCATTTCAAAAATGAAAAAAAAAAACAATAATAATTAAAGTTTCTCTAGGCTTCTCCTGTCCAAACCACTCTTGCAAAATCACCTTTGGATGAGCTTTAAGTGTCAGCAAATCAGAAACATGTGGACTTAATTTCCTTTGAAATACACCAGGGGGACAAGGGGCAGTGGAGCTTGGCAGCCAGCTTCTTAGGGTTTGCCAAACCCCAAATATCTCACACTCTGTAAGAGCCATCCTGCTGGCCCCCAGCAGTCTCATCTGGCCAGTCTGGCCACTGCATTGCTTGCCGTACCATCTAGGTTTTCTCTAACCATTAGGCTGTTCTCCTGGTCTGTTTTAGCTGCCAGCAGGATGCTGTTAACACCACCCACATGCTTAACAGGACTTTGGAAGAGGGACCAGTCCTGCAATGAGGTGTCAGGTTGGCTCCAGTCTTATCTGGACCAACAGGCCATCTTTGCAGCCATTACCATGACTTTCACATCCAAACCAACTGTGAGAGAGGTTTTCCAACTTGATTTCCAGATGGGAAAATATTTTGCTTTTGTGGAGGATGAAGGTATATCAGGTCCCACATGTATTAGGTTTCACTATCATCCAATATTCATGCCTCTCATGTAAAACATGTACATATTCTACAAAGACCACAGCCATCCTCCCATGGGCTCCAAGGTAAATTATGGGCCCATAAACCTGCAGGAAAAATAAATAAGTTTCCCTTAGAGGAGAGGAGTCCCACAGTCAAGTAGTTTTGATGTCTCCCAGAAACTCCCAGACCCTGGTCCACTCATGTAGCAGTGAAGATATGCTGATGAGGTCTGTGTCACCCGCTGGTCTGTTATTCTGTTTGTCTTCTTGATATTAATGCCATTCTTTTTCCTCCTATATGTTCTATGTCCAACAATCTCTGTTGCCTAAAATAATAATACACATTAAAAGCAAAAGACAGGGACTTCCCTGGTGGTCCAGTGGCTAAGATTTTGCACTTATAATGCAGGGGGCTTGGGTTCCATCCCTGATCAGAAAACTAGATCCCACGTGCTGCAACTAACTGTTCACATGCCACAATTAAAGATCCTGTGGACTGTCATGAAGATTGAAGATCCCATGTGAGCAGCCTAATAGATAAATAAATTTTTAAAATGCAAAAGACGAATTAAACCTTAAAAAGTACCTTTTTGCATCCAAAACAACTAATGCTTTGGTGCCTAGTATGTGTCATGTATGTACATAGGCTGACCCTTTCATTATCCCCATCTCAGCAGCCCCAGAGAGACTTGAAGAACCTACAGATCACCCAACTAGAAAATAACAAAGCGATAGCTTGACCTTGGGTTGCTGGGTTCCAGAAATGGGCATTCTTTCAGAATTCACCCAGTCTTTGACTCCACTGTGATGGTTCATTTTATGCATCAATTTGACTGGCCCACAGGCTGCCCAGACATTTGGTCAAACATTGTTCTGGTATGTTTTTCAGAGAGTGTTTTTGCATGAGAGCGACATTTAGATTGGTAGACTGAATAAGTGGATTCCCCTTCCCAATGGAAGTGGGCCTCATCCAATCAGCTGAAGGCCTGAATAGAACAGAGGCTGATCCTGCCCCGTGGAAGAGAGAACTCTTCCTGCCTGACTACTTGGGCTGGGATGTCAGCTCTGTCCTGCCTTTGGACTTGAACTGAAGCATCAGCTCTTTGTGGGTCTTAAGTCTCCTGGTCTTCAGGCTGGAACTTCTCCATTGTCTCTCCTGGTTCTCAGGCCTTTCGATTTGTATTTGAACTACACCATTGCATTCTGGAGTCTCCACCTTGCCAACTCCCCCTGCAGGTCTTGAAACGTGTCAGCTTCTGCAATCACAGGAGTCAGTTCCTGATAATAACTCTTTTCCATCTCTCTTTCTTTTAAACTTTTAAATTTTGTATTGGGGTATAGCCAGTGAGCAAACAGGGTTGCAGTAGTTTTAGGTGAACAGTGAAGGGACTGAGCCATTCATATGCATGGATCCCTTCTCCTCCAAACTCGCCCCATCCAGGCTGCCACCTAACACTGAGCAGAGTTCCCTGTGCGATACAGTAGGTCCTTGTTTGGTATCCATTTTAAATATAGCAGTGTGTGCATGTCCATGCCAAACTCCCTAACTATCCCTTCCCCGCTACCTTCTCCCCTACCCTGGCTACCAAAGCTCATTCTTGAGGTCTGTGGGTCTGTTTCTGTTTTGTATGTAAGTTCAGGCCATCTCTATCTCCATGTGCTATTGGTTCTCTTTTTTTCTGGAAGACTCTAACCTATTCATTACTTATTTGATCTTCCAGCCAATTCTGCGAGGTGCATGGGTCAGGTACTGGTACCTGGAAAATGAAAATGTGTGTGTACAGGTTCACACACACACATACACTTCACACACACTTCGGGGTGCAGAGCAGAATCCAGATCTACTCATGCATTTTCACTGCTTCTTTCCCCAAGGCATCCACGGAGCAGGCACAGGTGGCAAAGCTGGGTCGATTTACAGGGTCATTTATCTCCAGACCTGTTGTGGCAAGCTCTCCTTTTTGCAGAAAGATTTGCCTCTGACTACTGGCCTTACAGAGGAGCCACTCCTTCTTACAGAAGAGCCCACGTGGAATTTACAAATTCCACATTGTAAATTCGAGCTACCGAAAGCAGTGCAACAGGGAATGAACCAAACCTTGCAACTTCCCACCTGGCATAGTGAGTCCAGGGAAAGGATGCCTGAGAATAAAGTTACCCTCCAAAAAACTGACTCTCAGTTGGGACACAGGTATCTGACTAGTAGAATTTCTGTGTGTGTGCATGCTCAGTGACTTCAGTTATGTCTGACTCTTTGTGACCCTATGGACCTTAGTCCACCAGGCTTCTCTGTCCATGGGATTCTCCAGGCAAGCATACTGGAGTGGGTTGCCATGCCCTCTGTAGGTGAGGGCAAAATCTCATTGTCTTTGTTAGCAGATGTAATCCCCAAAGCCTTTCAGTGTATCTTGGCCTTGATGCCATTGGCACTTAGTGACGACTCAGTCCGTTCTCTCTCAAGGCTTTCTGTTTTTATCAAGCCACCCTTGCCTCAGAGTGAAGGAGAATTCATGTTGTCCCCACCCCCCATGGTGTTCAGGCTGGCAGTCCAAGACAGCAGTTGTTGAGCTGTGAGAAGATGAGGCTTCCCCAATGGTTCAGTGGATAAAGAATCTGCCTGCAATGCAGGAGATGTGGGTTTGATCCTGGGTCAAGAAGATCCCTGGGAGGAGGAAATGGCAAACCACTCTAGTATCCTTGCCTGAAGAATCCCATGGACAGAGGAACCTGGTGGGCTACAGTCCATGGGTCGCAAAGAGTTGAACACGACTGAGTAACTGTAACACTTTCTAAATTTAGAAGATATATCTGGATAAGAAAGCTGTGGTACATACACACAATGGAATATTACTCAGCCATTAAAAAGAATACATTTGAATCAGTTCTAATGAGGTGGATGAAACTGGAGCCTATTATACAGAGTGAAGTAAGCCAGAAAGAAAAACACCAATACAGTATACTAACGCATATATATAGAATTTAGAAAGATGGTAACGATAACCCTGTATGTGAGACAGCAAAAGAGACACAGATGTATAGAACAGTCTTTTGGACTCTGTGGGAGAGGGTAAGGGTGGGATGATTTGGGAGAATGGCATTGAAACATGTATAATATCATATGTGAAACGAATCACCAATCCAGGTTCAATGCATGATATAGGATGCTTAGGGCTGGTGCACTGGGATGACCCAGAGGGATGGGGAGGGAGGTGGGAGGGGGGTTCAGGATGGGGAACACGTGTACAGTCGTGGCAGATTCATGTTGATGTATGGCAAAACCAATACAATATTGTAAAGTAATTAGCCTCCAATTAAAATAAATTAATTAAAAAAAAAAGATGTATCTGAACTGTTCATTGAAGGGAAGATTGGTGAAGGAGTATTTAAACATCTTTTTTTTTTTTTTTTTGGTTTAAGTTTGCAGTTGTTTCCTTTGGGGGGGGGCATGTACACACTCCTTTATTTATTTGTTTACTTTAATTTATATTTGGCTGCACTGGGTCCTCATTGCTGCATATGGGTGTTCTCTAGAGGTGATGAGCGGGGGCTACTCTCTAGCTGTGGGACACGGGCTTCTCATTGCTCTGTTTCTTCTGTTACAGAGCATGGGCTCTGGCACACAGGATTCAGGAGCTGTGGCAAAGAGGCTCATTAGTTGTGGCTCGTGGGCTCTAGAGCACAGGCTCAGTCATTGAGGTGCACAGGCTCTAGTTGCCCTGTGGCATGTGGAATCTTCCCAGATGAGGGATCAAATCCGTGTCCCCTGCACTGGCAGGCGGATTTTTATCCACTGTGCCACCAGGGAAGTCCCGTTTAAGCATCTTTAACTGCTCTTATCAAGCGGTCAGAAGTTCAAGAGGTGGCGGCTGTGACCTTTGACTGCTGTTTCTAAGTAACAGAGGAGGATTCTCTCCTGGGCTTTGGCAACCACAAGATCCCTGCATAACCCTCTGACCCCCTCCGCCCCCCGTTTCTCCAGCCTCCTATCCTAAGCACGTTTGTGTTGACACCTGTGCACGAAATGGATGGGGAAAGGTGCACCCCCATGAGGTGTGCGTCTTGCTGTACACCTACCCTGGTTCTGCAGGAGCTGAGTGGATGGTGGTAGAGGAGGATGGCTGGAAGGAAAAGCTGGGATTGTTGTTGTTCAGTTGCTAGGTCATGTCCAACTCTTTGCAACCCTGTGGACTGCAGCACGCCAGGCTTCCCTGTCCTTCACCGTCTCCTGGAGGAATTTGCTCAGATTCATGTCCATTGAGTCAGTGATGCTATCTAACCATCTCACCCCCTGTGATGGACACTGAAAAAGACAGGGCAGCAATGGGACCTGGTGCCTGCAAGTGTGAAGCTTTGGTTTGAATTAATGACCTCTGGCAAGTTCGCATCAGGGGACAGTGACTGGCAGGGCTGGGATCCTTGGACTGAATAAGCGGATGGCGATCAGTTTGGCCAAGGGGACAGAAGAAAGTTCTCATCCTTTGAAAACCTCTATCTCTCCCAACCCCTTAGTCCTAGAACAATGTGTGTACTAAGTCAAATATAGTCATGTCCAACTCTTTGTGACCCCATGGACTGTAGCCTGCCAGGCTCCTCTGTGGGATTTTTCCAGGCAAGAATACTGGAATGAATTGCCATGCCCTCCTCCAGGGGATCTTCCTGACCCAGGGATTGAATCTGCATCTTAGGTCTCCGGCATTGGCAGATGGGTTCTTTACCACTAACGCCACCTGGGAAGCCCATCTTAGAACAATATCATTCTTAAAAAGTCTGGTGTGGGCTTCATATGGGGAACTTGTGGCTAAGAGCAGCAAAGTTGAAAAGAGCATTTTCCATGGAAAAGATGAGCCTCAAACTCTTGTTCTGCCCGAAGCTGAAAGCTCCTAACTTCAACTGGCTTCTCTCTAATGGATAATGAGTAGGTTTTCATACTTTTGAAAATTGCTGCTTTTTTCCCTGCCCGTTTAGGAAGCTCTTGTAAGCAGAGTTTAATAAGACACACTGTGTCTCATGGAAATGGTTTTATTTCCACGATATCCACATGCAGCCTTGTTTTCAGAGTGACTCAAACATGTTGGACAATGTAGTTGGGATCAAGGGGGAAATGGAGGCGACTGAAAAATCGGCTTCGAGGGAAGAAACCAAGCCAGGAGATCCACTCATTCGCACTACCTTGGAGATAGATATCAAGTAATGCTGTTTTCCGCCCTGATTATTTGCCGCAGGGCAAGAAGGGCTCCTCTTGTTCACGTGTTGTAGCTGTGACCTGCTCAGTGTCGGATGCTGTTCCCATGTGGCCTGGGTGCATCGGATGGACCCTGACACCGCCTGATCATACTCCATGTCAGCAGAGTTGTCCTTGCCCAGCCAGCCCTGGTGTCATTGGTCACAGCAGACTGACCTCAGTTCAGTTCAGTTCAGTTCAGTTGCTCAGTTGTGTCCGACTCTTTGCAACCCCATGAATCGCAACACGCCAGGCCTCCCTGTCCATCATCAACTCCCGGAGTTCACTCAGACTCACGTCCATCGAGTCAGTGATGCCATCCAGCCATCTCATCCTCTGTCGTCACCTTCTCCTCCTGCCCCCAATCCCTCCCAGCATCAGAGTCTTTTCCAATGAGTCAACTCTTCTCGTGAGATGGCCAAAGTACTGGAGTTTCAGCTTTAGCATCATTCCTTCCAAAGAACACCCAGGGCTGATCTCCTTCAGAATGGACTGGTTGACTCTCCTTGCAGTCCAAGGGACTCTCAAGAGTCTTCTCCAACACCACAGTTCAAAAGCATCAATTCTTCGGTGTTCAGCCTTCTTCACAGTCCAACTCTCACATCCATACATGACCACAGGAAAAACCATAGCCTTGACTAGACGGACCTTTATTGGCAAAGTAATGTCTCTGCTTTTGAATATGCTATCTAGGTTGGTCATAACTTTCCTTCCAAGAAGTAAGCATCCTTTAATTTCATGGCTGCATTCACCATCTGCAGTGATTTTGGAGCCCCCCAAAATAAAGTCTGACACTGTTTCCACTGTTTCCCCATCTATTTCCCATGAAGTGATGGGACCGGATGCCATGATCTTAGTTTTCTGAATGTTGAGCTTTAAGCCAACTTTTTCACTCTCCACTTTCACTTTCATCAAGAGGCTTTTGAGTTCCTCTTCACTTTCTGCCATAAGGGTGGTGTCATCTGCATATCTGAGGTGATTGATATTTCTCCCGGCAATCTTGATTCCAGCTTGTGTTTCTTCCAGTCCAGCGTTTCTCATGATGTATTCTGCATATAAAGTTAAATAAACAGGGTGACAATATACAGCCTTGATGAACTCCTTTTCCTATTTGCAATCAGTCTGTTCCATGTCCAGTTCTAACTGTTGCTTCCTGACCTGCATACAGATTTCTTAAGAGGCAGGTCAGGTGGTCTGGTATTCCCATCTCTTTCAGAATTTTCCACAGTTTATTGTGATCCACACAGTCAAAGGCTTTTGCATAGTCAATAAAGCAGAAATAGATGTTTTTCTGGAACTCTCTTGCTTATTCGATGATCCAGCGGATGTTGGCAATTTGATCTCTGGTTCCTCTGCCTTTTCTAAAACCAGCTTGAACATCTGAAAGTTCACGGTTCACATATTGCTGAAGACTGGCTTGGAGAATTTTGAGCATTACTTTACTAGCATGTGAGATGAGTGCAATTGTGTAGTAGTTTGAGCATTCTTTGGCATTGCCTTTCTTTGGGAGTGGAATGAAAACTGACCTTTTCCAGTCCTGTGGCCACTGCTGAGTTTTCCAAATTTGCTGGCATATTGAGTACAGCACTTTCACAGCATCATCTTTCAGGATTTGAAATAGCTCAACTCGAATTCCATCACCTCCACTAGCTTTGTTCGTAGTGATGCTTTCTAAGGCCCACTTGACTTCACATTCCAGGATGTGGATCACACATCAGCTCTAGGTCAGTGATCACACCATCGTGATTATCTGGGTCATGAAGATCTATTTTGTACAGTTCTTCTGTGTATTCTTGCCACCTCTTCTTAATATCTTCTGCTTCTGTTAGGTCCATACCATTTCTGTCCTTTATCGAGCCCATCTTTGCATGACATGTTCCCTTGGTATCTCTAATTTTCTTTAAGAGATGTCTAGTCTTTCCCATTCTGTTGTTTTCCTCTATTTCTTTGGATTAATCACTGAGGAAGGCTTTCTTATCTCTTCTTGCTATTCTTTGGAACTCTGCATTCAGATGCCTATATCTTTCCTTTTCTCCTTTACTTTTTGCTTCTCTTCTTTTCACAGCTATTTGTAAAGCCTCCCCAGACAGCCATTTTGCTTTTTTGCATTTCTTTTCCATGGGGATGGTCTTGATCCCTGTCTCCTGTACAATGTCATGAACCTCATTCCATAGTTCATCAGGCACTATATCTATCAGACTAGGCCCTTAAATCTATTTCTCACTTCCACTGTATAATCATAAGGGATTTGATTTAGGTCATACCTGAATGGTCTAGTGGTTTTCCCTACTTTCTTCAATTTAAGTCTGAATTTGGTAATAAGGAGTTCATGATCTGAGCCACAGTCAGCTCCTGATCTAGTTTTTGTTGACTGTATAGAGCTTCTCCATCTTTGGCTGCGAAGAATATCATCAATCTGATTTCAGTGTTGACCATCTGGTGATGTCCATGTGTAGAGTCTTCTCTTGTGTTTTTGGAAGAGGGTGTTTGCTATGACCAGTGCATTTTCTTGGCAAAACTCTATTAGTCTTTGCCCTGCTTCATTCCGTATTCCAACGCCAAATTTGCCTGTTACTCCAGGTGTTTCTTGACTTTCTACTTTTGCATTCCAGTCCCCTATAATGAAAAGGACATCTTTTTTGGGTGTTAGTTCTAAAAGGTCTTATAGGTCTTCATAGAACTGTTCAACTTCAGCTTCTTCAGCGTTACTGGTTAGGGCATAGACTTGGATTACTGTGATATTGAATGGTTTGCCTTGGAAATGAACAGAGATCATTCTGTCGGTTTTGAGCTTGCATCCAAGTACTGCATTTCAGACTCTTTTGTTGACCATGATGGCTACTCCATTTCTTCTGAGGGATTCCTGCCTGCAGTAGTAGATATAATGGTCATCTGAGTTAAATTCACCCATTCCAGTCCATTTTAGTTCGCTGATTCCTAGAATGTTGACATTCACTCTTGCCATGTCTTGTTTGACCACTTCCAATTTGCCTTGATTCATGGACCTGACATTCCGGGTTCCTATGCAATATTGCTCTTTACAGCATCGGACCTTGCTTCTATCACCAGTCACATCCACAACTGGGTATTGTTTTTGCTTTGGCTCGATCCCTTCATTCTTTCTGGAGTTATTTCTCCACTGATCTCCTGTAGCATATTGGGCACCTACTGACCTGGGGAGTTCCTCTCTCAGTATCCTATCATTTTGCCTTTTCATACCGTTCATGGGGTTCTTAAGGCAAGAATACTGAAGTGGTTTGCCATTCCCTTCTCCAGTGGACCACATTCTGTCAGATCTCTCCACCATGACCCACAGACTGACCTACACCCAGCTATATAAAACTGGTAGCTTTCCACCTGATTCCCTTCTGGAATAATTCCTACTTGCAACAGGGTCTGATTGCCCACTCGATCACCTAGGTAGCCTTTAAAAATATTGATTCAAGTTGAGATCACCTAAAGGAAAATTCTGACGAGCCTAGGCCCATCTCAGATAATGGAGATAGAATTGCCTGGGAACTGGATCTGAGGATGGGCATTTCAAAAACCTTCCTAGGTGGGGGCTCGTAAGCTGCTGGGGCCCAGAACTCCTGAGCTTGAGACCCAGAAGCTGTCTCTGGGCTGTCTTTCCAGGGGTCCCGGGTCTCTCGTCTCTCTGACTGGGGCTGTGACAATGGTCGGTATGCCACAAAGTGTGCTTGTGGCCCTGGGATGGGGCTTCATGGTTTTGCGTCCTGTTAGGGAAAGAGGTGGGCTTTCTTGGTGGGTCAAATGGTCAGGAATCTGCCTGCAATGTGGGAGACCCAAGTTTGATCCTTGAGGAGGACCCCCAGAGAAGGGCATGGCACCCCACTCCAGTGCTCTTGCCTGGAGAATCCCACGGACAGAGGAGCCTTGTGGGCTGCAGTGCCGCAGAGTCGCACACTTTCATGGAAGCAGGGGTTGCGTGGGCTAAGCCCACTTGGTAGGGACACACACACACACACTTTTCCTAGGTTGAAAGGCCCTGCCATGGTCTCCTGGCCAGGCATGGCAGGGTATCCAGTAGCCATGGGAACTGCAGTCTTATGACCTCAGCTTCTAATCTAAGCAATGCTTCTCACCCATATTCTGGCTTCTCATTGATGGAAGGGGTACTGAGGTACTATTTGAACACAAAGCACACAGAAAGCAGGTGTGTCTTAGGATGCACCAAAGTGGGCTTCTGGATAAGGGGTGTCAACAGAAGTAGTGCCTGCAAAAGCTCCCTTCCCACGCCCCCTCAGCCCCGCACTGTGTGGGCACTGGATCCTTCAGACCCTGAGGTTCAGCGGTCTCCATGGAGACCAGGATCTGGGCAGAGGTGCCTGGGGTTAGCCTTCTGGGTGCCTTCAGGCCCTCTGACTTGTCAGCCTCTCCCTAGACCCACAGCTCCTCCTTCCAATGCTCCTCCTTGCTCTGTATTCCCTCTCCAGGTTTTCCTTCCAGCTCTCATCCACCAGGCCCTTAGCATCATCTCATCTGGAGATTTAGCTCTCACAAAAGCAGGGGCGAAGTTTTTCAGCTGGTCCGAATCCCCAAAGCCAGGAAGTGTGAAGCTTGGCTACCGGCTGGAGATGGGTACTGGGGAGGGGAGAAGGAGGAATCCCAGGTACCAGGTTCAGGCCATATTTTAACGTATTGTAACAGTCGAGCCTGCCACATGTCGTACAGTTTCCCCGGGTGCCCACCAGCGGCACCCTCCAGTCTCTGGGGCTCTGTTTGGACAAGAGCTGCAGAGATGCTTGATTTTCTTATTCTGACTTCCACCTCACCCCCACCCCAGCCTGTTCTGACTTTAATCTGTTCAAGGCAGCCCTCACTTTCCCCAGGAACCGCCTAGTTCACTCTGAAACCTCCTGTTGAATCGAGCAGGCCTGAGTTATTCCCTCTGCAGTGGTATATGGGTGTAGATTTGACTTGGGAAGCAAGTCCCTGCCTGGGATGCTTTCTCTTGACCTTCTCTGCTTAGGGAAGAGAGCAGTTCTGACTCAAAAGTACACATGTCTTCTGTCTTCTGATGAAAGTGCACTAGGACCTCTGGGCTCTGAGGTGTGATGTGGACCACATCGTCATCTAAGAGCTTCTCAGAAATGCAGAACCTCAGCTGATCCCAGTTTGTCACATCAGATTCTGCATTTTAATTACGTACTTAGTTCATATTCATTGGAAGGACTGATGCTGAAGCTGAAACTCCAGTACTCTGGCCACCTAATGTGAAGAACTGACTCTTTGGAAAAGACCCTGATGCTGGGAAAGATTGAAGGCAGGAGGAGAAGAGGGCAACAGAGGATGAGATGGTTGGATGGCATCACTGACTCAATGGAAATGAGTTTGAGTAAGCTCCAGGAGTTGGTGGCGGACAGGGAAGCCTGGGGTACTGCAGTCCATTGGGTCACAAAGAGTCGGACACAACTGAGCGACTGAACTGAATTGAACTGAACACACATGAAAATGTAAGAAGCAGTGCTCTGGAGCATTCAGGTCACATTGATAAGAATGGAAACAAGATGCTTGTATCATTTAAAAACATTTTTAAAAGCCTAGGAAAAACAATCATGAAGGCATTTTGCTTATTAGAGGAGCAAAGATTCATAATAGAGATTACACCAATATTTTTGTTACTTGTTTATTAGACGCTGCTGGGGGGTTGTAGAACAATCCACAGAATTGTCCTTTGAGGGACCAACTTCATTTCTGAGACTTGATCTTGTTAAAATGTAGGCTGTGGTGCAGCTTCAAGGATATTAGTGAAAAGGATTTTCAGACAATGGTCTAGTTGTCTTTCTAATCTTCTTCCTTAGTAACTGAACCCCAGTTTTGTGGGAGCAGAAGAGAGGCTGGTGCTTACTAAAAATGTTTTCTGGACTCTTTGCAAATAGAGATGGACAATGAAATGTAAGCAGGCATCACTCAGAGGTTTTTCCAGGAAACCTCTTTATGAAGGGAATCAACTCAGTTGCCAGCCCCCTTGTGAGCTATGACCTCTGCTCCCCTGTCCCCTTTTATCTTAATTGGAATTCTCATGGGATGTTGGAGATCCATTACCCACTAACCCTGATGTCAGCACTGCCTTCTTGCAGATTTTTCATTATATAAAAAAAAAAAATCTTAATTTGTTTGAGTCCTGGTGTCTCAGGAATGTGATATTTGCTTCTGAATACAAGTCCTAACTTACATGCCACCTAACTGTTGAAAGGGAGAGGTTTGGTTAACTCATTATCATTTATCCACACAATGAAATGCCATACAGCAAAATTATGTCATACTAAAGTTATGGTTTTTCCAGTAGTCATGTATGGATGTGAAAGTTGGACCATAAAGAAGGTTGAGTGCCGAAGAATTGATGCTTTTGAATTGTGGTGTTGGAGAAGACTCTTGAAAGTCCCTTGGAGAGTAAGGAGATCAAACCAGTCAATTCTAGAGGAAATCAACCCTGAAGATTCACTGGATGGACTGGTGCTGAAACTGAAGCTCCAGTACTTTGGCCACCTGATATGAAGAGCTGACTCCTTTGAAAAGACCCTGATGCTGGGAAAGAGTGAGGGCAGGAGGAGAAGGGGACGACAGGAGATGAGTGATTAGAAAGCATCACCGAGTCAATGTACATGAATCAGAGCAAACTCTGGGAGACAGTGAAGGACAGGGGAGCCTGGCATGAATGGGGTCGCAGAGTCGGACACGACTTAGTAACTGAACAACAGCAACAAAGGTAGCAGACATCTCCGGCTTTTAATATCCAGTCTTTCATGGGATCCTAGTATACAGAACTATTAAGAGGCAACCATTCTGGGAGAATTGAGGCTGGGAACTCGTATCTTCTCTTCCACCTGCAAAATCTTCTCTCCCTTCTTTGGGGGCCCTGGAACACCTTCACTGGTCTCTAGCATTTGGAAACCGTTGTAGTTATCTCTTTATCTACATGAAAAATCTTGTTAAATGAAGAAATCAATTTACTCATCAAATTATGGTATGATGCAATTTTATATTCTTACAAATATTTTTTATATTTATATACTATATAAATAAACACACACATACCACACACTAATTTTCCCAGGCTTCACCAGTATTTGGGAAAAAAATGAAGTCACCTCAATGGTGAAGTAAGTGAAAGTCGCTCATTTGTGTCTGACTCTTGCGACTCCATGGACTGTAGCCCACCAGGTTCCTCTGTCCATGGGATTCTCCAGGCAAGAATATTGGAGTGGGTTGCCATTTCCTCTTTAATGGTAGTTACTCAGATTCCCCAGGCTGGTGGCCCTTATTTGCATGGTGGTAGCACCTTCCTCCTCAGTGAGACTTAGGAATGTTTCCCATCTGTTAGGACCATGAGCCCTCAGATTCTCCCTCTCTGGCCTCTTGGTTTCCATCGGGTGCAAAGGGGTGTAAAGACAGCCCCAGCCTCAGCTCTTGCTGTTGGTGCCTCAGAGAGACCTGGCCCAGATGCATGCTTCACTCTGCTGCAGACGGCTGCCTCGGTCTTGTGCAGTGTGGAGTCAGCTGCTTCCTGCCAAGAAGGAGGAGGATGAACACGGGCTGATCCACGGGGCTGAGCTGTGGCTCGGGGCAGACGGGGGCCCAGTGGCCATGCTAGCAGTCACACTCACACTGACCTCCTCATTTGCTACAGAGCTTCCTGACCCCACACCCCGATACGTCTAACACCGACCTCTTAACCCTCCCCCTGCCCAAATGAGCTCATGGGGACCGCCAAGCTCACCCTTCTCAGTTGCCGCCCCCCATAAGTGTGTGCGTACACACTCGCGAGTAGTATTAAAGTAGTGTAAATTGAAATTTAAAATTTTTAATAATTTCTGAATGTCAACATCAGTGCACTTGAATGTTCAAAAAAATGCTTTTTCTTGCTTACTTATGTTTTTAAAACTTCTACAATGAACATGTATTGGGTGGTGTGCATGCTCAGTTGTGTCTGACTCTTTTGAGACCCCATGGACTGTAGCCCGCCAGGCTCCTCTGCCCATGGGGTTTTCCAGGCAAGAATACTGGAGCGAGTTGCCGTTTCCTCCCCCAGGGGATCTTCCCGACCCAGGGATCAAACCCATATCTCCTGCACTGGCATGTGGATTCTTTACCACTGAACTGCTGGGGGAAGATAAACATGTATTACTTATATTTAAAAAATTAAGGGACTTCCCTGGCAGTCCAGTAGTTAGGACTCCATGCTCCTGATGCAGGGGGCACGGTTCAACCCCAGACTGTAGAACTAAGATCCTGAATGGCAGCACTGCTCAGCCATTATAAATAAAAATGTACCTGAAATCAATTATGACTCCAAATAACGGAATCCACTTGCTTGCTTAGTACATTTAACTGTGAGTTTCCTGTCATCCCAGGCAAAGTACTTCACCTGTGTCAATGTCAGGGGGGTGGGGTAGGAGTGGGGAGCGCAGGGGGGTGGGTGGCAGGGGGAGGGGGGAGGGGAGACATAGGCATAAAAATCACGTAGAAATGTGGTTTCAGGTTATTCCTAGAGGTAGACACCTCTGCTATTTTATAGTCAGTCTTTCATAGAGTTTCAGTATCTAAATACTGTTAACAGTATGTGTACATGCTAATTTGCTTCAGTTTTGTCTGACTCTTTGCAACCTATGGACTATAGCCCACCAGGCTCCTCTGTCCATGGGGTTCTCCAGGAAAAAGTACTGGAGTGGGTTGCCATGGCCTCCTCCAGGGACTCTTCCTGACCCAGGGATTGAACCTACATCTCTTATGTCTCCTGTGTTGGCAGACGGTTTCTTTACCACTAGCACCACCTTCTTTACCACAAGGGCTGGGAAGCCCTTGCTAACGGTATATCTGTATCTTTTTTCTGGATTTATTGAGATATAACAGACATAACATATTGTTTAAGTTCAAGGTGTGAACACACATTGATTTGATACACTTGTTATCTCTATATCTTTTTATCCACATGTGGACCCCAAAAATGTTGCCTGCCATGTCTGTAAACAATGAATATTGCCAGCCATCAAGCCATCAGCCACTGCGTTCACCACCTGCGGAGCACCCCAAGGGAATAAAATAGATTCCTGGACCTAGATAGTTAACATACACATCAAAGGAATAATGTTGATGACCCTAGACTCTTGTTTCTTCTCATACACAGAAAAGCACTAAGATGATGAATTTGAGATGTCTGGTTTTTTTGTGATTAGCAATAGTCGTTTGATGTTCGACTACTTGTTTTTTATTTTTCCAGTAAACACTCCTCTATACCTGGCTTCTCCCTTACCTCTTCAGAACAGTTCCTCAGAATTATGTGAGAGGCTGTCTCCTGGGTGATAGTTCTCAGTAAGGGCCCTGAATAAAACACAACTCTCAGCTTTCAGGTTGTGTGGATTTTTTTTTTTTTCCAGTTGCTTAAGAAAGACTGAAGACAGTGCTTTCCAAGAAAACCCAAACAGCACATACCTCTGGGGCTTGGTAACCTGTTCACTCTGGAGCACTAGTTCATGGGTGCCCTGCCCTGAGACTGGGGGAACTGGGCTTTGTGGGCATGGGCTAACCACACAGGGAGTGGCATCACAGACCAGTGCGTCATTTGGGGGTACCCTTGGGTTTTTACACTGACATGTCTCTGAGGAGTGGGCAGGAGCAGGAGGCCTCCAGTTCCAGTGAGGGAAGAAGGGCCATGAGGGTTTATTGTTTAGTCGCTCAGTTGTGTCTGACTCTGAGAAGAAATGGAGTAGCCCTCATAGTCAACAAAAGAGTCCGAAATGCAGTAAGTACTTGGGGACAATCTCAGAAACAACCGAATGATCTCAGTTCATTTCTAAAGCAAAGCATTCAACATCACGATAATCCAAGTCTATGCTCCAGCAACTAATGCCGAAGAAGCTGAAGTTGAAAGGTTGGATGAAGACTCCAGGACCTTCTAGTACTAACACTAAAAAAAGATGTCCTTTTCATCATATGGGGCTGGAATGCAAAAGTAGGAAGTCAAGAGATACCTGGACTAACGGACAAGTTTGACCTTGGAGTGCAAAATGAAGCAGAAAAAAGGCTAACAGAGTTTTGCCAAGAGAACACACTGGTCATAGCAAACCATTAGGATGATGACTAATGTTATAGACACTAAGTCAGGGGCACCATAGAAAAACCACAAAATGTCCTGATTCCCATTAAATTCTGCACCATGCAGCCCTCCCTTTTGCTGCTAAAGGCTGATTTGCAGCAAGATTCCCTCTCACGATGGGACTCTCAACTCTGGCAGAAACAAGACGAGGCGTGCTGGGCCACCTGCGTGGTGGGCCCACTGATTGAGCTCATTGGTGGTTTTCCTCCGAGGGAGTCTGCCTAACACAGCAGATTTTGCTTTGAGAGCTGGGCTTCCCCAGTGTCCTGTGGCAAGGAACAAAATTCCAGTGCCTCTGTCCCTGGTACAACAAAGAAAGCCAGCCCCATGCCCTCTGGAGACGCCTGAATCTCTGGGTCCTTTTCACTTCTGAGCCACTCCCAGTAGTGACAGCTCCTCCTTCCTTCATCTTCAGAATAATCCCTTCGATGGGTGACTTCTCTCCCTTGTCATTATCCTCTGTCCCCCAATTTCCTCCATCCTCTCCCACCCAGCAGTGCTGCAAACTGCTTAAAGCAACTTCAAAAAAGCTTCAAAATGCCTGCCTTTGCTTTAGATGCTCGAAGTGGCCCCTTGCTTTCCTCACCCTACCAGCCCCAGCAGAACCCAAACACCCAATTCTTTCTTGTCATTGTTTGCCTCATACTTGATAACATCTGTTAAAATCTGTTGAGCACGTGTGTTAATTCACCGACTTCTGACAGCAGCCCTATGTGGTAGGGAGGTCAGTAAACCCCATTGCTCAGATGAGGAAACTGAGTCCTGGAAAGAGCCTCAGATGCAGGTCCTCAGCTGCAGGTCCCACACATGGTGATGGTAGCGCTGGCAGGGCCCCTGGGCTCCCAGCCTGAGTGCTGAGCTGCAGCGCTGGTTCTGTGGTTGTTTCTCTCTGAAGTCTGTATTAATTTTTTTTAAACACCCATCCTATCAGTCAGCATTTTCAATAGAGTTTTTTTTTGAAGTATAGTTGATTTACAATGTTGTGTTCATTTCAGGTGTATAGCAAAGTTTTTCAGTTATATATATATATATTCAGTGATTTACTGATTCAGTTATATATATATATATATATATATATATATATATCCAGATTCTTTTCTATTAAAGGTTATTACAAGATATTGAATACAGTGCTATATAGTAAGACACTGTTGGGCATCTGTTTTGCGTATCATAGTGTATATCTGTTAATCCTAAACTCCCAGTTTATCCCTCCTGCCCCTTCCCCTTTGGTGACCATAAGTCTGTTTTCTTTGTGAGTCTGTTTCTATCTAGTAAAGTTCATTTTTATAAATTTTTTTAGGTTTCACATATAAGTGGTATCATGATATTTGTCTTTCTCTGCCTGACTTAACTTCAGTTATTATTATTATCATCTCTAGATCCAATCATGTTGCTGCAAATAGCATTATTTAATTCCTTTTGATGGCTGAGTAATACTCCATCACACACACACACTCACACTCACACACACACACACATATATACACCATATATATGATGATGCTGCTGCTTAGTTGCTCAGTCATGTCCCACTCTTGCGACTCCATGGACTGTGGCCCGCCAAAGCTCCTCTGTCCGTGGGATTCTTCAGGCAAGAATACTGGAGTGGGTTGCTATGCCCTCCTCCAAGGGACCTTTCTGACCCAGGAATAGAACCCATATGTCCTGCACTGTAGGTGGATTCTTTACCATCTGTGCTACCAGGGAAGCCTATACACACACACACACCCACACACCACATCTTTATCCATTCATCTGTCAATGGACATTTAGGTAGCTTCCATGTCTCGCTATTTTAAATAGTGCTGCCATGAACACAGGGGTTCATGATGGTGGTGGTGGTTTAATCCCTCAGTCATGTCTAACTCTTTGTGACCCCATGAACTGTAGCCCACCAGGCTCCTCTGCCCATGTGATTTTCCAGACAAGAATACTGGAGTGGGTTGCCATTTTCCAGGTAGGGGTGCGTGTATCTTTTCTAATTAATAATTTGTGCTCAGTCATGTCCAGCCATTTGAGACCCTGTGGACAGTAACCCAGCAGCCTATGTCCATGGAATTTTCTCAGGCAAGAATACTGGGGTGGGTAGCCATTTCCTTCTCCAGGGGATCTTCCTGACTCAGGGATTGAACCTGCGGCTCTTATGTCTCCTGTATTGGCAG
The DNA here is from genome assembly GCF_029378745.1 of Bos indicus. NCBI lineage: Eukaryota > Metazoa > Chordata > Mammalia > Artiodactyla > Bovidae > Bos > Bos indicus. The sequence continues at coordinate 2,011,913 of NC_091760.1, read as the reverse complement.
GCAGGTTCTTTACCACTAGCACCACCTGGGGTATTGTCTTTTCTAATTAGAGTTTTCATATTTTCTGGTTATGTGCCCAGGAGTAGGATTGCTGGATCATATGGTAGTTCTATTTTTAGTTTTTTAAAGAACCTCATTACCGTTCTCCATAGTAGATGCACCAATTTACATTCCCACCAACAGTGTAGGAGGATTCCCTTTTCTGCACCCCTTCCCCAGCATTCGTTACATTTTCAGTGGTTTTCATGGTTGCTCAAGGCTTTCCTGTGTGCAGGACAGACCACTGTGGAGACTCCAGTGCTGGGGCTCAGATCAACATCATGCCAAAACCCCCTATTCTCACAGATCCACGTGACCCAGAGCATTAGGTAGAGGGAATCAAAGAATAAGATGTTTAACTTGCTCAAATATCTCTCTATAGATGTCACATTTAATCCTCAGTCAGGTATTTCTATATTAGCCCCATTGCATTTTTTGTATTGAAGTGAAATTCATATAACGTAAAACTAGCCATGTGAAAGTGAACGTTTCAGTGGCATTTGGTACATTCACAATGTCGTGCAACTGTCGATAAAAAAAACCCCACACAACCTAAGAGTTGCGAGTTTTGGTTTATTCAAGGACCTTACTGAGGACCTGAAGACAGCCTCTCAGGTGGCTGTGAGCAACTGTCCTGAAGAGGTCAGGCTATGCAAGAGTTTTTTTCCCCTGATAGCTGGTAAAGAATCCACTTGCAATGCGGGAGAGCTGGGTTGGATCCCTGGGTTGGGGAGATCCCCTGGAGAAGGGAAAGGCTACCCACTCCAGTATTCTGGTCTGGAGAATTATGGGGTTACAAGGAGTCAGACATGACTGAGCAACTTTCGCTTTCATTTGCTGAAAAACAAAACAAGTAATGGAACATCAAACGATCACTGCTAACAACTGAAGTCAGACATCTCAAGTTAGTGATTTTAGTGCTTTTCTATGGATGGGAAGATGCAAGAGTCTGGGGTCATCAGCATTATTCCTTTGATGTGCATGTTAACTGTCTAGGCCCAGGATCCTGTTTTCTTCATCCTGAATGTCCCTCAAGGCGCACAGTGGGGTGACTGCAGTGGCTGTGGCTTGATAGCTAGCACCACTCGTGTACCAGGATAGCAGGCCACATCCTTTGTTTACCGAAATGGCAGGCAGCACTTTTTTGTCCATGCAACCATCACCTTTCAGTTCAGTTCAGTCACTCAGTCGCATCTGACTCTTTGCAACCCCATGGGCTGCAGTACACCAGGCCTCCCTGTCCATCACCAACTCCCAGAGCTCGCTCAAACTCATGTCCGTTGGGTCGGTGATGCCATCAAACCATCTCATCCTCTGTCATTCCCTTCTCCTCCTGCCTTCAATCTTTCCCAGCATCAGGGTCTTTTCAAATGAGTCGGTTCTTCACATCAGGTGGCCAAAGTATTGGAGCTTCAGCTTCAGCATCAGTCCTTCCAATGAAGATTCAGGGCTGATTTCCTTTAGGATGGACTGGTTGGATCTCCTTGCAGTCCAAGGGACTCTCAAGAGGCTCCTCCAACACCACAGTTCAAAAGCATCAATTCTTCGGTGCTCAGCTTTCTTTATAGTCCAACTCTCACGTCCATACATGACTACTGGAAAATCCATAGCTTTGACTAGATGGACCTTTAGTTCCAAAACATTTTCATCACCCCCAAAAGAAAGCTCCATACTCACATTAAGCAATTTATTCACTATTCCTTGCTCCCCCAGCCCCTGGCAACCCCACTAACTACTTTCTGTCTCTGCTGCTGCTAAGTCACTTCAGTCGTGTCCGACTCTGTGTGACCCCATGGCAGCCCACCAGGCTCCCCCGTCCCTGAGATTCTCCAGGCAAGAACACTGGAGTGGGTTGCCATTTCCTTCTCCAATGCATGAAAGTGAAAAGTGAAAGTGAAGTCGCTCAGTCATGTCCAACCCTCAGCGACCCCATGGACTGCAGCCCACCAGGCTCCTCCGTCCATGGGATTTTCCAGTGGGGAGTACTGGAGTGGAGTGCCATTGCCTTCTCTGGCTTTCTGTCTCTAGATGGGTCTATTCTGGACATATTGTATAAAGAGAATTGTCTAGTAGGTGGCCTTTCATATCTTTCACTTAGCATAATGTTTCTGAGGCTCATCCAGGTTGTAGGGTGTATCAGTTTGTTGTTGTTCAGTCACTAAGTCGTGTCTGACTCTGCAACCCCATGGACTGTAGCATGCCAGGCTTCCCTGTCCCTCACTGTCCCCCAGAGTTTGCTCAGATTCATGTCCATTGAGTTGGTGATGATATCTAGCCATCTCATCCCCTGCCACCTCTTGTCCTTTTGTCATCAATACTTCCTTCCTTTTTTTGTGGTAGAATACTATTTCATTGTATGCAGAGTCCTCCACATTTTGCTTCTGTTCAACCATCGTTGGGCACTTGTGTTGTTTCTACCTTTTGTCTGTTGTGACTAATACTGCAATAAACATTCCTGTACAAGCATCGATTTTGAGTACCGGCTTTGAATTCTTCCCAGTATATACCTAGGACTGGAATAGCTGGGTCAAATGGTATTTCTCTACCTAACTTTTTGAGGAACCTATGAACACCATTTTAAAAGCAAGGAATCTGAGGCTCAAAGAAATTGAGTGGTTTCAGGTCATATGACCAGTAAATTATACAACCAACACTAGGACCCAGAAGCTCATACTGCGGTCATTCTAAGGACCTAGACTGCAGGGAAGATCCTTCATTCACTCACCATACATCCATTGAGGGCCAGGGCGGGCCTTTGCGGCAGATTTAACAGTTAAGTCTCAGAAAGGAGCTCCCTCATGCCAGAAACTTCAGGAGAAAACAAAACAAGGGGAGTTTTTAAATCATAAATCAACACAAGGGGGTCATGCATAAACCCCATTACTCGCAGACAATCTAGCAGAGCACAGCGATGGTTTCTCAGGTCTTGCTGCCTGTTTGAACATCAGTGTGGGGGCAGCTCATGCCGATTTTTCAAGGCGCAGAAAAGAGTCACTCTCCCTATTTCTGTCTCGCTGTCTGCATTTCTTGACTGACCCCAGGGGAGGAGGGGAGGATGGGTGTGCGCAGATCCTGGTTTGGTTCTGAAATTCTGATCTGGATGGGGGCATCTGCGAAAGTCACTGTCAAGGAGAATCCCTGGAAGGCTGTGCGGCTCAAAGGGTTAAATGCCAGACCCAGAAGGAGACTCAAAAGAGGGGCGGGGGGTGCGGCGAGGGATGGGGGAGGCGGCGGGACTCGGGCTTCTGGAATCTTCTTTTCCAGTGGTTCTGAGGGGAATGTTACTATGAAAGAGACAAATTCTGATCGCTGCCCTTGACCGTTCCCGGCTCCCTGGAGCATTTTCTGTGCGGGAAGGTGACATCCAAAGGCCGGAGCTTAGCTGGGTTTGAAAACAAGACGCGGGCGCCTCTGGCTCGTACCGTCCCCTCGTCCCCCCCTTCCCTGGCCCCGCTGACCTGATTAATCAAGAGCCCTGCCAAACCCACTGAGGAGGGCTCCCAGGCTAATCTAATCTGCGTCCCCCAGCGGGGACAGACACCCCCGCTCGGCCAATGAGACGCGACCATGCAAGCTGGAGCTGAACGGTGGAAAATTCCATGCGCCGGCCCGGGGCGGCTGCGGCGGCCTCTGGCGGCGGCGCGCGCCCCGCATCCTGTAGCCCTGGGCTCCCCGCGATCCCCGGCCGGGCCCCGCGGCTGCGAGAACCCCCAAAGCCGCCCGGTTTCGGGGCGCTGTCACATGAGTCCCAGGGCAGGCGGCGTTGTTATAATTCTCTGGTTCTCCGCACCTCTGCGAAAGATGCTTTCAGCCAATCCAAGAAAAGGCTGGCGAAGCCTGAATCATTGCGGGGATCGGGGGAGGGGGGCTATGATGGCATCTTCCGCTCATACGGGGTGTGTGTGTGTGCGCGCGTGTGTGTGATATAAATATAAACCACTGCCCCCACCCCTCGCCCACCCAGGCAACAACTGTCCGGTGCGCAACTGTCCCCTCCAAGTGCCTCCGCTGGGCTTTGCAACCCGATATGGGTGCGGAGAATGAATGAGCTGGGGGCCCCCTTTCTATCCAACCGCGAACTGCGGGCGCCCTTTTAGAGGGGGCCGGTGGGTCTTAGAGAGCGAAGGGTTAGGAGTCAGCAAAGGTGTGTATTTCGTGAAGGTGCAGAGACCCAGGACAGGAGGACCAGTGCAGTGATCCAGAGATAATTGCAGGGTCACAAAGGAGGGACATCGTGGTCTGCTTTTGCGGGGTAGAAGGGGGATGCCGATCGGAGCTGTAAGGACAGAAGTTAGCCAGACAGAGCAGAGGAGACACCGGGGCCCGGTGTTCCAGCCCCTGGAGCGAGGCTGCTGGGCAAGCATTTCCATGAAGCTGGGCTGTGTTATGAGATCCCTATCTTTCTTAACTCCACGTGAATTACTGCCATAAATCCCCATGATTTCATGGGATCCAGGCCTGTTTCTGCTCCTCACAATATAAAAGAACCTGGTGAACAGAGTCCAAAAATTAGAGTGCCCAGGAGAGCCTCTGCCAGAAGACAGTCACAAAGGCTTCCTCTGGGATTAGAGAGGGGCTGGGAGGGCAAGGGGACAACGCGCCCTGAGATCTGGGACGGGGAAAACAGAAGGAAAGGAGAAAATACAGGTGTTTCTTCTTAAAGGAGAATATGAAGCTTCAGGAAGAACCTGCAGAACAGAAAGATAAGAAAGGGCCATCCCCAGTCCTGAGCTGGATGAGTTGAGCTGAGCTTCAGGAGACAGGAGACCAGAAAAACAGCCACCCCAGTTCTGCTAGTGCCCAGCTGAAGGTCCTGGAGAATCTCCTAACTTCCCTGAATCTTAGTTTTTATCTCTGCAAAATTTGGATAATTCCTGACACTAAAAGAAAGTGAAATTATGTCTATAAAGCTGTCAAGAAATCTATCCAAATGTTGTTGTTTCTTTTAGTCCACATGCATGAACAATCTATGTTAATTTAGTTGAATTAACTTTGACCTTTTCAAACTGTGGTGCTGGAGAACACTCTTGAGAGTTCTTTGGACAGCAAGGAGATCAAACCCGTCAATCCTAAAAGGAAATCAACTCTGAATACTCATTGGAAGGACTGATTCTGAAGCTGAAGCTCCAATACTTTGGCCACCTGATGTGAAGAACTGACTCACTGGAAAAGACTCTGATGCTGGGAAAGATTGAAGGCGGGAGGAGAAAGGGATGACAGAGGATGAGATGATTTGATGGCATCACCGACTCAGTGGACATGAGGAACTCCAGGAGATAGTGAAGGACAGGGAAGCCTGGTGTGCTGCAGTCCATGGGGTCACAAAGAGTTGGACACGACTGAGCAACTGAACAACAAAACTTTGACGGAGAGTCATGGCTAATCAATCAATCAATACTTGTATTAATGTAGTCAGTAAATATTTACTGAATACCTACTATGTACTGGGGCATACAGCAGTGAAGAAAACACAACAGTGCCTGCTCTTGGGACACTCCCATTGTGATGGGGGAGACAGATGATAAATAAGAAAACAAAGGCGTGTTTCCAGTGGAGAAAACTAAAACACGCAAGTGGGACAGGGGGAGTGATTTTGAAGGGAGTGAGGAGGTAGGACCTCATTGAGGAGCTGGTCTTTCAGTAGAGGCCTGACAGAGAGGTGAGGGGGTAAGCTCTATGGATTTCTGGAAGAAGAACATTCTAGGCATTTAAGGTGCAGGGTGGGGAGGTTGCCAGAGGTTGCAAAGGGCCTGAGGTGGGACTGTGGTCCTCTGAGTTGGAGGAACAGGTACTGTCCCTAGAGGGGACTGAGTGATGGGGCTGAGGGTCAGGGACCGGCTGGGTGGAGGTAGGGAGCCTGGATTGTTAGGAAAGGCTGGAGGGCTTTCACCATGAAAGTTCTGAGCAATCATTGGACAGCACAGCTGAGGAGCCACCTTGGATCTTAACTGACTGCAATGCAGCTTTCTTTCTAATTTGGATACTGAAGAGCCACCTGCATGTGAAGTAAAAGTCGCTCAGTCGTGTCCGACTCTTTGCGACCTCATGGACCATGGAATTCTCCAGGCCAGAATACTGGAGTGGTATCCTTTCCCTTCTCCAGGGCATCTTCCCAACCCAGGGATCGAACCCAGGTCTCCTGTATTGCAGGTGGATTCTTTACCAGCTGAGCCACAAGGGAAGTCCAAAAAAAAAAAAAAAAAAAGAAATCCACCTGCAAGCATTTATCAAAAGCTTTGCTGTGTTTGATAATGTGCTGGGGACTCTGGAGAACAGGAGGAAGTAGAATGCAGAGGCATGCTTTAAAGAGGCCACAGTCCTGTCAGGAATCTGGTTTAGCTGCAGAAAAGTAGTAAGTGACCAATATAAAACAGTTTCTCAGACTTGCTAAATTGTAGGGAGGGCCCCCCCAAGCAGGAGGAAACTGGGAGCTTTGGGAACCCCAGGGGCCTCCTGGGATTGTGCTGAGATCTTAGTAGGCGGCCAGTGATGGTGAAAGTCGATGTGGACAGAGGGAGTGCCTGAAGTCGAGAGAGAGGTCTCCTCTCCCCTGTCCGGCCAGCCTGCAGCCTCTCCTGGGCGGGTCAGAGTTGTCAGCCCACAATCTGAGCTGCTCTCACCGGGCGAGGAGGGTGATCAAGGATGGAGACATTGGATGAGGCCAGTTCGGAAAAGCCCACAATGCTTTGCCACACTCAGAACTCTTTGAAGACCTGGCTAGCTGTGTTCCTACCCGCTTCCCTGGAGGTTAGGGGCTCCACTCTGAAATCACAGGATTCATCACTGCAGGGTGACCCAGCCCTGGGCTTCCAGCTCTAGCATCACCCTTGCCCTCCCTGGGCAGGCCTGATCAAGTCCCATAACCTTCAGAGAATCAGCTATGCCCACTGGGGCTGGCTCTGTGAAACCAAGACAACCAGGCATGCTCAGCTGGAGCCCTGCCGCTCTGGGGGCGAGAGGAAGAGAGAGGGGCCATTGTCTTCGGCCTCCTCCTCATAACGAAACGTTTTACTCATTTAACGTTTTGAATAAGTAGTATAACATATGGTTCAGGAAATCAACAATTATACAACATTGCACAGTGGAAAGCATACTTTCCCATCTGCTCAGTTCTTATCTCTCCCCCAACAAAAGGTAGCCACTGCTATTAATTTGTTGTTTATCGTTCTAGAGATTCTCTTCCTCCTCCCCTTCCTCCCTCCTTTCTCCCCCTCCTTGCTTCCTCTGCACAGACAAGCAAATTGAATACAGTCTTCCCCCAACTCCCAATTCTTTTCTTTTAAATTTAAATTTATTTATTTTACTTGGAGGCTAATTACTTTACATATATTATTGATTCTGCCACACATCAACATGAATCCACCACAGGCGTACATGTGTTCCCCATCCTGAACTCCCTTCCCACCTCCCTCCCCTTACCATCCCTCCGGGTCATCCCAGTGTACCAGCATCCAGTATCGAACCTGGACTGGCGATGCGTTTCTTATATTATACATGTTTCAGTGCCATTCCCCCAAATTGCCCCACCCTCTCCCTCTCCCACAAAAAAACAAAAAAACCAGTGCAAAATCCCATTTTCCAGTGTCAGCCATGCCCACCCCCAACACCCAGGTCAGTCCCCCTGGCTCAGAGCTGGACTCTTTCCTTCCGCTCAGCACCCTCTCCCTTCTCATGCAACCCTCTAGGGGCTGGAGGCTCCACTTCCCTGGGGTGCTAAATCCCAGCGGGACTTGAGGGGAGGGGAGGTAAGAACTGGGGCGGGCAGCCCCTGGTCCGTCTGCCCCGACCAGGTCTCCAGCCATGGCACCAGGTACCCCTCTTGGCTCTCACTAACCCTTTCCTGATCATACTACTAGCCCAGGGGGCTACTGATCTGGGGGAACCCTGTCCACACCCCTCTTTGCCCTGGGGCCGGCTCAGGGCTCTCCTCACTGAGGTTGGGGGGGAGTTCCCACCCACCCTCCCTCCGTGGTGGGGGAGAGAGCGGTGAAGTCCCCAGGTTTAAATACCGTAATGAAAGCAGGGGATGGGGAAGGAAGGGGCTTTACATCTAATAAATTATTAGCGTTTTGTTTTTAGTGTCCCTTGGGGGCCGGCGGGCGGGGGCAGGGCGTGGCCGCCAGGGCCCTCCCTTCCCTTACTGGCAGATCTCCTTCTCTATGAGGCTGTCCTCACAAGACTGTTCTATACATCTGTGTCTCTTTTGCTGTCTCACATACAGGGTTATCGTTACCATCTTTCTAAATTCCGTATATATATGCGTTAGTACACTGTATTGGTGTTTTTCTTTCTGGCTTACTTCACTCTGTATAAGAGGCTCCAGTTTCATCCACCTCATTAGAACTAATTCAAATGCATTCTTTTTAATGGCTGAGTAATACTCCATTGTGTATATGTACCACTGCTTTCTTATCCTTTCATCTGCTGATGGACATCTAGGTTGCTTCCATGTCCTGGGTGTTATAAACAGTGCTGTGATGAACATTGGGGTACACGTGTCTCTTTCAATTCTGGTTTCCTCAGTGTATATGCCCAGTAGTGGGATTGCTGGGTCGTATGGCAGTTCTATTTCCAGTTTTTTAAGGAATCTCCACATTGTTCTCCATAGTGGCTGTACTAGTTTGCATTCCCACCAACAGTGTAAGAGGGTTCCCTTTTCTCCACACCCTCTCCAGCATTTATTGCTTGTAGACTTTTGGATAGCAGTCATTCTGACTGGTGTGAAATGGTACCTCATTGTGGTTTTGATTTGCATTTCTCTGATTATGAGTGAGGTTGAGCATCTTTTCATGTGTTTGTTAGCCATCTGTATGTCTTCTTTGGAGAAATGTCTGTTTAGTTCTTTGGCCCATTTTTTGATTAGGTCGTTTATTTTTCTGGAATTGAGCTGCAGGAGTTGCTTGTATATTTTTGAGATTAGTTGTTGGTCAGTTGCTTCATTTGCTATTATTTTCTCCCATTCTGAAGGCTGTCTTTTCACCTTGCTTATAGTTTCCTTTGTTGTGCAGAAGCTTTTAATTTTAATTAGGTCCCATTTGTTTATTTTTCCTTTTATTTCCAGTATTCTGGGAGGTGGGTCATAGAGGATCCTGCTGTGATTTATGTCGGAAAGTGTTCTGCATATGTTCTCCTCTAAGAGCTTTATAGTTTCTGGTCTTATGATTAGATCTTTAATCTATGTTGAGTTTATTCTTGTGTATGGTGTTAGAAAGTGTTCTGCTGCTGCTGCTGCTGCTAAGTTGCTTCAGTCGTATCCGACTCTGTGCGACCCCATAGACGGCAGCCCACCAGGCTCCCCCGTCCCTGGGATTCTCCAGGCAATAACACTGGAGTGGGTTGCCATTTCCTTCTCCAATGCATGAAAGTGAAAAGGGAAAGTGAATTTTCTCAGTCGTGTCTGACTCTTCGCGACCCCATGGACTGCAGCCTACCAGGTTCCTCCACCCATGGGATTTTCTAGGCAAGAGCACTGGAGTGGGGTGCCATCACCTTCTCCAAGAAAGTGTTCTAGTTTCATTCTTTTACAAGTGGTATACAATGGAGAAAAGACAATCTCTTTAACAAGTGGTGCTGGGAAGTTTGTTCCTGGGTCAACAAGTTTGTTGTTGACCCAGCAACAAGTTTCAACAAGACTTTCTTGGAGAAAGTGTTCTAGTTTCATTCTTTTACAAGTGGTTGACCAGTTGTCCCAGCACCACTTGTTAAAGAGATTGTCTTTTCTCCATTGTATATTCTTGCCTCTTTTGTCAAATATAAGGTGTCCATGGGTGCGTGGATTTACCTCTGGGCTTTCTATTTTGTTCCATTGGTCTATATTTCTGTCTTTGTGCCAGTACCATACTGTACCTTTGGTACCTTGATAGGGATTGCATTGAATCTATAGATTGCTTTGGGTAGTATACTCATTTTCACTATATTGATTCTTCTGATCCATGAACACGGTATATTTCTCCATTATTAGTGTCCATTTTGATTTCTTTCACCAGTGTTTTATAGTTTTCTATATATAGGTCTTTTGTTTCTTTAGGCTGATATATTCCTAAGTATTTTATTTTTTCGCTGCAATGGTGAATGGAATTGTTTCCTTAATTTCTCTATTTTCTCATTATTAGTGTATAGGAATGCAAGGGATTTCTGTGTGTTGATTTTATATCCTGCAACTTTACTATATTCATTGATTAGGTCTAGTAATTTTCTGGTGGAGTCTTTAGGGTTTTCTATGTAGAGGATCATGTCATCTGCAAACAGTGAGAGTTTTACTTTTTCTTTTCCAACTTGGATTCCTTTTATTTCTTTTTCTGCTCTGATTGCTGTGGCCAAAACTTCCAAAACTATGTTGAATAGTAGTGGTGAAAGTTGGCACCCTTGTCTTGTTCCTGACTTTAGGGGAAAGGCTTTCAATTTTTCACCATTGAGGATAATGTTTACTGTAGGTTTGTCATATATAGCTTTTATTATGTTGAGGTATGTTCCTTCTATTTCTGCTTTCTGGAGAGTTTTTATCATAAATGGATGTTGAATTTTGTCAGAGGCTTTCTCTGCATCTACTGAGATAATCATATGGCTTTTATTTTTCAATTTGTTAATGTGGTGTATTACATTGATTGATTTGCGGATATTGAAGAATCCTTGTATCCCTGGGATAAAGCCCCCTTGGTCATGGTGTATGATCTTTTTAACGTGTTGTTGGATTCTGATTGCTAGAATTTTGTTAAGGATTTTTGCATCTATGTTCATCAGTGATATTGGCCTGTAGTTTTCTTTTCTTTTCTTTTCTTTTTTTGTGTGGCATCTTTGTCAGGTTTTGGTATTAGGGTGATGGTGGCCTCATAGAATGAGTTTGGAAGTTTACCTTCCTCTGCAATTTTCTGGAAGACTTTGAGTAGGATAGGTGTTAGCTCTTCTCTAAACTTTTGGTAGAATTCAGCTGTGAAGCCATCTGGACCCCAGCTTTTGTTTGCTGGAAGATTTCTGATTACAGTTTCAATTTCCGTGCTTGTGATGGGTCTGTTAAGATTTTCTGTTTCTTCCTGGTTCAGTTTTGGAAAGTTGTACTTTTCAAAGAATTTGTCCATTTCTTCCAAGTTGTCCATTTTATTGGCATATAATTGATGATAGTAGTCTCTTATGATCCTTTGTATTTCTGTGTTGTCTGTTGTGATCTCTCCATTTTCATTTCTAATTTTATTGATTTGATTTTTCTCCCTTTGTGTCTTGATGAGTCTGGCCAATGGTTTGTCAATTTTATTTATCCTTTTAAAGAACCAGCTTTTGGCTTTGTTGATTTTTGCTATGGTCTCTTTTGTTTCTTTTGCATTTATTTCTGCCCTAATTTTTAAGATTTCTTTCCTTCTACTAACCCTGGGGTTCTTCATTTCTTCCTTTTCTAGTTGCTTTAAGTGTAGAGTTAGGTTATTTATTTGACTTTTTTCTTGTTTCTTGAGGTATGCCTGTATTGCTATGAACTTTCCCCTTAGCACTGCTTTTACAGTGTCCCACAGGTTTTGGGTTGTTGTGTTTTCATTTTCATTCGTTTCTAACCAACTCCCAGTTCTTTTTCCAGTTGCTTAGTAGTTCATGATCCAGCATTCTGTACCTCGTTCTTCTCAGGTAGCATGTCTTAGACCTTCTCCATGATGGTCCAGGATGGCAAAATGTCATCATTCTTCTTTACTATCTCTTACAAATCCAAAATGTACCAAGATCCCCTCTAGATGGACATTTAAGTTGTTGCAGTCTTTTGCTTTTAGACAGCGTTGTCACGAATAACTTTGAAGTTCTTCATGGAGTACATAATCATGTATATACAGAAGGTAAACTCCTAAAAGTGAAATTTTTGCTGGGTCAAAGGGTAAATGCATCTCTAATATGGACAGATGTTGCCAAATTACTCTCTGCAGGGGCTATGACAATTTCTGCTTCTAGTAGCAATGTAGGAGGGAGAAGACCTGTGTCTCCTGGCCCACCAATAGAGTTTTGTTGTCAGATTTTTGCCATTTCTGGTAAATTTTTAAAAATCAATGTGGTTTTAATTTGTATATTTCTTATGGTTGACGTTGAGTATATTTTCATGTTTCAAAACCAAGTATGTGTTGTGTAAAATGTCCATACTCATGCCTATCCTTATATTGTTTTTTGGTCTTTTGTCTCATCAATATGCAGGAGCTCTTTATACAGTATTGGGGAAATTAGCTCTTTGTGGTATGAATTACCTGTATCTCTCATTTTGTGTTTGTTTGGGTATTTTAAAAAAATTAGTTTTGTTCCTGCAATGCAGAAAATTTTGATTTCCTTGTAGTCGAAATTGTCAACCATTTATGTTGTGACTTCTAGATGTTGCCTTTTCATACTGCTGAAAAGTATGAAAACCAAGACTTCCCTCATCTTCCATTTTGGCTTTAGTGTTCTTATGTTTTATTTTTTATATTTAAAACTTTGATATAAAACTGGAATTTGTTCTACTGTGGATGCAAAATCTATCTAAAAAATGTTTGGTATCAACACAACTTTTTGAATAGTCCATCTTTTCCCCATGTGTTTGAGATGCCTGCATTATCTTAAACATTTCCATATATATTTGGGTATTTTTCAGGATTTTCAATTCTGTGCCATCTGTTGGTCTGACAAAATAATATTCTACTATTACAAAGTTTTAGTTATTGAAGACTTTAAGTATATTTTAACATATGGTGTAGCTATTCCTTCTCCTTTTCTTTATCAGAATTACCCACGCTATTGATTATTTTTCCATGTGAAAGTTAGAATCATTTTGTATAGATAAAAATTGCTTTTTGTATTTTTATTGGGATGGTACTTATTAGTTAACATTCATATATGTGCTCAGTCACTCAGTCGTGTCCGACTCTTTGAGACACCCTTTGCTGTAGCCTGCCAGGCTCCTCTGTCCATGGGATTTCCCAGGCAAGAATATTGGAGCAGGTTGTCATTTCCTTCTCCGGGGATCCTCCAGACCCAGGGATGGAACCTATGTCTATTGCATCTCCTGCATCGGCAGGCAGGTTCTTTACCACTGCACCACCTGGGAAGCCCATTAACATTTATGTGCTAAGGAAACTGACACAAAGCTAAGTTTTGTTATCCAAGAACATGGTATGTTTTTTCATTTATTTGTCTTTCTCTCTGTATCTCTGTCTTTTTTTCTTATGAATGTTTAAAAGATTATGCAAATATGTATCTTTTAAGCTAGTTTTGTCTTTTTATTGTATATGAGGTATTTTCTTCCATTTTATTTTGTTTATTTTGTTTTGTTTTGTTTTATTTTGTTTATACAAACAAAGGCTATTGATTTCTAAATATTAATTTTACATATCTTATTTCATTCTCTTATTGATTGTAGTTGTTTTCACACATTTTTCCTTGGGGTTTCAAAGTACAAAACAAATCACCTGTAATAGTGATAGTCTTACTTGTTTTGCTCAACTTTTTTTTGGTCTAATTGTGTTGGCTAGTGCTGCTGGTAGAAAATGAAATGATGTGATAGTGAACAAACAATTGTCTCATTTCTGGATTAAGGGTTAAGTCTTTACCATTTCTTAATGATCCAGCGGATGTTGGCAATTTGATCTCTGGTTCCTCTGCCTTTTCTAAAACCAGCTTGAACATCTGGAAGTTCACGGTTCACATATTGCTGAAGCCTGGCTTGGAGAATCTTGAGCATCACTTTACTAGCCTGTGAGATGAGTCAGTTGTGCAGTAGTTTGAGCATTCTTTGACATTGCCTTTCTTTGGGACTGGAATGAAAACTGACTATTTCCAGTCCTGTGGCCACTTCTGACTTCCCCAAATTTGCTAACATATTGAGTGCAGCACTTTCACAGCATCATCTTTGAGGATTTGAAATAGCTCAACTGGAATTCCATCACCTCTACTAGCTTTTTTCGTAGTGATGCTTCGTAAGGCCCACTTGACTTCACATTGCAGGATGTCTGGCTCTAGGTGAGTGATCACACCATCATGATTATCTGGGTCATGAAGCTCTTTTTTGTACAGTTCTTCTTTGTATTCTTGACACCTCTTCTTAATATCTTCTGCTTCTGTTAGGTCCATACCATTTCTGTCCTTTATTGAGCCCTTCTCTGCATGAAATGTTCCCTTGGTATCTCTGATTTTCTTGAAGAGATCTCTAGTCTTTCCCATTCTATTATTTTCCTCTATTTCTTTGCATTGATCTCTGAGGAAGGCTTTCTTATCTCTACTTGCTATTCTTTGGAACTCTGCATTCAAATGGTTATATCTTTCCTTTTCTCCTTTGTTTTTGGCTTCTCTTCTTTTCACAGCTATTTGTAAGGCCTCAGACAGCCATTTTACTTTTTTGCATTTCTTTTTCTTAAGGATGGTCTTGCTCCCTGTCTCCTGTACAATGTCATGAACCTCCGTCCATGGTTCATCAGGCACTCTTTCTATCAGATCTAGTCCCTTAAATCTATTTCTCACTTCCACTGTATAATCATAAGGAATTTGATTTAGGTCATACCTGAATAGTCCAGCGGTTTTTCCACTTTCTTCAATTTAAATTTGAATTTCGCAGTAAGGAGTTCATAATCTGAGCCACAGTCATCTCCCTGTCTTGTTTTTGCTGGCTGTATCGAGCTTCTCCATCTTTGGCTGCAAAGAATATGATCAGTCTGATTTCGGTGTTTGCCATCTGATGATGTCCATGTGTAGAGTTCTTCCCTTGTGTTGTTGGAAGAGGGTGTTTGCTATGACCAGTGCGTTATTTTGCCAAGGGAATGCACTGGTCATTCTGTACTCTTGTTTCATTCCATACTCCAAGGCCAAATTTGCCTGTTACTCCAGGTGTTTCTTGACTTCCTAATCTTGCATTCCAGTCCCCTATAATGAAAAGGACATCTTTTTTGGGTGTTAGTTCTAAAAGGTCTTGTAGGTCTTCATAGAAGTGTTAAACGTCAGCTTCTTCAGTGTTACTGGTCAGGGCATAGGCTTGGATTACCGTGATATTGAATGGTTTGCCTTGGTAACGAACAGAGATCATTCTGTCGTTTTTGAGATTGTACCCAAGTACTGTATTTCAGACTCTTTTGTTGACCATGATGGCTACTCCATTTCTTCTAAGGGATTCCTGCCCACAGTAGTAGACATAATGGTCATCTGAGTTAAATTCACCCATTCCAGTCCATCTTAGTTTCCTGATTCCTAGAATGTTGATGTTCACTCTTGCCATCCCCTGTTTGACCACTTTCAATTTGCCTTAATTCATGGACCTAACATTCCAGGTTCCTATGCAATATTGCTGTTTACAGCATCGGACCTTGCTTCTATCACCAGTCACATCCACAACTGGGTGTTGTTTTTGTTTTGGCTCCATCCCTTTATTCTTTCTGGAGTTATTTCTCCACTGATCTCCAGTAGCATATTAGGCACCTATTGACCTGAGAGTTCATCTTTCAGTGTCTTATCTTTTTGCCTTTTCATACTGTTCATGGGGTTCTCAAGGCAAGAATGCTGAAGTGGTTTGCCATTCCCTTCTCCAGTGGACCACATTCTGTTAGATGGTTTTTCCAGTAGTCATGTATGGATGCGAGCACTGAAGAATTGATGCTTTTGAACTGTGGTGTTGGAGAAGACTCCTGAGAGTCTCTTGGACTGCAAGGAGATCCAACGAGTCCATCCTAACAGTCCTGGGTGTTCATTAGAAGGACTGATGCTGAATCTGAAACTCCAATACTTTGACCACCTGATGCGAAGAGCTGACTCATTGGAAAAGACCCTGATGCTGGGAAAGGTTGAAGGTAGGAGGAGAAGGGAGTGACAGAGGATGAGATGGTTGGATGGCATCACCGACTTAATGGACATGAGTTTGAGTAAACTCTGAGAGTTGGTGATGGACAGGGAGGCCTGGTGTGCTGCAGTCCATGGGGTCACAAAAGCCAACAGTCAGACAAGACTGAGCGACTGAACTGAACTGAACTGGTGGCTTAAACTGTAAAGAATCTGCCTGTAGTGTGGGAGACCTGGGTTTGCTCCCTGGGTCAGGAAGATTCCCTAAAGGAAATGACAACCCAATTCAGTATCCTTGCCTGATGAATCCCAAGGAGACTGGTAGGCCACAGTCCATGGGATCACAGAGAGCTGGACTCAACTGAGTGACTAACACATTCACTTTTTCACTTTCATGGGAATTCTATTTTTAGTGTTTCGAGGTATCTCCATATTGCTTTCCTTTGTACAAATTTGGATTCTCACCAAAAGTTCATGATTGTTCCCTGCTCTCCACATCCTCACCAAGACTTGAATGTGTTGTCTTTCTGATAATAACCATCCTGACAGGTTTGAGGTGATATCTCATTAGGGTTTTTATTTGCATTTCCCCGATGGTTAGTGATCTTGGGCATCGTTTCATGTCTTCTTTGGAAATATGTCTACTTAAATCCTCTTCCATCTTTTAACTTTTTTTTTGGATGTAGAGATGTATGAGTTCTTTGTATATCTTGGGTATTAACTCATTAGATAAATCACTTGTAAATATCTTTCCTCATTCAATGGCTCAGATAGTAAAGAATCTGCCTGCAATGTGGGAGATCTGGTCAATCTCTGGGTCAGGAAGACCTAGATTTGATCCCTGGAGAAGGGAATGGCTACCACTGGAGTACTCTTGCCTGGAGAATCCCATGGACAGAGGAGCCTGTGGGCTACAGCCCATGGGATCACAAAGAGTTGGACACAACTGAGTGACTAACACTTTCACTTTCCTTTCACTTGCTCATTCAGTAGGTGGCCCTTTCTTTTTGTTGATGGCTTCCTTTGCTTTTCAAAAGCTCTTCAGTTTGTTTAGGTCCCACTTATTTATTTCTGCTTTCTTTTTTTTTTCCTTAGGAGACAGACCCACAAAATACTGCTATGATTTATATCAAAGAGTGTTCTGCCTATGTTTTCCTCTAGGAGTTTTATGGTATCCAGTGTTATACTTAGGTCTTTTCTTTGGAGTCTATTGTGTGTGTGGTGTTAGAGAATATTCTGCAGTGCAGTGCTTAGTCCCTCAATTGTGTCCGACTCTTTGCAACCCCAGAGACTGCAGCATGCCAGGCTTCCCTGCCCTTCACCATCTCCCAGAGCTTGCTCAAGCTTATCTTCATAGATTCTAATTATTTTCTTCAATACATTTACTATTTTTTTAAAGACTCATAAAGGCCTCAGATGATATCTTCCTACAGTGAAGTTTGCCCTTCCCTTCTGTTCTGCAGTTAAGGCAAAGAGCAGATTGCTTCAGTCTACTCAGGGACCGAGTTGGGTAGGGGCTGGATTCTACTTTAGCAAAATGCATTCCACTTTGGGTTTGCCCTGAAAGTCCTTCTTTTTTGACTGTTTGAGCTAAGCATCACCCCAAACAAGTTAAAATTTGGCAAATGTCTTGAGGGGAAGACTGGTCGTGTGTTTTGCAGACCTCTTTTTCTGATGGGACTTTGCTTCCTAAGGAACTACAAGACTGCAGAATATTCCATTCTGCCTTTTTACCCCAGCCCCCAGGCATCTCGACTACCCTGGAACTTAACAAATGTTTCAAGGGGAAATTAGTCTTGTATTTTGGGTTCTTTCAACTTCCAACCCTTTGCACTAACCAAAAACTCTACTGATTTCTCTTACCATATGTTTTTGCTCAGTTGCTCAGTCATGTCTGACTCTTTGTGATCCCGTGGACTGCAGCATGCCAGGCTCCTCTGTCCTTCACTATCTCCCAGAGTTTGCTCAAACTCATGTCCATTGAGTCAGTGTTGCCACTCAACCACCTTACCATATAGTGTCCTTCTGTTTGAGCCAAGCTGACATTAGTTACCTGGTAATTGCCAGGTGATTTGAGATGATCTCTTCTTCCTCTGAAAATTCTGTGTCTGTCTGGTCCTTGTTGTTCTCATGGTTTTCCACTGTCTTTAAAATACAAATATTTCAAATATATCTGACTGGTGTTATTGTTGAGAGAGCATTGATCTTTCTGGTCCATTGTATTCTTACCTGGAAGGTCAAGTACACTAATTGTCAATATTTTATTTAGTTTTTGCTGTTGTCATCATTTGTTTGTTGCGTTAATATCTGTAAGTGAAATTAATTTATGAGTGTTCTGTGTGAAATCCTTCTCAGGTTTTGGTATTATGGTTATTTCCTTAAGAACATTTGGCTAGCCACATTTTAGATGCTCAGTTTTCACATGCGGTTAGTAGCTCCTGTATTGGAGAGCTCAGTTCTAGGATACTGTCCTTTTCATCCATGATTTCAAATGTATTTGAAAATTTATTTTTATAACATTGGACAAATTATTTTTAATATGATTTGCTTAATTTCCATGGTTTATCCAGTTGTTTGGATTCATTTAATCTCATTTTGTATATTTGCCTTCCTTCCTTTTGATTTTATCAGCCATAAGTTTGTATATTTTATTGATATTTTGTTTTTTCAAAGAAACAAATTTTTGAATTTGTTAAATAGTTCCACAGTCTTGTTTTATGATCATTGTATTCTAAATTTATTAATTTATTCCTTCAGCTCGTATATCCTTCAGTTTATTTGATTTTTTCTAACTTTTTTATTATGTTGCTTTTATTATGTTACTTTATATTAGTAACCCCACTCCAGTACTCTTGCCTGGAAAATCCCATGGATGGAGGAGCCTGGAGGGCTGCAGTCCATGGGGTCGCTGAGGGTCGGACACGACTAAGCGACTTCACTTTCACTTTTCACTTTCATGCATTGGAGAAGGAAATGGCAATCCACTCCAGTGTTCTTGCCTGGAGAATCCCAGGGACGGGGGAGCCTGGTGGGCTGCTGTCTATGGGGTCACACAGAGTCTGAGACGACTGAAGTGACTTAGCATATTATAGTAGTAAACGTATATAAGACCATGCTCCTTCATTAAGCTCTGCTTTAACTGTATTGCCATAAATACTGATGGTGTGTCTTTTTTATTACGACCTTCTGTTATCTGCAATATAAGTTTGTATTAATATTTTTTCTCAGACTCAACATTTCTTTGAAAGAATGGTTAAAGATTTCCATCTAGCTAGGGCTTTTTGTTTTTGTATTTTTGACAGCAATTTCTGCATTGTCATTAAAGAATGTTTTCTGTTCTGTTTTTGTTTCTGGAAATTTTGAGGTTGGTCCTGTGGTCACTTGAGAAGAAGATGTTCTCTATGTTTTACGTTTATTATATAATTTTGTTCTCTCTTAGCCTTGTTAAATTTTTTCTCATTTGTCCTCAAAACCTTTGAAGATTTATTTTTCTCTTTGTCTTTGATATTCTGTAGTTTCACTATGACGTATCTGGGAATGCATTCATTTTAATTATCCTTTTTAGGTTTCAGTATAAGGCTGTATATTGTCACCCTGCTTATTTAACTTATATGCAGAGTACATCATGAGAAATGCTGGGCTGGAAGAAGCACAAGCTGGAATCAAGATTGCCAGGAGAAATATCAATAACCTCAGATATGCAGATGACACCACCCTTATGGCAGAAAGTGAAGAGGAACTAAAAAGCCTCTTGATGAAAGTGAAAGAGGAGAGTGAAAAAGTTGGCTTAAAGCTCAACATTCAGAAAACTAAGATCATGGCATCCAGTCCCATCACTTCATGGGAAATAGATGGGGAAACAGTGGAAACAGTGTCAGACTTTATTTTTCTGGGCTCCAAAATCACTGCAGATGGTGATTTCAGCCATGAAATTAAAAGACACTTACTCTTTGGAAAGTTATAACCAACCTAGATAGCATATTCAAAAGCAGAGACATTACTTTGCCAACAAAGGTCTGTCTAGTCAAGGCTATGTTTTTTCCAGTGGTCATGTATGGATGTGAGAGTTGGACTATAAAGAAAGCTGAACGCCGAAGAATTGATGCTTTTGAACTGTGGTGTTGGAGAAGACTCTTGAGAGCCCCTTGGACTGAAAGGAGATCCAACCAGTCCATCCTAAAGGAGATTAGTCCTGGGTGTTCTCTGGAAGGACTGATGCTAAAGCTGAAACTCCAATACTTTGGCCACCTCATGCGAAGAGTTGACTCATTGGAAAAGACTTGATGCTGGGAGGGATTGGGGGCAGGAGGAGAAGGGGATGACAGAGGATGTGATGGCTGGATGGCATCACCGACTCAATGGACATGAGTCTGGGTGAACTCTGGGAGTTGGTGATGGACAGGGAGGCCTGGCGTACTATGATTCATGGGGTCTCAAAGAGTTGGACATGACTGAGCGACTGAAATGAACTGAACTGAACTGAATACTGCTTTAACTGTGGGTTCATGTCTTAACTTTGTTATTGAAGAATTCTCAGCCATTATGTCTTTGATTATTACCTAATTTTTCTTTTTTGTATTGTAACTCATTTTAGATTTATGTTGGGTTTTCCCATTCAAATATTCATGTTTCTTAACTTCTCTCTCACATTTTCCATCTCTTTATTTTGGGGGGCATATTGGATAACTTCCTCTAATCTCCCAGTTCCCTAACACTCTCTTCATCTATGGCAACTATAATTACATTAATTGCATTTTCCTATAGAAAGTTTATATGTTTCCTTTCTCAGACTTCTGTTTGGTCCTCTGGCAATATTCCTGTTCTATTTGCATTCTGTTTCTACAGTTTATGTTTTTTCCTTTATATTTTTGAATGTATTAGATATCTGTTTTATACTATCCTATTATCTTTAGTTCTTGATATGCAATTTTTCTTATTTGTTATATCTGTGATTCTCCCTCATGGTGATTCATTTCCTCATGAAGTTTTTAATTCTGTTTATCTTTAGTGTGGTTCATATTTTTATGGTAAGCCCCAGTACCCTGGGTTTGAGGACCACCTTTAGAAAACAGTTTTAGCTTTTGCTCCCTCTTCCAGGGTCCATATGAATTTCTTAATTGCTGGACTGCTTTTAACATTGGTGTGGCTTAAAGTCACTCTACCAGGCAAATAGTATGAACTTACCTTCTTTAACAGCACTGGCCTGGATTTCTGATATCCAGTATTTTTCTCTTTTTCTTCCTCAAAGTCCAAGTAGATGAACAACTTCCTTGTCACTTCTCAGACTGGTGGGTAGAACGTTTCCAATCCTAACCCTTTTCTTCTCTCAGGTCTAAACAGTGCTTGCAAATTGCAGCCCAGTTCTGACTCTGTGTGCTCTAGAGTCAGGATCAGACTTTTTTTTTTTTCCACATGAACATTAAATTTGCAACTCTTGGCCTTTATCAAGTCCTAGTAAGTGGTAAAGAATCTTCCTGCTAATGCTGGAGATGCAGATTCGATCCCTGGGTCGGGAAGATCCCTGGAGTAGGAAATGGCAACCCGTTCCAGTATTCTTGCCTGGAAAATTCCATGGACAAGAGGAGCCTGGTGAGCTACAGTCCTTGGGATCACAAAGTCAAACACAACTGAGAATACACACACACACACACACACACACACACACACAGAGGCACAGTTTTCCACAAATCCCTCATCTTGAGTTCCCATCACCAGTTTTACTTTTCTTCCCTTAGAGACTACGAATAAATTTTTTTCTCATTAAGTTTTATCTTAACAGGAACCTTTATCCATTTAATAGTGGAAGTAAAGGATTTACCAATATTGTGACCAGAATTCCACAAACAAGATTTGAGGAGAAAGTTATTTTCTACAAGAATTCAAAGATGACTCTATTGTGGAGTAAAAAAAATCAAAATTAGCCTGAAATTTTAAGATAGTCTGAATGCGAAAGAAATTTTGCTTGAAGCAGAGATTTGGGCCAATTTCCTTCCTCCCCTGAGGCTCTGTGTTTGTTCTGTTCTGTCATCGGGGGTACTTCTGTGGAAAAGTTTGAGAAGCACTGCCCTGAGATGACCCTCACTGCTTTGTGGGCACGTCTCTGCTGTGGAAACGAACGCCCCAGACTTGAGAGCGCTCGCCTGGCTCAGTGGTCTGCATCTCTCACTTTGTCTAGGCCTGCCCTAAAACGTCAGGAGGCAGAGCTTTAAAAGTTATTATTGCTCGTGACAAAGAGTGAAAACATTACCAAAGTTTGTAAAGTGGAAGGAAAAAGAGTCCCAACCAGCCACCCCTCCCTCCCCAAGCCCCAGAAGTCTCACTTCTCCTGGACCTTTCCAGAAATGTTGTATATGTGCAAACAGGTCTTCCCGCACCCCTCTTTTAGCACAAATGAGATCAAGATACTTGTTTTGCAGACTTAAATTTTTAATTTGTAGTTTGGATATATTTTTCTATCCACACATGTAGCTTTACCTCATGTTCTCAGCAGCTGTAGTGGATTTCCGGTACATGGTAAAGAATCTGCCTGCAATGCAGGAGACAGGTTCCATCCCTGGATTGAGAAGATCCCCTGGAGGAAGGCATGGCAACCCACTCCAGTATTCTTGCCTGGAGAATCCCATGGACTGTGGATCCAGGCGGGCTACAGTCCATGGGGTCACAAAGAGTTGGACAGGACTGAAGTGACTTAACACGCTTGGAAGCAATGACTCTCTATTGATAGACATCAGGTCTGTTTTCCAGACATTTGCTATTTCAAAAAACACTGCAGGGAGCGTATTATGCAGACACCTTTTTGTAAGTGTGTGAGCAGATCTATAGAATGAGTGTTGGGTCCAAGGTTTGTGCATTAAACCTTGAATAGACAGGGCTGGACTGCTGCCCCAAAGTGTGGGAGCCATATAATTGTTGCCAACACTGGGAGCACCACTGGGCGGGTAGGACTTTAAGGGGCCTCCAAATGCTCGGGCATCTCCAGGTTGTGCAGGAATAGCACTGTCTGACACCTCGTCAAGGACAAACATCTGGTTATTGATATCAAGATTTGATTTTGAGGGCTTTTGAGAAACATACTTGCTTGAGTCGCTTTTGAGATTCCAGACGAAGACCAGACATGGAGCAGAGGCTGGGAAGGCAGAATGAAAGACAGTGGTTCAAAAATACCTACACACTGAACTTTTTATTTCTTAATTCAATTGTATTATTGTTTTTTGACTTTTTTGATAAGTAAAATAGTTTCACCAGAAAAGAAGTGGAAAATAGGCAAACACGCAAGGAAGTTAGTAAAGCTATACTGTGTAGGTAATTAAATAAAGCTAATTATTTGAATAGTTAAATTATTTAGTTGTAGTTAAATAATGAAAATCAGTTAATTAATTGTAATTACTTTGTGTGGGGATAGTTGATACACTAAGTAATTGATAAAAATAATTCCAGTTCGTGTATTTGGGGATATAGTTTCATTTTTTTTTAAGCATCATGTGATAAATTTTTTAAAAATTTATTTTTAATTAATTTTTGGGGGGCCATATTTTTTGGTGCAGCATGAAGAATCTCCCCCAACCAGGGATCAGACCCATGCCTCCTGCATTGGAAGTGCAGAATCTGGATGGCCAGGGGAGTCCTGGCCCTTCATTCTTAAAAATCAGTTGTTAAATATTGTGAACATGTATCTTGGGTATATACTGTGTGCTCAGAAAATTTGAAAATAATGCTAACACAGAGTTACACCATGCAAATAGTTACCAAAGTTTGCAATAACCTTAACGATTCATAGCTCTCTGTTTTAACTTAACATTGTCTCTCTGACGAATTATTACTTTACATTATTTTTTGGTGACTGAAGATTCTGAAATGGATGTCCCATCATCCATCTATTTAATTCAGATTTAATTAAACATTAATACTTAATTTAACATTAAGTATTTTCTAACATGTTAATGTCAAAAGGAACACTGTGTTGAATATTCTGGAGTGTACAGAACTGCCTGGCACACTTATTTCTTTAGGATTCATTTTTGGATGTGGAAATGGTGGTTCAAGGGTTACATACATACATTTTTTAATCTTTTTGCTCTGTTTTGCTAAACTGACTTCTAGAAAGGTTGCCTGAATTTGTATCACCATTAGCAGTGCATCATAAGTGGCGCAGTGGTAAAGAATCCACCTGCCCAGCAGAAGACCTGTGTTCAATCCCTGGATGGGGAAGATCCCCTGGAGGAGGACACGGCAGCCCACTCCAGTATTCTTGCCTGGAGAATCCCATGGACAGAGGAGCCTGTCAGGCTAGAGTCTGTGGGGTCGCAAAGAGAGAGGACAGGACTTAGCAACTAAACAACAAGCAACATAGTGCCAAAGCCACTTTACTTGCCACTGTGTGGCATTTCTCTACCATTTTATAAAGAAAACAACAAAAATGGGAGGAAAAAAACAGAAAAAAATAGAAACAAATGTGTCTTGTTTTGTAACTCTTTTTTTTTAAATTATAGTGAGTAGTATCATTTTGTTTTATATGATATAAGCTGTGTGTGCTTAATTTTAAAAACTGGTTAAAGAGTTTGGTATAAAATAAGGATCTCAAACCTTTGTCATGGTGGTGGTGGTTTAGTTGCTAAGTCGTGTCCGACTCAGAACCGGGTGGACTATAGCCCACCAGTCTCCTCTGTCCATGGGATTTTCCAGGCAAGAATACTAGAGTGGGTTGCCATTTCCTTCTCCAGGGGATCTTCCCAGCCTGTGAATTGAACCCAGGTCTCCTGCATTGCAGGCAGATTCTTCACTGACTGAGCTACAAGGGAAACCTCTGTCATATGTGTTGCAAATATTTTTCTTACATTTTGGGGGGAATTTCTCTTTTTTTTGAAAAAGAGATTTGATTCATCATCAAGTCTATCTTTTCCTTCCCCAGGAGTTGACTTTCAACAGAGGGTCCTGAAACCCAGAGGCTGAGAAATAGTAGTGTAGTCTTGGGGACAGAGGGCTTCCCCAGGTGGCGCTAGTGGTAAAGAACCCGCCTGCCAATGCAGGAGACGTAAGAGATGCAGGTTCAATCCTTGGGTTGGGAAGATCCCTTGGAGGAGGGCAGGGGGAACCTACTCCAGTGTTTTTGCCTGGAGAATCCCCATGGACAGAGGAACCTGGTGGGCTGTGATCCTTAGGGTCACAAAAAGTCTTACACGACTGAAGCAACTTAGCACACATGCACACTTATGGACAGATGAGTCTCCTTGCCAAAGGCTTCATAGGCAGAATGTTGTCATGGATAACTCATTCCATAGAATCTGAGGGAGATGCAGGCTCCAGACGAGGTGTGCTTAACTGCTGCCTGGATGACTTCTAAAGTATCTTGCTATAGGACCTCCTCAAATCTAGCTCCTTTTCCAGTAATCTGGAATAGGGGCTGTAGTAAATGGCTGGGACATGGGACATTGTTTCCAAATTCCAAGCAGGTCACTATGATATTGAACATCCTTCTTTGCCCTGGGTAGCTGGCCACAGGCTGTCTTTTCATAGACTTTCACATGTTTCGCTGGAACTCACTGTCACTTGGGGCCCTGGGACTTTGGATTTTGTCCTTCTTCAAAGCCTATTCATCTTTAGTCAGCAGTACTTGAGTGGCATGGAATGCAAAGCCAGCTATTTTCTTGGTGGGGGTCATTATTAAAATGCCTAGAATTCCTGCAGCCTTGTTGCTACCAGACAGAGAATGAAGCCCACATGGAAAGCAAGTGGAGAGAGGCAAAGAACTGGGTCCTTGTTGACATCCCTGAACCACTTATTCAACTGGCTCCAAAGCCCCCCTCCAGGGAGGTTTTATTACAGGAGATAGTACATTCCTGCATTGGTGCTGCTAGTTGCAGCTGGGGATTCTGTTACTTGTGGCCAGAGCCTCCCAGTGAACAGAGCAGTTATAATGCCAATTCTGCCCCTCCCCCAGAGAAGTCCACAGCTCCTTAGGGCGCCCCAGGAGCAGTATCCAAAGATTCACAGCAGCAGTGCTCTTCTGCAAATCTCAGAGATGAAATTCCCTTTTCATTCCCCTCTAGGGAGCCAGGCTTCTCATCTCTGCTGAGGTTTTCGGTTTCGTTCCCTTGGCTTCGCTCTTCTGGGAAAGTTCAGGAAAACCTCCCACCGGTGTGTGTCTTTCGTCCCTTCGGGCATGTCAGCCCCCTGCTTGTGAAGAAGAGGGAATCACTGCTCTTTAGTGGGGAAGTTGGCTCACTGCTGGGGGAATGGCTCACTGTTGGGGGGTTGGTTCACTGTTGGGGGGATGGTGCACTGTTGGGGGGTTGACTCACTGTTGGGGGGATGGTGCACTGTTGGGGGGTTGACTCACTGTTGGGGGGTTGACTGATTGTTGGGAGGATGGCAAAGAAGATTTCCAGCCAGAGAGGACTTGGAGAAGAGCATCACGGTGAGTGTGCTTGGTGTGCAACAGCTCGTCTGTCTAGGAACTACCTGTAAGCAGCCAGGATACACTCCAGGATGCTGAGAAGCTTAAGGCCATGGGACCTGAGGCTGGCTGGACAACTGGCCCTGATGGTCATGTCCTCCAGGACCCAGTCTCTTTCCTTCTCTGTGCTTTGCCACCCTTGGCATTGGCCTCATCCTCCAGCTGACTCCAGATGATGGCATCAACTTGAGTCATGACATCCTGAAGGACGAAGGAGACTCTCTTCCTGTGGCTTTTTCTTGGGAGAGAGAACATTCCGACCCTTGCCTCTCTGTGACCCCAACCTGCAGGTCACGTCTTACGGGCCCATACTTGTGCACCAGGCTCATCTAGAGGAAATCAGTAGGCATCTGAAGTGGAGCATGGCTCCCTGAGGCCCTGCCCTGAGTGCACAGCTGCCCGGGAAGGGGGTGGATGCCCACCTCCCTGAACACAATGACTGCTGAACACAATGACCGCTCTCAGCAGGAGGAGGATGAAGATCATAAATACCATGACCATCAAGGGTGCCATCTCGAAAGACGATTTGCGGTTTCACTGAGCGGTTTCACCGAGTTCTGGGACTCCATCTGCAATGTTTTTAACTCCTACCCCAACCCCATGAGGTGGTATTATTATGACCTCATCTCACAGAGGCAGAAACTGTGCTCTGAGGTTAAGATTTTTTGATATTCTTAAACAGCCCTTTTTCTAAAAGATGGTGCTGTTAGAGTTTGCAAGTGGGCAGCACAAGGCTGCCATTCCCAGGTGGTGGGTGGAGTTCAGCCGATGCAGGGTGATGCCCTCCCAGCTTCCCAGAAGGCCAAGAGTGCCTCATATCCAGGCGCTCCCCTGACTGCACCTCACCTTGAACCTTAGAAAACGTCACTGGCCAAGACAGGCTCGTTCATAATAACGGGAAGGCTTTGCCAGGTAGCAGACGGAATCATGCTGGAGAACAAGGTCAGGCACAGACCTTTCTGGACGGACGTGTCTTTCTGCCCCCGACTCAGCCCACTCGGGGCCACCCAACAAATGATGCCCTGAGGTCTTGGCACGCAATTAAAAGTGGAGAAATGCTTAATCAAATCGTGCCACTTGAAGTGAGCTGGGCTGGAATGAGAAACTGGGCAGCTCTGCCCACAGTGGAAATTTACCAGACCAGAGCAGACACCAAAAACTCCCAGGCTGTTTTGAAATAGATACCGTTTTGTTCTGTAAAGTTCTGAGATCCATTTGCAAATATTTAAAACCTTTCCATTAACAAGGATGGCTTTAGGAGATAACTGTCTCTCTCTCTCTCTCTCTCTCTCTCACACACACACACGTGTACTTGAGCACACACGCACACACAAAGCCTAACACTGCAGTGTGTGGGGTGTGGGGGAGAATCCAAAACCCACAGTGTGCACTCCAGGCCCCTCAAATATTTCTTGAAGTTGGTGGAAACTCGTGAGTCCCCTCTATCATCTGTTGAGACCGCTCTCAGTTTTTTAAAAGTTTATTTATATTTTTCCCCCTCAAAAATGTCATGACTAACTTTCCATTCATTATCAAAATATTCTTTGGCCACTAATTTCCCTTCTTGGTTAAAATAAACAAAGAAGCAAACCCTGTTGGCATTGCACCTAGGATGCACTCTACTGTAAACAAGAGGACATTTTTCTTAGAGGATCTCTAAGAGTGCTCCCGTGAGAGTTTCCTGTGCGACTCTTCTCTGTTTATCAACTCGGTTTGTTGCGGAGGGCGCGCAGGGGCTGCGAAGCACAGGGAGGAGGGTAGACGACCTTGAATGTGCTGGAAGGAAGCATCAAATCCTTCCAGACCTGACTCCCGCTTTCCAGGTTAGCTCTCCATTGGTCCCATTCCGCAGTGGTGGCTCCCAGCCCACGGCGCAGAGTCCTGAGTCCTGGACCCCGGGCTGTGAGCTTGCGCAGTCACGTCATCTCTCAGGGCCTCAGTTTCCTCCGCCAGAAAACAAAGCCGTGGGATTGTAGGCTCTCTGAGCCCCTCCTGGGTTCCCCTGGTGGCTCACCCGTAAAGAATCGGCCTGCCAAAGCAGGAGATGTGGGTTCGATCCTTGGATCGGGCAGTTCCCCTGGAGGAAGAAATGGCAACCCACTCCAGTACTGTTGCCTGGAAAATCCCATGGACAGAGGAGCCTGACGGGCTACAGCCCATAGGGTCGCAAAGAGTCGGACAGGACTGAAGCGACTTAGCACGCAGACGCGCACAATACGCAATAGACTATGCGAGTGAAAGGTTTCATTTTCAAAAGACAGAACACACAAAAAATAAGATGGCAAACCAACTCTTCCAAGATTTCCTTTGCAACAGGAGAGCTGAGGCTTGTTCTCAACTCTCCAGGACATACTCTGCGATTGACTGGAGGAGCAGAAAGGGGCGTGGAAGAGGCCTCCCCCACCGCCCTGAGCCAAGGGCGGTTCTCAGCCCTTGAGCTTCGCTTCTACTCCACGATCTCACCTGTGTGACCGCCTGAGGGACTCTGGGACACTGGGTGGGGGGTACAGGCTCCCTGGAGAAATGTTGGGATCCTAGAATGGAGAGGACCAAGGTCTCCAAAGTAAATCAAGGGACTTGCCTGTTGGTCTGGTGGTTAAGACTCTGTGCTTCCACTGTAGAGGCTGTGGGTTCGATCCCTGTCCGCGGAACTAAGATCCCACGTGCTGCAGGGCCAATGAAATAACATAAAGTACTTCCTTTCAAAAAATAAATACAGCAAATCAAGACAAAACAAGAGTCTTTTGTGAGAGATGAGGCCCCTCATAGATAATACACTGCCCAGTGTCCCTCAAGGTCATCTGGGCTGGTCTCCCGAGGACACGTTCTATGTGGATGGGATGTGATGCAGAAGAGGGGAACCTGTTAGGAAAGGTGTGGCCTTTCAAGATTGGCCTAAAAAGAGACAGACACGGCTGCTTCTGCTGGGGATGCTCTCCTGTTTGGAGCACCTTCCGGGAGTGGGTGGCAGAGGTGATGCTGCTGAAGTTTCTGGAGACCCGGATAAAACGTACAGTCCTGCAAGGGATTAGGTTCTCCAGACGCTGCAGTTAACCCCAACTACACAGGACCTGGGTCCCCTCGGGCATCTGGCAGTGGGAACGGACTTAAGAGGGTGAAGGCTTAGGTTTCCATATTAGTACCACATGGCAACTGGGAGTCAGACCACGCCGGGGTCAATCACAGCTGTCCCCCTAAGCCAGGGTGGTGTAAGGAGGTAAAGATGATGCTGACAACGTTCTACCAGCCACACCTCGGTCATGGCTCTCAGTTCAGGTCAGGAGACGGAGGCTTGGCTGCTGTGTCAGCTTTGAGGGGAGAGAGAAAAATGAGGGTAATACAGTGCTGTCTTCCATGAATCTAAATTCATTTAATTTAGGAGTCTGTTCTCTATTTTGAGATTATGTCTTCTCCAATTTTGGCATTAAATGTGTCCTCTTTTGCGAAATGATGGCAGTAAGTGGTAGGTTTAAAAAATGTTCTTATTTGACAAAATAAAAAGTTGGCAGATCTAGTTGATCCCTGTGGCTGGTTCTGCTAGCTTTCTGTCAAAATTGGTTTTCCCCTTCTTCCACATTAAGAGAAGTTTAAAGGGGCATGTGATCACCCAGAATAAAGCTTCGAGTTCTCAGTCCTCCTTGGATCTAGGTGTGGCTCTTTGATATATTTGCATAATAACTGAAGGAGCCTGGTTCCCCAAACCATGGCACCACTATACCGGCCCAAGATGCTTATACAATGTGAGAGACACGGCCATTGATATTTCATGCCTTTGCAGATAAAAGGAATCAACATTTGCGTGATATTTACAGTGACAGAAGTGAGATTATCCAGGAATAGAGACTAGAGGGAGCAGAGGAGAGGGCCTAGAATGGAGCCTTAAAAAACTCCAACGTATAATAGTCACGTGGAGGAGGAAGAAACCCTGAGGAGGCCAAGGAGAGGAAGCCAGAGAATCAGGAAAGGAAAATGATGTGAAGGAGCCTGATGGGGGAGGTGTGTTTCAGGGAGGAGGGCGTGGCCAGCCAAGAAGGAGGGTGTGGCCAACCAGGAAGGAGGGTATCAGTTCAGTTCAGTTTCTCAGTTGTGTCTGAGCCTTTGCGACCCCATGGATTGCAGCACGTCAGGCCTCCTTGTCCATCACCCACTCCCGGAGTTTACTCAAACTCATGTCCATAGGGTCCGTGATGCCATCCAACCATCTCATCCTCTGTCGTCCCCTTCTCTTTCTGCCTTCAATTTTTCCCAGCATCAGGGTCTTTTCCAATGAGTCACTTCTTTGCATCAGGTGGCCAAAGTATTGGAGTTTCAGCTTCAGCATCAGTCCTTTCAATGAACATTCAGGACTGATTTCCTTCAGGATGGACTGGTTGGATCTCCTTACCGTCCAAGGGACTCTCAAGAGTCTTCTCCAACACCACAGTTCAAAAGCATCAATTCTTCGGTGCTCAGCTTTCTTTATAGTCCAACTCTCACATTGGACTAGTCATCTGGTGATGCTTGAGGCCAAGTAAGAAGAGGCCCCAAATGGGGCCATCATGTTTAAAATGGAAATAATTGGTGACCTTATCAAGAACCCTTTCATTGAAATGATGGGATATAGCCATCATTAGGAGGTAAGGAGTAAATGGCAGGTAAGAGATAGACCACATTTCCGGTGAGTGTGCTGTGATGGAGGGAACAAGAGAGGGTAGGAGTTGGAGCTGGAGAGACTTCTTTCCTTTTCTTTTCTCTTCCCCTCTCTTCTCTTTTCCCTTCCACTGTTCTCCTCTCCTTTCCTACCCTTTTGTTTTCCTCTTTTTCTTTCTTTTTAAAGGAGTGCAGAATCTAGGGGATATAAATACTGAAGGGAATGGGACTTCCCCAGTGGTCCAGTGGCCAAAGGCTCTGAGTTCTTAATACAGGGGGCCAGGGTTTGGTCCCTGGACAGGCAACTAGATCCCGCATGCCACAGTGAAGATCCAGGGCAACCAAATAAAAAGTGGGAAAAAAAAATACTGAAGGGAAGCGTCTAGACCAGAGACAAGATGGAAGAAATAAGCCAGAGACAGGAAAATTGATAGCATAAGGCTCCCGAGAAGATGGGAGGCACGGGAGGCAGAGAGCACCTGCCATGGACGGAAAGGGGAGAACAGTGGTGGGATGTGGGGTGGAGAGCCTTTGCCTGCAGTCTTCTGGGGAGAGTGTGGGTGGCAAAGGGACAAGAGCAGCACCTACGTGGGGGTGGGGACAAGTGTGAACAAGCCGAGCAGATGGCTCTGGATTGCCCTGGGGCGCTTGTGACTCTGCTGAGTATTGAGCTGGGGCAGGTAGGAGGGTCTCCTGGGCTCCTCCAAGTCAAGACACGCATGATGCTTTGGCTCGAGGTCTAGACTTGGGAGGTGCCATCACACAGATAGCATGTGGAGCCAGGCCTGTCTCGAGCTTGGGGCCCTTGCAATGCTTGGGGAACCTCACCAAGGACAAGGCATGTTCCTGAGACTCTTCTTTTCCCCAGGGAGTCTGAGAGGAAGTGAGCAGAGCTGTGGAAGCCAAGATAGGGCTCTGCGAAGAGGGAGCTCCCCAGAGAAGCAGGCCACGAGCACAGGCGCCACGGGCTCAGCTGTCAGTGAAATGTTGGATGTTTTTCTCAACTCCACGAAATAAGAGGCGGTGAAATCTTCCCTTTGCTCCAGCTTTTTAGGGTAAATATCTCTTTCAAAGTCAGCACTGGTGGGGCTGGGCCTGGAGAAGCCAGGTACGCAAGCCCTGATGGTCTCCCTCTGGGACCTTCCATGAAGCTGCCAGCTGGAACCAGGTGCATCTGGGGTTCTCAAGGCCCCCCCTCGAGAAGGATCCCTCCCTAGAGACAAAGGAGAAGCCTCATCTGGAGCTCTGAGCGATGGTCAAGGAGCGGCAGGCACCACTGCGTCTCCCCGGAGCTCAATCATGGTGCGTCCACAAGAGAGGCTGGCAAAAGTGATCCCACTCAGGACACCCCTGGATCCAGCAGAGCAAATCTAAGTTCTTGTAGGAGCAGCTGGGGGCACAAGACAGCCTCTCTCCTGCGTACCTTTTCATCTACCTTGGCCTCAGAGGCGCTTAGCTGCTCCTGTTCACTGGTCTCTAGCCTCTCATGGTCCACGTGGACCCTCCCAAGAGCACCTGTGGTCGCCCCCCAACAGGAAGCCAGAGACGACCCTGAGTGCACCCTGGTTGGTGGGTCACTGTTTCCGTGGGGAAAGTTCACATCTGGGTATCGTCAACAGCAGGATCGGCCTCCCAGGGGAACACAGGGAAGGCCTCCCAGAGTATCCTGGAGTGGTTGATTGCCAGGGGCATAGGCCACTATGAAATCAAAGAACCACCAATAACTGCCCCCAAAAAGTCAGATTTTGTTTTTTTAAGTGATGAGGACACTGTCTTATTAGTTGGTTGGTTGGGTCATTGGCAAGTGTAATATCCTTTGACTTGCCATTCTTTCTTTCTTTTTTTTTTTTTTTTAGAAAAATGATTATTTATTCATTTGGCTGCCTTGGGTCCTGCTGGCAACAGGCAGGATCTTGTGCACAGACCCCCTTGCCGTGGCGCTTGGGCTCAATAGTTGCCACATGTGGGCTTAGCTGCCCCAAGGCAAGTGGGATCTTGGCTTCTCAACCAGGGATGAGACGTGCGACCCTTGCATTGCAAGGTGGATTCTTTACCACTTGATCACCAGGCAAGTCCTTTACTTGCCATTCTTATTACTGAAGCTCCCTTAAATCACCATTGGAGAGGACGGGTTCTCCTAACCTCTGTAAGGAAACCTGCTCAGAGTGTAGGATAAGGCTCCATCTGCTCTCGTCTTCAGCCTCATGGTGTCATGCTCCTAAGGTGTGCTGTGCCCAAGAACATGAGCGCACTGCTTCTTATCTAGCCAATTCATCCCTGTGCGCGTGAATGTGTGTTTCTGGAGGTGGGGCTTACTGCTCATACCTTCTGGGCATCCCACAGCAACCTCATCTCAACCCTGCACTTTTCACACATGCCCCCAAGACCCCAAAGTCCCATCCATTTCTCCTTTTTTCTTGACTTCCCTTCCTTCTCCATTCTTTGCCTGAGAACCTTGCCTTCTCCTGCTTCACTGGAAACTCTTTAAGCTTCTTGCTTTGCTGGATTTTCCCCACTCACTTCTGCTTTGGGGTCAGGAGAGAGTGGGGAGGTTCAGATTAGGAAGGTGGAGAAAGCGAGGAGGGATCTGGATTCTGGAATTCCCATAGATTGTTCACCACCCCTCTCCTAACCCTGAGTGTTTAAACTCTTCACTTCAAGGTTATCAATTGAGATTTCCAGGTTCTATGTGGCAGTACTTGCTGGAGAATGTTTGTCTCCTCCAGATCTGCACTTGGTCGTGTCATAATCTTTGTGACCCCGTGGACTGTAGACCCCCAGGCTCCTTTGTCCATGGGATTTCCCAGGCAAGACTACTGGAGTGGGTTGTGTTCTTCTCCTCCAGGGGACCTTCCTGACCCAGGGATTTAACTCATCTCCTGCATCTCCAGACTGGAGTATGGTGGGTCTTAATCCATCTGAGTGGCGTCCTTATAGGAAGACAGCCATACGATTGAACCCACATCTCTTGCATCTCCTGAATCAGCAGGCAGATTCTTTACCACTGCACCACCTGGAAAGCCCATTTGTCTCCTCACCAACCTTGAAATACATTAGAAATCACTTTCACGTGCCCCTTTCCAGTCTGCCCCTTCCACTGCCACAGGCAGTGGGAAAACCACCCTGCCAAGTTCTCATCTTAGTGGGAATCTTTGTGACCTTGCAAACCTGGCTCCTTCCTCTTCTGGTGCATGCATGGCTCGGTATGGTTGTGTGGTGCACCTGGTATGTGGGGAAGTCCTTTCCATCTCTCAGCCATTATGTGTCACTGGACTTATGAGACAGCTCTGCCAATGACCTCTGTGCTGGTTCCACTGCCTGGGAAGCCAAGTTCTTTCCTTGATCTGAACATATCATCCTTGGGGAATTTTCTGGTCCAGAACTTCTCTCATATCCCAACAGCAACTGTCTCTGGCTGAAGGTCAACAAGGGCTCCAGCACCTTCTGATTAAGTGTCCCACATCTATCTGCAGCCCTTACCCTAAATCAGTGGTTTCCAAGCTTTTATGATTATGCACTCATTTAGTAAAAAGTTGTGTGTGGGAGGGATACTTACCCCCATACATTTATTTATAACGTTGTTGTTGTTCAGTTGCTAATTTGTGTCCAACTCTGTGACCCCATGGCCTGCAGCACGCCAGGCTTCCCTGTCCTTCACCATCTCGCTGCATTTGCTCAAACTCATGTCCATCGAGTCAGTGATGCCATCCAACCATCTCATCCTCTGTTACCCCCTTCTTCTCCTGCCTTCAATCTTTCCCAGCATCAGGGTCTTTTCCAGTGAGTCAGCTCTTCACATCAGGTAGTGGTATTGGAGCTTCAGCTTCAGTATCCGTCCTTCCAATGAATATTCAGGACTGATCTCCTTTAGGATGGACTGGTTGGATCTCCTTGCAGTCCAAGGGACTTTAATGTATCTTATGAGAATTATAAAATATACATCAAGTCAAGGTTAAAACAGAGGAAGAAGATGAAATAAACAATTTTCAAAGTGCTGTTAATCACGGTGGTTTTATATTACCATTAGTTAATATTGACCAAGGCATAAAATAAATTTAGATTGGAGATTCATGGTTAACAGAAGGGATATGATTTCTGGCATCTTCCTGTGGGTTCTGATCAGCTCCCAGTGTTTTATGGTGCAGGGTGGTGGGGGGAAGCCTGTGTGTAGGAAACAGGTCAGCTCTACTTTTCCTTTCTGCTCCCTGCGCTTCTGGCCTCGGCATTATTTCCGCTTGGGTTTCTCAGTGCGTGTGTTCTATGTCACTTCATTCGTGTCTGACTCTTTTGGACTCTAAGGACCACAACCCATCAGGCTCCTCTGCCCATGGGATTTTCCAGGTTTCTTAGTAGAAATCCTTAAACTACTCATTTGCTTTATAAGAATTGATTACAACACAATGAGATGGTCCAGTCTTTATGGTGGTGGTGGTGGTTTGGTTTCTAAGTGGTGTCCAACTCTTGCAATCCCATGGACTGTAGCCCACCAGGTTCCTCTGCTCATGGGATTCTCCAGGCAAGAATACTGGAGTGGGTTGCCATTTCCAATCTTTATAAATCCACTTAATTTGCTTCTAGCCACTCTGCCCAGGGGCAGGGGGGTGCTTGCCAGCTCCTCATCCCTGGAGTATAACTACCTTCTCCCTCGTGCTTGCATTCTAAGTGGCTTCAGTCACATTCAACTGCGACCCCATGGACTGTAGCCCGCCAGGCTCCTCTGTCCATGGGATTCTCCAGGCCAGAATACTGGAGTGGGTTGCCAAGCCCTCCTCCAAGGGATCTTCCCGATCCAGGTGGAGAACCTGCATCTTTTGCACTGGCAGGTAGGCTCTTTACCACTAGCACCACCTGGGAAGGCCAGCTCCTCTCTCAAGGAGCCCCCAATGCTGCATGTAGGGGCACCCAGGAGCACCTTCATGTTAAAGATTAGGATATTAGCTTGTTAGAACTGCCATAATCAAATACCTCAGACAGGGTGGCTTAAACAACAAAGATTTATGTCCTCACAGCTCTGGAGGCTGAGAGTGCAAGAAGAAGGTGTCAATAGGGTTGGTTCCTCCTGAGGGCTGGGAGGGAAAACCTGCTCCAGGCCTCTCTCCTAGCTTCTGGTGGCCAGCGGGCAACCTTTGGCATTGCTTGGCTTTAAGTCTTATCACCCTGATCTCTGCCTGTATCTTCACGTGGCATTCTCTCTCTGTGTCATCTTTTTCTCTCTTTCTTTGTGTATGTTTGTCCAAAGTGAAAGAAAAGTGAAGTCGCTCAGTCGTCTCTGACTCTTTGCAACCCCATGGACTGTACCATCCTACCAGGCCGCTTTGTCCATTCAATTTTATAAGCAAGAATACTGGAGTGGGTTGCCACTTTCTTCTCCAAGGGATCGTCCCAACCCGGGGATTGAACCCAGGTCTTCTGCATAGCAGGCAGACGCTTTCCCATCTGTGCCACCAAATTTCCCCCTTTTAAAGGGCATCAGTCATAATGGGTGAGGGCTCACCTTGACAACCTTATTTTAATTTGATTAACTCTGTAAAGACCCTATTGCCAAATAAAATCACATTCTGAAAAGGGAAATGGCTACCCACTCCAGTATTCTTGCCTGGAGAATCCCATGGACGGAGGAGCCTGGCGGGCTACAGTCCATGGGGTCACAAAGAGTCAGACATGACTGAGTGACTTTCACTTCACTTCACTTCTGAGGTGCTGGGGTTGGGACCCTAACATGTCTTCCTTTGATGGGGGGTAATACCATTAAACTCATGACAGTAATTGCTCCCCCCTCATTTTTTCTTACTTTTTAGATAAAAATAAATCAAAATAGAAGCTCTAATGTCTTCTTCTAGCGTTCCGGTGGGTGACGGTAGTGCAGCCATGGTGTGTGTGTGCTTCTCTTTGGAGTCCACTGCCTCTTCAGCTCTGTCCTTCCTTCTCCTCCCACCGTGAGCATTCAGCCCCAGTTCTTACTGGGGCAGGGAGGGTGAGTGTGGAAAGACCAGGCCCTCTTCAGGAGCTCCAGTGATGCGGAAGGTTAGTTTAACATGGACTTCCAGTATCAAGATGGCCGAGTGAGCCACCAGGGACACTTGTCTCCCTTGTTCCAACAATAGAGAAAACACAGTTTTAAATGAAAGCATTACTGCACTTAAAAAATAATACAATTATGTAAAGTTTAAAAAAAAAAAAAAGCAAGTGGGGGAAAGACAGTTCAATGTTTCTTCGAGAAGTTAAACATAGAATTACCGTAAGACCCAGCTACTCCAACTCCTAGGTATGTATCTCCTGAAACTAAAAATGTATTCGAGCAAAAACCTGTGCTTCGGTATTCATAACAGCACTATTCACAGTAGCTAGGAGGTTGTTATGAATGTCCCTCTACTGATGAATGGATATGGATAAACAAACTGTGGTATATCCATGCAACAGAATATTACTTTGCCATGTGAAGTTCTGATATATCCTACGTGATACGAAATGGAAGAAGCCAGTCACGGAAGGTCGCATATTGTCTGATTCCGTTTACATGAAATGTCTGGGATTGAGCAATCATAGAGACAGAAAGCAGATTAGCAGTTGCCAGGGGCTAGGGGAAGGGGAAGGTGGGGAGTGACTTAATGGGATGAGGCAAGAACATTCTGGAAGTCCATAGAGGTGGTAGTTGTACACTGTTGAGAATGTAGTCGATACCATTGAATTGTACAGTTTCAAATGGTTGATGTTATGTTACATGAATTTAATTTTCAATGACAAAAATTAAGGAGCAAGAAGGGAAAGTCTTGGGGCGGTGGGGGAGGGGGTGGTCTGAGTCTGTGAGGACTCTGGCGCCACGGATGGCTCTGTGGATTGCCTCTGCGCTGTGTCTCTGGAGAGAGCACTCAGTTTTTGGTGCCATCCTGAAACTGAGCTGGACAGCCTCCGCCACACTGCCCAAGGGAAAATCTGAGCGACAACATGGAATTTTTTCTCTTAAAAAAAATCAAGTGGCTCAGTGCCGTCTGCTGTCCAGAACTCCAGGGCATTGCGGACGTATTAGTAACCACAATTTACAAGGACCCTTCCTGTCTTCTCTATCTCCCTCACAAACCTTCAAATCCTGTATTTTAAATTCCTCCTGTTTTCTTTGGAATGCAGTTAATTGACTTGGAATGACCAGAGTCTCTGGTGGAGAATAACATGCTTACTGGGTAAATAGCTCCTTCTCAAAAGAGCTGCAAAAAACAGATTATGTGCAAATTCAGAGAATGCTTTCTGGTGCCAAGCTCTGGTTGGATCTGAAAGGTCCTGTCAAGTTTCAGATTCACAGCTTGACATTTATATGGTTATTTATGTCACTTATTAGCTGTGGTATGTTTATGACACTCTAATTATGACTGCCCTCCTAGTTTGTCTTGTGAATATCCAGAGGAGATTGCTCTTTGACAAGGCTTCACCCTGGGCTGTTCTTCTTGAACACATCTGGGGAAGGATGGGGGTCAAAAGAGCTGATGGCTTTGGCACGTGTTCATTTTAGTCTGTGATGTTCTTGACGCTTTTGCCCTGAGAACACTGGTTGCCAGGCATTTCTGCCTAGCAAGAGGCAGAAAGACCTACCGTTGGAACCTGAGCAGTGCTGTGTCTTGAATAGCCTTTGTTTCTAGGAGATTCTGAGGCACACAGAAGGAAGCTCTGCATTTCTTTAAGGTGGCTCAGAAAGCCAGCCTGAGTGAGGAATTGTGAAGGGCAATGTCTTGCTTTTCGAGATGTCTTTTCTAATTTTTGACATTCTGACATTAAAAAAAAAGATACGGAGCCGTGCTTCTGAGCCTTGTACTTTGCAGGGCAAAGGGGCTCTGCTCTGTTTCCGTGGGCCTGGTCTCTCATACTTGGCCCTGGAATGAAAATGGACCACCTTGGGAGCCTTCTGATTGGAGTATTCACTCTCCCCCATCCTACCCATCCTGGCGTGGGTACTGGCTGAAAGGTAGGGTGATGGAGAAGCCAGAGCAGCAGCAGAGAAGTGAAGAGGGTGGATTCTTGGCTCACAACGAGCTCCACCTGGCTCCTCTAGCTCTAGGTGAAGTTCTTGAGAGGAGACTGGATCCTGACACTTGCCAGGAGAACCAAAAACTCTTAAGAAAAGCATGTCTGGAAATAAATGTTGCCCTGAGCTGCAAGAAATGCCATAACAGGTGCACCCTGGCCATGACTGGTGGCCCGGAATGGCTTTGTCTCTCAGGTGGGTTGTTTTTTTTTAAGTATTTTTTTAATTGGCTATTAAAAATGGTTTGGTTTTTGGTTGTACCACTCAGTATGTGAGATTTTTATTTCCCCACCTAGGGATAGAGCCCATGCCTCCTGCATTGGAAGCGTGACGCCTTAACCACTGGGCCGCCAGGGCACTCCCCTGGGGCTTTAATTGCGCACTTAATGGTGCCATCGCTCCCACCACTGCCCTCCACAGCCTTCAGAGAAGCTCAGGGCTTTACAGCCACCGTCCGCAGCCTCTGGGATCCATACCTGATGATCTGAGATGGAGCTGATGTGATAATACATAGAAATAAAGTGCACGATAAATAGCACGTGTTTGAATCATCCCAAAGCCATCCCTCCTCCCCACTCCCACCCTGTCCATGGAAAAATTGTCTCCCATGAAACTGGTCCCCAGGGCCAAAAGGGTTGGAGACCGCTGGTTTAGAGAAAGGAAAGCTGGAATTCACTCACATTTTGCCACCTCCTTGGAAACAGACCTATCCTTCTTGTTTCCTTTTTTTTTTTTTTTTGTAACTGATACACTTATTTATTTTAGCATTTGAAGCTAATGATTTCCATTTTCATAAACCTAGTTAGGTCCTGATTGGTACCTGCCTTTCCTCAGACCATTTTCGCTTCCTGCTTTTCTTAAGTTAGGGCACCGCTTGCCACACCCCTGGTGCTTCCCAGCAGGGCGGGAGTTTGTGTCCAGACTGCTTGAAGTAGTGAGTTTGTGTCCAGACTGCTTGAAGTAGTGTCTACCTGTCTATCCAGAGTTTCCGAGACTTTGGAGTATGCCCAGCCAGTTGCCTTCCATCAGGCAGGGGAGTTTCTAAAAAAGAATAAAGGCAAAACGAATGTTAAACGAATGCTCACACAAATATGTCAAACTGATTTTGGACAAAAGGGTCAAAGCCACTCCATGAAGGAAGGATGGTCTTTTCAACAAGTTGGTGCTAGAGCACTGGATGTTCACAGGCACAGAAATGAACCTCAGCCTCAACCTCACACATGGTATTCATACTTGTGGTGTTACGTAGAAGTCAACTCAAAGTTCTGAGTTGGAAGGACTGATGCTGAAGCTGAAACTCCAATACTCTGGCCACTTGATGCGAAGAGTTGACACTGATGCTGGGAAAGATTGAGGGCAGGAGGAGAAAGGGACGACAGAGGATGAGATGGTTGGATGGCATCACCGACTCAATGGACATGGATTTGGGTAAACTCTGGGAGCTGGTGATGGACAGGGAGGTCTGGCGTGCTGCAGTCCATGGGGTCACAAAGAGTTGGACATGACTGAGTGACTGAACTGAACTGAACTGACAACTCAAAGTGGGTCATAGACTTGAATATAAGATGTAAAATATAAACCTTTCAGAAAAAATAGAAGAAAACCATAGGGACCTGGTGCTAGATAAAGAGTCTCTAGACTTGAGACCAAAAGTATGATCCACAAAGGGAAAAACTGGTAAACTTTACCTTCTCAAAAATTAAAACCTTTGCCCTGTGAAAGACCCTGTGAAGACAACAGAAAGACAAGTTACAGCCTGGGAGAAAATATTTGCAAACCACACACACCCAACAAAGAATTTATATCTGGAATATATAAAGAACTCTCAAAACTCAAAAAGTCCTAACCAATCTAATCATGAAACAAGTAAAGACATGAACAGATGTTTTGTTAGAGAAGGTATGTAGAAGGCAGACATGCACGTGGAAAGGTGTTCAACACCATTAGCCATGGTTTTTGTTGTGTCTGACTCTGTGACCCTATGGACTGCAGAATGCCAGGCTCCTCTGTCCTTTACTATCTCCTGGAATTTGCTCAAATTCTTGTCCATTGAGTAGGTGACCATCTCATCCTCTGCCGCCTCTTCTCCTTTTGCCTTTAATC
The DNA here is from genome assembly GCF_029378745.1 of Bos indicus. Taxonomy (NCBI): domain Eukaryota; kingdom Metazoa; phylum Chordata; class Mammalia; order Artiodactyla; family Bovidae; genus Bos; species Bos indicus. The sequence continues at coordinate 1,970,916 of NC_091760.1, read as the reverse complement.
TTTCCCAGCATCAGGGTCTTTTCCAAAGAGTCGACTCTTTGCTTCAGATGGCCAAAGTATTAGAGCTTCAGCTTCAGCAACTGTCCTCCCAATGAATATCAGCCAATAGGGAGATACAAATTAGATCCGCAACAGGTTATCACTGTACACCTATCAGAATGGCTAAAATAAAAACCAGTGATAACACCAACTGCTGGCAAGGATGGGGAGAGACTGGATCACTCGCACGTTGTTGGTAAGAATGGAAATGGCACAGCTCCTTTGGAAAAGAATCTTGCAACTTCTTACAAAATGAAACACGCACTTACCATATGACCCTGCAATCTCTCGCTCTTGGACATTATCCCAGGGAAATGAAAACTTATGCTCACAAAAATAAAACCTCGACAAAAATATTCAGAGCAGCTCTATTTGTAATAGCCCCTAACTGGAAACAACCCAGATGCCCTTCAGTGGGTGAATGGTTAAATAAACTTGTACCTCCTCATCTCTGTCAATTTCCTGCTTGTGATATTATCCTCTAGTTATGCAAGATGATGTTATCCTTGGGAGAAACTGGGTGAAGGGAGCTTCCCAAATTATCTCTTACAACTGGGAACAAACCTACAATTATCTTGAAATTAAAAAAATTTTTAAGTTATATTAAAAAAGTCAAGTGAAGCAGATGCTAAGAACCAGGGGCTGTGAAGCAGGAGGCAGCCCCCAGAAGGAACCAAGGAGGATGGAGCCTTTGCTGAAAGGGACAATTAGTAATAGCACCACCTCTTCTCATATGATCCGCCAGTTATGGTCCTTGGTGTTTACTCGGATGAATTGAAAACGTTTGTCCCCATAAAAGCCTGTACATGAATGTTTGTAGCAGCTTTATTGTAGTCACCAAAACTTGGAAACAGCCAAGATGTCCTTCAGTAGGTGAATGGAATAAATAAACTGGGACATATAGGGAACAAACTTTTGGTTACCGGGGGGAAAGGAAAGAGGGATGCACACTATTACATATAAAAGAGATAACCAGTAAAGACCCGCTCTACAGCACAGGAAACTCTACTCAATACTCTGTAGTAATGTATATGGGGGAAAAAATTAAAGTGGATATATGCATGCATATCGCTGACTCACTTTGCTGTACTGCAGAAACTAAGATAACATTGTAAGTCAACTATACTCCAAAAAAATGTTGATGCATACAATGGAGTATTATTCAGAGCTATCAAGAGATGAACTATCAGCTATAAAAAGACATGGAGCAAATATAAAAGCATATTATTAAGCTCAACCCAAAGAGGCTACGTACTGTATGATTCTAACTATGTAACATTCTGGAAAGGCAAACCTATGGAGACAGTAAAAAGATCAGGGGTTACCAAGGGTTAGGGAGGAGGGGTGACAGAGAAAAAGGCAGAGCATAGGGGATTTTTAGGACAATGAAAATACTCTGAGTGAGACTACATGGGTGGATGGATACATGCCAACATATAAATGTCCAAACGCATAGAATGTACAACACCCAGAGGAACTCTAATGTAAACTGTGGGCTCTGGGAGATGCTTGTGTGTCAATTCATTGATTGTAACACAAGGGATATCACATCTGATGAGGGATGTTGATATCAGGGGAGATTATGCATGTGTGGAGGTGGGTGTATGAGAAATCTTAAGTTTAAGTACCTTTGGCTTAATTTTGCTGTGAACCTAAAATGTAAGTCTATCAAGAAATAACAATATCTCTAGTGTTATTGATGTCTTCCCACAATTCAAGGTGTTTTGGGCAACATTTTCTTCCTTAAAGGATCATCCCGAAGACCATGCTCTGGGATGTAGGAAGGGTGGGGGTGGGTGGGCAGGATGATAGTGAGTGCTGTGTAGAGGACCCTAGCAAGGGCCTGTATCAAACAGAAGTGTGCTCTGCCTTCTCTTACTCCACGTAGTGGATGGGCGGTGCTGTGATCCTCACACCTTTTCTCCTAGGGCAGGGATGGGTGAGGGGAAGGCGCCTTGGGGCTCCCTGGTGGGGTGGCTGGATGGATGGGGGCATTGACACTCCAGCTCAGGTCAGCTGGATGGAGGCAAGGAATAGAGGCGAGTGATCCAAGAGACGAAGGACCAGAGCAGAAAAACGATAGGGGTCTGCTGGAATTTTCTTTTTCTCACTAGTTGCCATGACCTCATATATCCCCGGTGGTCCTAGTGCTAAAGAATCCACCTGCCAGTGCAGGAGACATAAGAGACACAGGTTTGACCCCTGGGGTGGGAAGATGGAGGAGGGCATGGCAACCCACTCCAGTTTCCTTGCCTGGAAAATGCCGTGGATGGAGGAGGCTGGAGGGCTATGGTCCCTAGGGTCGCACAGTCAGACACACCTGAAAGGCCTTAGCATGCGATGGATCAGTGGGGCTCAAGTGTATGTACAGGGTGAGGAAAGGAGAGGGGAGAAGAGTAATGGGTGCAAACTCAAAATCCGGAAGGGGTGGGAGTCTGAAACCTGGGATGGAACTAGCAATTAACCCAAAGGGTTTATTTACTTTAGGGATGCCACATAGAGTCAGAGAAAGGGAGAGAATGTGGTAGGAGGGACTTTCCTTGGTGCCCTGACTTTGGGGGAGGGATGCTTGCTGAGTTCCCTCCTTTGTTGTTGCTCAGTCACTCAGTCATGTCCAACTCTTTGTGAGGCCATGGACTGAAGCATGCCAGGCTTCCTTCCCTGTCCTTCACTATCTCCCAGAGTTTGCTCAAACTCATGTGCATTGAGTCGGTGATGCCATCCAACCATCTCATCCTCTGTGGTCCCCTTCGCCTCCTGCCCTCCATCTTTCCCAGCATCAGGGTCTTTTCCAACGAGTGGGCTCTTTGCCTCAGGTGGCCAAAGTGTTGGAACTTCAGTTTTAGTATCAGTCCTTCCAGTGAATATTCAGGGTTGCTTTCCTCCTTTATACCTTCTCAAACTTATTTATCTTTTTTCAAGCCCTTGTTTGGGGAGCAGATTTTCTTGCTGCCCACCCTGACAGACAAAGCTGTCTACCTTTTGTGGTCTCTTGGGAAAACCACTCAGAGCTCCTGGGACTCTTGGAGCTGGGAGGGTCTTGTTGGTTGCTTCCAGGTTGGAGGCTGCCTCCAGGAAAGAAGCCTAGAGGGTTGGGAATAGGAACCCCAGCTTAGCCCCTTCCTGGCTGTATGAAACCAAAATAGACTCACAGGATGCCTGAAAACTGGAGGAAGAAAAGGAGAATGCACCTGCAGAGGTGGGGGAGAAGTTTCCAGAGCTTCGTGAAGCTAGGTGCTGCCATCTTGGTAAAAAGGAGTAAAAAGTTTGGAAAGAGCCAGACCAGGACTTGTCTTCCAAGTCCTCCTTTCACGGGTGGCCCCTCTGGTATTCATGCTTGGGAAATCCCACGGACCAGGAACCTGGCAAGCTACAGTCCATGGGCTCACAAGTGTTGGATACCACTTAGCGACTAACCCACCAGCACCACCACCACCACCATCTCAACTGCCACCGAAAAAAAAGGCAACCGGGAGGGCCCTTTGTCTGTGCAGTGTGGTGGCAGATGCCCACTCTGTAGTGACCCTAATGATTTTTTTTTAATGGGGACAATTAAAATGATTTGAGAAAGGGAGTGACATTCAAAAAGACCCATGGTCATCTAATCCCTCCGAACAGGTCTTGCATCTCCACGACCTCTGTTGAGCTGAGGTCAAGGTGTTGACCTGGGGACATGTGACAGAGGTGGACAAGGGCCCGGCCCTTCTGCCTCCTGAGGGCAGCCTGGTCCACTGCTGGGCTCACCCCAGTAGTCACTGAAATGAAAACCAGAAGTTAAGGAGGTAAAGAGAGCACTGATGCTTGGCAGGAAGAGGGGAAGCTTTGTCTGAGAAGCAGCCCCGTTTGGAACTTGGAGTCAGAATAGATGCCCCCAGAAGCAGGCACCCTCGCCTGCAGGGCTAAGGGCCGTCCTGTGACCCGCCCACTAGGGCGGTCTTTGATCTGTGAACTGCCTGCCTTTCTTCCCATCCTCAGCAGTCTTCTGGGGGGAGGAATGGATCTCCCTCGTTGGTTCTCTCCTGAAACACAGCGTGTGAGCCTGGCTCCGCCTTTTGGCCCTCGTGGTGGGGTTGAAACCCGAGAGGGCCAGTGAACTCAGGATCAGAGGCTCTCACCTGTCTTTGTACCCCTTGCCTTTAATCCCAAAGTAAGATGTTTTTTAAATCCCTAGACACTCTTTTAAAATTTCATTTTATTTTTAACCTCTTATTTTAAAATATGTCAAGCCTGCAGAAAAGTCGTGAGGCTGGTAAAGTGGACGTCTGTCTGCCCTTGACCTACATTTACCCATGGTTAACATTGCCATGCGCTCTTTTAGTCCTGCATCCAGACTTATTATGTTATTATTATTATTTATGGAACTGTTCGAGAATAAGTTGCAGACACTGTGATCCTTCATCCCCGAATGCTAAGAATAAGGACTCTCATTTTTATAAACACAGTACAATTGTTAAGTTCAGAAAATTTAGCACAGGAACAATACTAATATGTAATATACAGTCCACATTCAAGTATCACTGATGTTTCAAAAGATGTCCTTTATTGTACTTTTCTGATCCCAAGTAAAACCTAGCCTCAACAGTTCTTGAAAAGGTGGATCTGGTTGCACGTGCACACACACACACACACATATACACACCCACATATACACATACCACACACCACAAATGCACACACACACACATATACCCCGCCCACAGACAGAACACACCACACCACACACACACTACAGACATACATATACCACACACACACATCCATCCCACAGACAGACACACCACACCACACACACACACACACACCCCATACCACAGACACACACACTACACCACACACACACTACATACACACCACACACACACACACATCCATCCCCCCCACACCACAGAAAGACATACATACACACACCACACCATACACCCCACACCACAGAAAGACACACACACCACACCACACACACGCTACAGACATATGCATACCACACACACACACCCACCCCACATCACAGAAAGATATACACACACACACCACACCACACACACACTATAGACATACACACACCACACACACACACACACCCCACACCACACACACATACACACATATACCCCATACCATAGACACACACACCACACCACACACACACACACACACACACCCATACCATAGACAAACACACCACACAACACACACACTATAGACATACACACACCACACACACACTACAGATATACGTATACCACACCAGACACACTTCTCACACCCCCCACACCACACCACAAACACACACACACCCTATGCCACGGACACACACACCACACCACACACACACTACAGACATACACACACACCCACCCCACACCACAGAAAGACATACACACACACCACACACCCCATACCACAAACAGACACACACACCACACCACACACACCTCCCACACCCCCCACACTACAGACACACACACACACACACATTACAGGCATACACATACCATACTACACACACACCCCAGACATAGCAATACCACACCGTATACACACACACCACACCCCCGCACAACAGACGCACATACCACAGCACACATATACATGCCCCACATTCTCGCACACCACTCTCCCCACAGAGTGAAGCTTCGTTACCAAGCATGTTCCCTGCAAGAGGATTCTAATGTATTTACTCCTTTATTTTTTCAGACAAGCTGCCTTCCCCCATCCTGGGGTCTTCTCATCAGGCTCATTCCTCCAACTGCTGATGATGCAAAGGGTTTGGGGGCCTGTCCGGATTCGCTCACCGGGCTTGTGGGCCAGGGTGGGGGTGCCAGGCCAGCTGTGGGATACCCAGCTCTCCCTGAAAGGATGAGGTCCACTCATCGGGGGCAGCGGTGAGCCTTTGCTTTTGATCCACCACCATCTGCTCAGGGAGATGGAAAATGCAGCGCTCAGAAGGACTTAGGGATCACACTTCCTCTACATTTGCCAGAGAAGAAAACTGGTATCCAGGGACATGAAGTGACTTGGCCAAGGTCATTTCGCCAGCAGATGGAACGGGGTTCAAACTGCCAATTTTTTAGGCCATCCAACTGTCTTACAGACACCCAAGTCTGGGGGGCAAGGAACACAGGGACAGAAGAGAGAGCACATTCCCTAGAGAGAATGAGAAGCATGGCCTGTGAACATGATTCTGGAAAATTCAAGAGGCAGACCTTTGGGTGTGTCATAGCCCCGAGGACATGTAATATCCAGGTGACTGAGGCCAAGCTCACCTCCTGCAAGGAGGCAACTCCACAGTGAGATGGCCCCCAGGGCTGGGTGGTGAGGGGTCCCCAGGGCTCAAGGGTGAGGTGGCCCCCAACAGGTGATGGGCAGGAGGCTGATCCTGCCCTGGGTCTGTCCCAGCTCTAAGAGCTCTTGGTCTGGATGTTCCATTTTCCTTGGCCTCCATTCTAGGACTGGAGTCTGCTGGGAGGAATTTGCTATCATCTGCTCTTCTTGCTTTAGAACTCACCAAAGGATGCAGACAGGAGACACATGCTCAGTGTGAACGAGAAATCGCAGCTAAAACCATCATTCCTCTAGCGACCACCAGTTGGATTTTAACGAAATGATTAGACGGAAAGTCATAGGCTAACAAAATAGGAGCTTCTGCCAAAAACTCCTCTGCTGCAGGTTTGGAGGTTGGAATCGGTGGCCTGATTTATGGGGATCACATCCACTGGGAACTTGGAGCCGTGAGCCAGAGTTGCAGGGCTTCGTTCCTCCTGAAGACAGCCCGGAGTGGAGACTGGCCAGACAGCATCTGTTTCACACATTAGGAGAGACACACAGAAAACAAGCTATTGTGTTCCTGCCACTCTCATGGCTCCTGTTGGCCCATGCCAAGCCATGGTGGCCAAGAGCTAACATGCAGTGGATGGAACCTGGCCTTCCTTGCAAAAATCTTTTCCTTTCTGAAAACTACTAAAACACCATATTCAGAATCCCATGACTATGGAGAAGGAAGTTTAGGCCAAACGATCAGCTTTCTCTCTTCTTCAGGGTATACCTTCTGATTTTATTAACAACCACAAATGTCATGAACTGACTATTAACATTTATTGAGTTTATTGTGTGCCAGACACTGTTCTGCATGCTTTCCCTATTGTTTTCTTTAATGCTCGGTACAGTCCTGTGAGATAAATTCCATTCTATAGATAAGAAAACCAAGACCCAGAGAAGGTGAAAATTTGGATAAAGTCACACAGTAATGAAGTAGCAAAATCAAGACTCCAGCCCAGATAGTCTGATGCTAGCCTGTACATCCTTAACCACTATCCTTCATTTTTCTTAACAAATTTGTCATCTGGTTTCAGATTGGTGTGTATTTGCTATCAATCAAATGTGTCCTCTCAAAATTCATGTTGAAGCCTAATACCCAATATGATAGAGGTGGACCCTTAAGGCAGTCATAATGGTAGAGCACTCATGAGTGGGCCTAGGCCTTACAAAGAGACCCCAGTAACTTAAATGACCATTGACAGATGAATGGATAAAGATGTGGTATATATACATAATGGAATATTACTCAGCCATAAAAAGAGTGAAATTATCCCATTTGCAGCAACATGGATGGACCTAGAGATTGTCATACTAAGTGAAGGAAGTCAGAGAAAGACAAATATATGATATTGCTTATATGTGGAATCTGAAAAATGAACAAATGAACTCATTGGTTTTTTTATTCTTGTTAGATTGTACTAGATAATGCTTCAGAAATGTATCATCAAATTATATAGTTATCAATAATGCTTTTTCAAGATTTCTGAGTACTTCCATAGCAGTCCAGTGGTTAAGACAGGTTTAATCCCTGTGTGTGGTGCAGTAAAAAAAAAAAAAAGAAAATCTTACAATTTCTGGTATTCTTAGCATTGGATTTTAATAATTGAATTCCTTTTTAAAAATTTTTTGCTAATTTGAAAAATACAAAATGCCATTTCATAGTTGAATTGTATGAAGCTGAACATTTCTCTTTCACATCATGTATACAAACTAATTAGGCTGGGTTGAAATACACTCACTACATCTCAGAAAGCTTAGTGACATAACCACAGAGGTTCATTTCTTGCGCATGCTACATTTCCACTGTGGGTTGACCAGTTGATGTTTCTCCTCACGTCCTCACTATAGGGTCCAGGCTGCTGAAGCCATCACTCTCTGAAATGCTGCTGGTCATAAGAAAGTGAGAAAGAGTGTCAGATCATGTGTAGGTCATTAAAGGCTCTGGGCTGCAGTTACAAGTATCACTTCCCCCACCATTTCATTGGCCAAAGCGAGTTCCATGGTCACACCCTACTTCATTGGCAAGGAACCTACAGCCTATACGGTCCCAAGAGGAGATCCAGGAAAAACTAGAAGGCAGAACTAATGACAACCACATCTTGGTTTACTATTTCTTTTTCCTCTGTAAATGGACCATCTATTTTTGGATCACCTTGTGGTAGGCAAAGATTCTGGGAGAAGAAAAAGAAGTGTAATGTTCTTTATTTTATGCTCTTCTCTGAGAACATTAGACTCTGGTGTCTGTGCCATGGAATTCTGCTGTGGACATCTCTCCCTCTACGAGCTCATGGTTGGGCTTAACCTGGGAGTATTTTTTATTTTGTCTTCACTGTTCTTTTTTGCTAAGTCAGAATGTCAACCTGGAGAAGTATCCAGTCATCTTTTCCTCATTCTCAACAATGGGGCACTGTCCACTCCAATTTTGCCTGTAGCTTTGAGACTAAGTGGTTTCAAGCCTAGGGAGTGTCTTTAAGTGACTGTTTCAGTAGTCACTACAGGATAGTGAGTTACTTGTTTCCCTTAAAAGGCCAGCCAATTTGGCTTCATTTCTGTTTAACTAGTGCTTCCTTTGATGTTACTTGTGTAAAAGAGTGTTATTAAAAACAGTCAAAGTATATTCATACTCCATTCTAAGTACTGTGTGATCCATGTTTCATGATCTGACCAAGAGTGCATGTTTTAGGTAAACACACATATAATTTTCCTTTCAGTATAAATCACATAACTTTAATGAGTTGGCTCTTGTCTTTCTCTCCTGATCTAAGAGTTCATGCATAAACTAATTAGAAAAGAAACAGTTTGATTAGACAGAGATGTGATTTTCATCTGGGAGAGCACCTTTAGAAAAACTCTGTTGTTCAGCTGAGATCCCTATGCACACTGGTTGTAACACTCCCATTTGTAAAAGGAGGACCTCCTATGCAAAGAGGCATGAGTCACTGTGGCCAGGGAGTTATGGCGGTGCAGAGTGGTAAGAGTCACACGTGTCTGGAGACTGCACAGACACCAGCTAAAGAAAGCCAAGAAAATCTACTCCATTATGTCGTTGGCTGTCCCTGGTCTTGAGGGACAGGTCCTACGGCACATCCTACAGTTGAATGCTGGTGATGACCAGACATGGTGGCAATTCTGCTTTGGTTTGCCCTGAGGGTGAGCTGGGAGCCTCATTTTAAAAGAATCAGTGCCATTCCCTTCCCATCTCATCTAGCAACACGGTTCTTAGCCCTTGTTGTTATGGTGGTTGTTCAGTCGCTTAGTCGTGTCCAACTCTTTGCAACCCCACGGACTGCAGTACACCAGGCCTCCCTGTCCTTCACCATCTCCCGGAGTTTACTCAAACTCATGTCCACTGAGTCGGTGATGCCATCCAACCATCTCATCCTCTGTCATCCCCTTCTCCTGCCTTCAATCTTTCCCAGCATCAGGGTCTTTTCTAATAAGTCAGTTTTTCCCTTCAGGTGGCCAAAGGAATTTCAGCTTCAGCATCAATCCTTCCAATGAATATTCGGGACGGATTTCCTTTAGGATGGACTGGTTGGATCTCCTTGCAGTCCAAGGGACTCTCAAGAGTCTTCTCCAACACCACAGTTCGAAAGCATCTTAGCCCTGGCTGCACATTAAAATCACCAGGGAATGGACTTCCCTGGCAGTCCAGTGGTTAAGACTGCAGGGTGCACGGGTTCCATCCCTGGTTAGGGAATCAAAATTCTAGATGCTGCATGGTGCAGACAAAGAAAAAAGAAAAAGTGGATCACCAGAGAAGCTTTGAAAAAAATTGATATCCAGGCTCCACTCCCTAGAGATTCTCATTCAGTTAGTGTAAGGTGGAGGCTCGGATTCTGTATTTTTTCTGGTGTGCGAAGTTGAAATCCAACGAAGCACAGATGCTTCCCAACTCTGCTGTGTCCAGTGAGTGAAAAGAACTTCCTCATCAAATGTCCACCAAGCACATTGAGGGTATTTGTTTTTCCACATGGAGGAGAGCCCTTTCTTCCTAGTTTTATACAGTGGCTTGAACGGTGCCCTCCTCCCTCACCCCAAACATATCCTTGCCCCAGATCCTTTGAATGTGACCTTATGTGGCAAAAGGATCTTTGTGGGTACGGTTAAGTAAATGTAGGCAGCTTGAGATGTCATCCAGAATTATCTAGATGGGGTTTACATCCAGAAACAAGTGTCTTTTTAAGAGATAGAAGAGGAATCACAGACACAGAGAAGAGGGGGCGGCAAGGTGGGGATGGAGACAACAATGGGCTTGATGCTGTCCCAGCCTAGGAAGGCCTGCAGTCACCAAAAGCTGGAAGAGGCTGGAAGGAGTCCTCTCTAGAGCCCCTGGAGGGAACACAGCCCTCTGACACCTTGAGGTCAGACTTCTGTCCCCACCCCCAAGCCATGAGAAAAGAAAATTTTGTTGTTTTAGGTCACCAAGTTTGTGGTCATTTGTTACAGTAGCCACAGGAAACTGAATACATCCTATTTCCTTTTTCTCTCCTTCACCCTTTCTTTGGCTCTTTCCCAGATGTCTTGCGACTGTTTTTCCAGAATGAAGTTGGCATAATCTCTGATTTCTCCATACCCTCTCGTGACTGTTGCCTCCTGGGACCCCAACTTGTTCCATCTACCACAACAGCCCGTAGCTGTGGGCCCTATTTAAGACCCTGGAGGTTTTCTAGCCCATCGTGATGATTCTTCTTTGGAGGGTGCACTTTTTCCCCCTCCACCTGTTGACACCTCTGCCTGAGCTCCTGGGTGATGTCTTCTTTCCTTGCTTTCCCTGAGGTCTTTGTAGCACTGAGCTGGTGCTTTGGGCTGCAGAGAAAGATGAGGCAGCAGAGAAGGGGGACAGAGACAGAGAGAACTCTATGGTATGAGGCTAGGGCCTGGACAAATTTTATGGGCCAGATGGACAATTTGCAGCTTTCTGAAAGGGATTTGCAGCTAAGGATCTTGTGCATTGCCTTAAGGAAAGGTCAAGGGGATGTTGGAATTTCAGAGGCTCAGAATGTTCTGAGTCTTCTTTTATTTTTCTTCTCTCATTGTCTTAGGTAGAAAAGTAGCTTTTTCTTCTTGTAGCTTCTCCTGCTTAAGCCAGCAAAAGGGAGCAGAGGCAATGGTGTTACAAGGCTGTATCTCTAAGTGTTCAGTGACATTGAATGAAAACCTGTGTTAATTAACCTCGTATCTTGCCTGGGATGCCTGACTTGGACCTGGAGATGCTGCTGCTGCTGCTAAGTCACTTCAGTCATCTCTGACTCTGTGAGACCCCATAGACGGCAGCCCACCAGGCTCCCCCGTCCCTGGGATTCTCCAGGCAAGAACACTGGAGTGGGTTGCCATTTCCTTTTCCAATGCATGAAAGTGAAAAGTGAAAGTGAAGTCGCTCAGTTGTATCTGACTCTTAGCGATCCCATGGACTGCAGCCCACAAAAAGAGGCTCCTCAGCTGGTTCCTGTGACCTGGTACCAAGGATGGCAGAAGAAGGGTACCCCGGGTGGACCCAAGGAACAGAGCCAGGGGATCTAGGATAGAAAAGAAAAAGTCTGTCGAAACTATGGTGGCCAAGAAGAGCTACAGAGAGTCCCAGGACCTTCAGAACTGGTGATGCTGGAGAGAGAGCTGACTCTCTGGCCCAGGTTTTGTTTTTCTCTTTTTGTAAGGTTTCTTTCATTGGAAGGACTGATGTTGAAGCTGAAACTGCAATACTTTGGCCACCTGATGTGAAGAGCTGACTCATTGGAAAAGAGCCTGATGCTGGGAAGGATTAAGGGCAGGAGGAGAAGGGGATGACAGAGGATGAGATGGTTGGATGGCATCACCGACTCAATGGACATGAATTTGGATAAACTCTGGGAGTTGGTGATGGACAGGGAGGCCTGGTGTGCTGCGGTTCATGAGGTCACAAAGAGTAGGACATGACTGAGCAACTGAACTGAACTGAATTTTGTTTTGGACTGGATTGGCTAAAAGTTCATTTGGGTTTTCAGTAAGATGCTATGGAAAAAACCCAAGTGAACTTTCTGGTCAACCCAATAATATACATTTTATTTTTGAACAAATCTCATTTTGAGATTTGTAGGATTATTGTAAAGATAACGCAGAGAATTCCTGAATGCCCTAGATCCAGTTTCCCCTATCATTAACATATAGCATTCATAGGGTACGTTTGTCACGATTCATGAATCAGTATTGATGTGTTATTTTTCACTAAAGTCTACCGCTTTTTCAGATTTCCTCAGTTTTCCCCTAATACCCCTTTTCTGGATCCCATCCAGATCCCAAATGGCATTTAGTCATTGTGTCCCTTTAGGCTCCCCTTGGGTGTGGCAATTTCTCAGACTTTATTTTTTTAATGACCTTGACAGTTTTGAGGGAAACGAGTCAGCTGTTTTGTAAAATGTCTCTGAATTGGGTTTTGTCTGAGTTTTCCCTCATGATTAAACTGGGGCTACACTTTGCCAACAAAGGTCCGTCTAGTCAAGGCTATGGTTTCTGCAGTAGTCATGTACGGATGTGAGATTTGGACTGTAAAGAAAGCTGAGCACTAAAGAATTGATGCTTTTGAATCTGGTGTTGGAGAAGACTCTTGAGAGTCCCTTGGATTGCAAGGAGATCCAACTAGTCCATCCTAAAGGAAATTAGTTGTGACTGTTCATTGGAAGGACTGATGCTGTAGCTGAAATTCCAATACTTTGGCCACCCGATGCGAAGAACTGACTCATTTTTGTTGAAAAATCTCTGATGCTGGGAAAGATTGAGGGCAGCAGGAGAAGGGGATGAAAGAGGTTGAGATGGTTGGATGGCATCACTGACTCAGTAGACATGAGTTTGAGTAAGCTCCGGGAGTTGGTGATGGACAGGGAGGCCTGGGGTGCTGCAGTCCATAGGGTTACAAAGAGCTGGACATGACTGAACTGAACTGAACTGATGGGTTTGGGGGAGGATGACCATAGATGTAAAGTGCCACTTTCTTCACATCATATCAAGAGGTTATGCTACCTATGCAGTCTACCATGTGTAAAATAGATAGCTAGTGGGAAGCTGCTATATAACACAGAGGACCCAGCCCTGTGCCCTGTGATGACCCCAAGGGATGAGGTTGGGGAGGGTGGGAGGGAGGCTCATGAGGGAAGGGACATATGTGTACTTATGGCTGTTTCATGTTGCCATGTGGCAGAAACCAACACAACATTGTAAAACACTTGTCCCCAATTTTTAAAAAAATTTAATACCCACACTTAAGGAATAAGGAGTTACACTTTATCTCCTGGAGAGTGTACTCCATTCTACATAAATTAATTGCAATTTCTGTGCACAGGAAATTTGTCAGTTCTCCCCAGTTTATTTATTTATATCATTATGGGCTGATTTATATATTTATACACTGTTTTAATCCATTACTATTTTAAAATTTTTGTTGCTAAAAATTCTGACTTTGGCTATTAAGAGCTCCTTCAGCTTGTTCCTGGGTCCCTTTGATACACCCCCATCAGTAAGAGTTTTGTGGGGTTTAAGGAACTAGACCTGACAGACAGAGTGCCTGATGAACTATGGATGGAGGTTCGTGACATTGTACACGAGACAGGGATCAAGACCATCTCCAAGAAAAAGAAATGCAAAAAAGCAAAATGGCTGTCTGAGGAGGCCTTACAAATAGCTGTGAAAAGAAGAGAAGTGAAAAGCAAAGGAGAAAAGGAAAGATATACCCACTTGAATTCAGAATTCAAAAGAATAGCAAGGAGAAATAAGAAAGCCTTCCTCAGAGATCAATGCAAAGAAATAGAGGAAAATAATAGAATGGGAAAGACCAGAGATCTCTTTAAGAAAATTAGAGATACCAAGGGAACATTTCATGCAAAGATGGGCTTGATAAAGGACAGAAATTGTATGGAGCTAACCGAAGCAGAAGATACTAAGAAGAGGTGGCAAGAATACAGAAGAACTGTACAAAAAAGATCTTCACAACCCAGATAATCACGATGGTGTGATCATTCCCCTAGAGCCAGACATCCTGCAATGTGAAGTCAAGTGGGCCTTACGAAGCATCACTATGAACAAAGCTAGTGGAGGTGATGGAATTCCAGTTGAGCTATTCCAAATCCTGAAAGATGATGCTGTGAAAGTGCTGCAATCAATATGTCAGCAAATTTGGAAAACTCAGCAGTGGCCACAGGACTGGAAAAGGTCAGTTTTCATTCCAATCCCAAAGAAAGGCAATGCCAAAGAATGCTCAAAATACTGCACAATTGCACTCATCTGACATGCTAGTAAAGTAATGCTCAAAATACTCCAAGCCAGGCTTCAGTAATATGTGAACCCTGAACTTCCAGATGTTCAAGCTGGTTTTTGAAAAGGCAGAGGAACCAGAGATCAAATTGCCAACATCTGCTGGATCATCAAAAAAAGCAAGAGAGTTCCATAAAAACATTTATTTCTGCTTTATTGACTACACCAAAGCCTTGACTGTGTGGATCACAATAAACTGTGGAAAATTCTGAAAGAGATGGGAATACCAGACCACCTGATCTGCCTCTTGAGAAATCTGTATGCAGGTCAGGAAGCAACAGTTAGAACTGGACATGGAACAACAGACTGGTTCCAAATAGGAAAAGGAGTTCCTCAAAGCTGTATATTGTCACCCTGCTTATTTAACTTCATCATGAGAAATGCTGGGCTGGATGAAGCACAAGCTGGAATCAAGATTATCAGGAGAAATATCAATAACCTCAGATATGCAGATGGTACCACTCGTATGGCATAAAGAGAAGAAATAAAGAGCCTTTTGATGAAAGTGAAAGAGGAGAGTGAAAAAGTTGGCTTGGAGCTCAACATTCAGAAAACAAAGATCATGGCATCTGTTCCCATCACTTCATGGCAAATAGATGGGGAAACAGTGTCAGACTTTATTTTTGGGGGCTCCAAAATCACTGCAGATGGTGATTGCAGCCATGAAATTAAAAGACGCATACTCCTTGGAAGGAAAGTTATGACCAACCTAGATAGCATATTCAAAAGCAGAGACTGCTTTGTCAACAAAGGTCCATCTAGTCAAGGCTATGGTTTTTCCTGTGGTCATGTATGGATGTGAGAGTTGGACTGTGAAGAGAGCTGAATGATGAAGAATCGATGCTTTTGAACTGTGGTGTTGGAGAAGACTCTTGAGAGTCCCTTGGACTGCAAAGAGATCCAGCCAGTCCATTCTAAAGGAGATTGGTCCTGGGTGTTCTTTGGAAGGACTGATGCTAAGGCTGAAACTCCAGTACTTTGGCCACCTCATGCGAAGAGTTGACTCACTGGAAAAGACTCTGATGCTGGGAGGGATTAGGGGCAGGAGGAGAAGGGGATGACAGAGGATGAGATGCTGGATGGCATCACCGACTCAATGGACATGAGTTTGAGTGAACAGGAGTTGGTGATGGACAGGGAGCCCTGGCGTGCTGCAATTCATGGGGTCGCAAAGAGTCGGATACGACTGAGCGACTGAACTGAACTGATACTAATGTGTCTATATACACATATCTATAAATGTTTCTACGTGTAACCGTCAGTATCTACACTAAGCTAAAGACAACCCATTACTTCACAGATTGAGCTTCCCAGGTGGTGGTAGTGGTAAAGAACCCACATGACAATGCAGGAGATGTAAGAAATGAGGGTTTGATCCCTGGGCTGGGAAGATACCCTGGAGGAGAAAATGGCAGCCTACTCCAATATTCTTACTTGGGAGATTCCCATGGATAGAAGAGCCTGGAAGGCTATCGCCCATGGGGTCACTAAGAGTCAGACATGACTAAGAGTCTGAGCACAACAAAAATGTCATAGATTATTCTGGCCTCTTCTCATTTCTTATCTGTAACCTTCCCCTCCAACAGTAAGAAACCTGGCTCTCGCTATTTGTGATCCATTTACTTAATTGTCCAATTCCAGTATACTTATATAGAGATTTTAAAGTTGTTAACCTGTATACTCATGAGAAACAACTTTATCACATAGGGTACCGTGCTGGGACCACGTTCTTTTAGCCCCTAATCTGACAGATGCCACTCATTTCTAAACTTACTTAGGACAGCACCTTATTCCCCTGCATTCTGCATTTCCTTCTGGGATCTCCTGAGCTCCTAAAATGACTTTATTCCAGCTTAAGTAGGAAAATACCAGGGAAGGACTTTTACTTGCCCAGCACTTGTGGTTAGAGTAATGGGAAACTTTGATCATCAGAGTCTATGTCAGTCATTTTCACCTGTCCTGAGAGATGGTGTTGGGCCGCTAAGGTTGCTCATCCATCTAGAAGTTCATGATTGACATGGAAGACGAGCACTTCCACAGAGGACGTGGGGGTGTTGAACAGACAGAAACAACAGATGCTCACAACTTTCCACCCCTTAGTCCCAAGTACACATACCAATCCTTCTTCTCATATTTAGAGTTAAAAATATGCCTCCTTCTAACAATATTTGTGCATCTTCTCTTCCCCAGAGAGTCAACCGAAAACCCACACAGTTACCATACCCAGCTGCAGATCCGGGACCCTGGGCGACACGTTCTGCTTTCTTTTAGCTTTCAGTGTGTCTCCTTATAATCAGGCAAATAGCCAGAAGTATTTGGACTTTTAAAAAAGAATAAAAATACAGGGTAATACTTAACTAAAGATGTTAATCTTTAATGGAAGAATAGGGAGGGGGATTTTCTTAGAAAACATTTGTGCATTTTGTAGTCCTCTTCACGAAATACCCCACAGGTGCTCAACTACTCTGTTCCTGTGTCAGTCTGGTCCTGTGGACAAGGCAAGCAAGGGAGGATATGGATTTTTGGGGGGACATTAGGTCTTATTCCCAGCATTGGTTAATGTGTGTTCTTATTTCATCTGCTTACAGGGTTCCTTTCTCAGTGCTAATTGAAATTCAAATAAGTATCTTTTATTTTCTCATGACAGTTTAATTTAGTAATCACTTTGTGTCTGTCAACAATTTTATGTGTGTCCTTCTTTAACTCCATTAATCACAGCTGAATTTCAAAGGATTGTAATTAAATTGTATCAAATTGTTTACTTTGAAAACCTCTTAAAAATGTCAATGGACTGGAAATAAATTCTACTAATTGGTACAGAGTGCCTGCAAAGGCAGAATGAGATACAATATGTGACCATTGCTAATATGATAAGACCAGAGTTGACGTTAATGAAAGGACTGTAATAACTTGCCATCTGTTTGATCATCTGATGCTTCTTAGCACGTTGCAAAATACTGCAGAAGAAGGCAGCTATTATGAAAGGTGATAATGCTGTATTTCCAAGCAGCGGTTCTCAGTGGTTGAGTATCACTTTCATTCTTTTAGAGATTTTGGTCTACATCACACATGCACATACACAAAATCTCTGAGTTCCCCAAATGGTAGAATATTTTAAAATATTTCTATTCAAAAAATTAATGTTTTAATATAAAAATCCAAATTTAATATAATTGTCTCACTTACAAGATGATTATAGGATTTATAAAAAGTATAACTTCAGAGACATTACAGGTTGTTGACCAATAAGGACAGAAATTAAAAATCAGATTGATAAACATTGTCTTCTCTCAATTTTATCAAGTTATTACTATGACAGTACATGTAATCTCATTTGGATATAATGTCAAAAGTTTCCATTTAAGTCCCTTTATGTATGTGAGATTCTGACTTCTCTGCCTTCTGACTTCCTGGTCTCCCTGAGATAGATAAGCTTTCAGGTTTCAACAGAAAAATCTTCAGTAATTCCTTATTCCTTAGGCTTTTGCCTATC
The DNA here is from genome assembly GCF_029378745.1 of Bos indicus. Taxonomy (NCBI): domain Eukaryota; kingdom Metazoa; phylum Chordata; class Mammalia; order Artiodactyla; family Bovidae; genus Bos; species Bos indicus. The sequence goes on along the minus strand of NC_091760.1, from coordinate 1,952,786 downwards.
ATACTCCATAATTTTGTTACCACCTGCCCATTATCCTTCATTTCTCATCACCTATCCTCCCCCTACTCCTATTCCCTTATTTTTCTAGAAAACCACATCCTAACTGCTCTTGACAAGCAGTTCCTAAGAGCTGTGACCCTGTCTTGTTCATGATGTAGATTATGGGTGGATATAATCTTTTCATCACCCATAAATGAATGTCTACTTACTCAAATTCTATCCATTTTCCAAGACCCAGCTTGAACGATACCACTTCTGAGAAGATTTCTCTGACTCCTTCATCTGGAACTAACTTGCAGCTCCAAGCTCCAAGCAAAGTGATAGCTCCTTCTGTTATAGGACTTCACACACACATGTCCTCTGCTGACTATTTGTGCTTATTTATCTTTGAGACCATGGGGAACAGAGAGGAACTTGGAAAAAAGATCACCAGCTGACTTGATATGCACCACTTATCTGCTGCTTCTCCTTTCACAAATGACAAATAACAAATGACATTTTCCTACCAAAGTTCTCCTTCAATTTGTGTTCTGGAACCCACTGACTCTATTTTTCTTTGCTTCCTCTCTCTTCTCTTACAACAGTCTCTCCATAGTTATGATCACTGTCATCAGCACTCAATCATGTTCTTATATTTCTCTTCTTAAAAAACAGTCCCTGTTGATGTCACATCTTTTTCTAATCACCATCAAGTTCTCCCTGCTCCCTTTTACAGCAAAACGTCTGTAGATGTCCATGGTAACTCTTGCTACTTCTTCATCTTTTATTTCTTATACATATAACCCCACTACTTCACCATGGTTGTTCCTAGCAAAGTCATCATATTGATCTCCACGTTGTCAAATCCTATGGCCATTTTTCTGTCTATATTTATTTGAGCTTTCAGAGGCATTTAACACAGTTGATTACTCCATGTTAACTTTAATGACATGGGTTCATCAAATTTTATTCCTCCCTTTTTGTTCACCAGAGGTAGAGGCAAACAAATCATAAAATATTCTCAATTAATCCAAAGAAAGTAAAAGAAGGAAAAGGAGATTAAAGGACAGATGGGCCAAATAGAAGACAAATTGGAAGATGGTAAATGAAAATTCTCCTGAATGGATAGCTAAATATAAATGGTCTAAACACCCTAATTAAAAGACAAGGAATGTCACTGGATAAAAATGCAAGACCACACCATTCCAGTAACTCTGTTTATAAATAAAAAACACAGATAGGTTAAAAGTAAAAGGGTAGATAAAGACATACTATGCTAACATCAATGCAGTGAAAGCTCAACTAGCTATGTTAATATCAGACAAGCCAGACTTTGGAATGTGGAGGATTACTAGGGATAAAGAGGGAGAGTTCATAATAATAAAATAATCAATTTTTCAAGAAGACACAATTCTAAACATACATTTATCAATAACCAAGCTTCAAAATGTATGAAGCAAAAACACACAACTAAGAGGAGAGACAGACAAATCCCCAGTTGTAGTCAACATCAATAAGCATATGCAAGACTTGAATGTATATCAATAATGTGATATAAATAAAAACTCCCATGACAGCAGAAGACTACTTACTTTTTGTTTGCATACAGAACATTCATTTAAATAGATTATATGCTGGGTCATAAAATAATTCTCAATGATTGAAAAAAAATTAAATGGAAAGTGTTCTCTGTTGGTAATGGAATTAAATTAGAAATCTATGAAAGAGATGATAGAGGAGAGATGGTCCAAGGTTAAAACTTTGAGGAATACACACCAGAGTAGCTCGAAAAAGGCCAGTAAGTAAAAGATCAGAGAATAATAAGGAAAACCAAGAAAGAGGCATCACAGAGGCCAAGGGGGCAGAGAATTCCAAGGAACAACCATGTATTACAGAAGTGTCCAATAAAATGAAGATTGAAACAAATTCATGGGAGACCTGAAGATAAAAGATAAACCTCTGAAAGAGAAGCTGCTGAGAAATGAGGAAGTAAAGACAGCACCTATCACTTCCAGGCAAACTACTTTCCGTCCTCGGAAAGACAAGAACATTTCAAAGCAGGCAGCAGCTGGAGGGAGTCAGGGTCAGGGTCAGTCACTCAGTCATGTCCAGACTCTCGAAAGTCCCTTGGACTGCAAGGAGATCCAACCAGTCCATCCTAAAGGAAATCAGTCCTGAATATTCACTGGAAGGACTCATGCTGAAGCTGAAAATCCAATACTTTGGCCACCTGATGTGAAGAACTGACTCATTGGAAAAGACCCTGATGCTGGGGAAGATTGAAGGCAGGAGGAGAAGGGGACGACAGAGGATTAGATGGTTGGATGGCATCACCGACTCGATGGACATGAGTTTGAACAAGCTCCAGGAAATGGTGATGGACAGGGAAGTCTGGTGTGCATGGGGTCGCAAAGAGTCAGTCATGACTGACTCACTGAACTGATACTGATACTGAATTTGCTGTTGTTTTCATGATAAAGGAGATTTGAACCTGTCTGCCAACTGAAGATTAAGAGCCAGTAGTAAAAAAGATAAGAAATGGGGTTATGACTGTAAGTAGTAGATTCATCTTGAACACACAGATGAGAGCTAACAGTGTAAGGGTGAGTGTGTTGTTGTTCAGTCACTCAGTCGTGCCCAACTCTTTGTGACCCCATGGACTGCAGCTCGCCAGGCTTCCCTATCCTTTACCATCTTCTGGAGCTTGCTCAAATTCATGTCCATTGAGGCAGTGATGCCATCCAATCATCTTATTCCATGTCATCCCCTTCTTTCTCCTCCTGCCTTCAATCTTTCCCAGCATCAGGGTCTTTTCCAGTGAGTTAGTTCTTCACATCAGGTGGCCAAAGTATTGGAGCTTCAGCTTCAGCGTCAGTGCTTCCAGTGAATATTCAGGACTGATATCCCTTAGGATTGACTGGTTTGATCACCTTGCAGTCCAAGGGACTCTCAAGAGTCTTCTCCAACACCACAGTTCAAAAGCATCAGTTCTTCAGTGCTCAGCCTTCTTTATGGTCCAACTCTCACATCCATACATGATTACTGGAAAAACCGTAGCTTTGACTAGATGGACCTTTGTTGGCAAAGTAATGTCTCTGCTTTTTAGTATGCTGTCTAGGTTGGCCATAGCTTTTCTTCCAAGGAGCAAGTATCTTTTAATTTCATGGCTGCAGTCCCTGTCTGAAGTGGTTTTGGAGCCCAAGAAAATAAAGTCTCTCACTGTTTCCATTGTTTCCCCATCTATTTGCCATGAAGTGATGGGACCAGATGCCATGATCTTAGTTTTTTGAATGTTGAATTTTAAGCCAGCTTTTTCACTCTCCTCTTTCATCTTCATCAAGGGGCTCTTTAGCTCCTCTTCACTTTCTGCCATAAGGGTGGTGTCATCTGCATATCTATCATAAGAGTGAGTGTAAATGTAGATACATTTGTAGGTTGGGCTGGAAATTGTTACAATAAAGCACCACCACAGATTCAACTTGTATCCTCAGGCCAATGTTTCTCAGAAGTTTTCCCTAGCCCTAACTCGTGAACTCCAAACTCAATTTCCAAGTGTCCTCTGGTCAAGTCCACTTATATATACCATCACTTTACATGCATGAAAACAAATGTGGTTTCTCTCTGATAGGCCCCCTCTTGTCTCCTCTCTCTTCCCTTTGTCTCCTCTTGGCCCAGGCAAGTGGACCCTTAAGTCAGCCTGATGTATAGTATATCCTAGCCTTTAGTTCAGGTGAAAAGTTCAGATTCACACGTCAAAAGTTGCAGGGTGTGGTGTATATGGGGTGAGAGTGGGAGAGGGATGGTAGAAAATGATTATAGAAATGACAACCAACCCAAAGTCTACCAGGCTACACCCCCAAAATCACCAGTTCACCAAGGTGAGGCAGGAGGGAGGATCTAGGGAGAAAGTGAGCAAGATGAAATTTTGCAAGATTAGAGGAGAATGGAAGGTTTGAGGCAGGGGAAGGTGGGAAGCAGATCCTGCAGAAAGCTCACAGCTGGTAAAATGCTGATACAAACCCTTTCAGTGGTGTGCCTTTGAATGTGAACACGAGCATGAATGATTAAGAGCACCAGCCTGGTACAGATGGCCCAACTGCCCTGATTCTTCCAGATCCAAGCCTTAAAATGTGGACTTTCTCTGGATTTTCCCCTCTCTTTTCCTCATCCCCATCCCATGGTGAATTATTCTTGAGTGCTGGATAGTCTTCTGCAGCATCTTTGCTCTGCAAACCCCCCTCCCAGGCATACATCTTGTCTCCCTTTTCCTTTTCGTCTTGCCGACCACTGTCTAGATTCCTTATACCTCTGTCTCTAGTCAGTTCAGAAATGTTATATATATGTAAAGGTTTTCTCATAGTTTTCTTGCTCTTGGCAGAGTAGATCTGGCCGGAAGCCAGTAGTAGCAATGTGCATGAAAATGGAAATATATATATATATATATATATATATATATGGAAGAAAAACACAGATCCAACCTTGGAAAAGAACTCCCTTGAAAGTTTAGGTTGGTATTCTGGGCCAAGATGTCGATTGCTGTTTATTTGCTTTAAGCCAGACATGGTGGCTACATGCTGCTTGTCTTTCCAAAGGTCTCATGAGGCATTACAGCCCCCTACAGCCCTGCACAGGCCCCCTTCAGACTAGCTTTAATTAGGGTAAATGATACTAGTGTTTTGGCCTGGAGACCGCCACGGTCCATTTGCTGGACTGTGAGCCTGGGAGTCGCTCACGCTGGGCTCTAACTCCACTCTCTGCCCCTCCACCAGTGAGCTTCGAATTTTGTAAATGCTGGGCTGGCCAGCCCTCAGGAAAGTGTGCTCTTCTTCATTCATCTTGCCACCTGGGATTCACCTGTGGTTTGGGGACCAAAGTATTAATAGCCTGCTAAATATAGCTCATAAGCCGATCATCACTTCTGTCTTTGACATCACCGTTTTCAAGGACAAAGCCTCCATTTTGTGGTAGACCTTGCTGCTTTAGACATAGAAGAGTCTGGCAACAGGATCTTGTCAAAATTCAATTCAGATGTGTGGCCACATTTACTCCAGCCTTGGCCCAGGGGCAGCAGCGTCTGTTCCACATAGTCGAGCTACCAGTAGTGTCAGCCAACAACTATTTTAACATTTCTGCTTGCAGAATCAAACTGTTCAAGCATCCTCACATTCAAGAAGCATAAGAACCCACCGGAACATTTATAGATCATGGCTCTTCCTGGGTCTAGGGGCTTCCCAGGTGGCTCAATGGTGAAGAACCTGCCTAGCAATGCAGGAGACATCTAAAAGACATGGGTTTGATCCCTGGGTTGGGAAGATCCCCTGAAGGAGGGCACTGCCACCCATTCAGTATTCTTGCCTGGAGAATTCCATGGACAGAGGAGCCTGGCAGGCTATAGTCTATAGGGTGGCAAAGAGTTGGACATGACTGAAGTGACTCAGCACACACACACTTCCTGGGCCCTAGTGTAAAGGAACAAGTGTCCCCACTGTGTAAGGAGGAGAAAGAGCTGTGATGTGGGGATTGGGTGGCAAGTCACTAAGGCCCATGAGTTACAGTTGCTCAGTCATGCTCGATTCTTTGCAACCCCACGGACTGTAGCCTGCCAGGATCCTCTGTCCATGGAATTCTCCAGGCAAGATTACTGGAGTGGGTTGCTATTTCCTTCTCCAATGAAGCCCATGAAAGGCAGGGGAAAAGCTGTGACTAGGCCTGCCACCCAGCCCTGCCTATGGATGCTACCCCCCACCCCCTCGAGAGAGCTGGTAGGGAGAGCAGCATGGAAGGCAGCCTAGAGGCCTGCCAGGGAAAGTCATGCTTTCATCAAAAGATCCAGATGACTTTTGTGGGGGGGTGCATCCTGGATTAATTTGGGTTGGGGAGCGGAGGCTGGGGACAGATTACTGTTGACTGCCGCAGGCCTAGATGTATGTACGGACAAAGAAAAAACGGTTCTGAGTCCTCAACACCTTCTCCCCTGGGGTTTCCTCCATCAGTGTTTCTCATCAGGAGGTGGACCCACCTCCTTTGTTGTTGGTCAATTGCTCAGTTGTGTCCAACTCTTTGCGACCCCATGAACTGCAGCACGCCAGGCTTCCCTGTCCATCACCAACTCTCGGAGTTTGCTTAAACTCATGTCCATTAAGTTGGTCATGCCATCCAACCATCTCGTCCTCTGCCATCCCCTTCTCTTCCACCTTCAAGCTTTCCCAGCATCAGGGTCTTTTCCAATAAGTCAGCTCTTTGTATCAGGTGGCCAAAGTATTGGAGCTTCAGCATCCATCCTTCCAATGAACAATCAGGACAGATTTCCTTTAGGATGGACTAGTTTAATCTTCTTGCTGTCCAAGGGACTCTCAAGAGTCTTCTCCAGTACCACCTTCTTTAGAGGGACATTTGGAAATTAAAGGGAGGCATTTTTAGCTCTTGACCATGTTGTGGGCGTTGGCACAAAGGGTGGAGCAGGGAGGCAAAAACTTGACCAGGCTCAGGATGGTGGGCACTCAACAAAAAATGGTCTTGCTGGGATGTCTTCCTGTGAGAAACACACAGAACTCAAGGTCTTCCCTGGAGGCTCCTGTCACATCTGGACAGACTACATTTTGGAGTTTAAGTGCAATTCCTATGCCTCTCCTTTGCTTGACTGCAGGGTACTGCTCGTTACAGCACCAGGCTCTGAGTGGCTGAAGAGATGGCTCTATAGCTCAGTCTTTCAGGGGCTGGCGCCCCCTTGGAATTAGCTAGGAACTCTGTGTGCCTATGGAGGTTGTAAACAGATGTAGGAGCAGAAAGGGCAAGCCTCTGAAGGTGGCAGTGAGACCCTACCTTCATTACCACCATGGCAAAGAATATTTGTAGCAGAAATGACTTTCTTTGAAAGCAGAACCAAGGTCTCTGGCAGGACTTACAATGGGGCTGGGTTTAGACAGACGCATGAGAAACAATTTTTATTTACTCTACTACCGGCAGCCCTCAGAAAACACAGGTATCCCTAGAGATAGGAGTTAATCCAGCCTCTAGAAGGTTCTAGAAGCTTGCACACAACCAGGTTCTTCTTTCCCAACCCTCTACTCCTGCCCAGTTGTTGGCTGGTCAGTGTCTTCCCTGGAACCAGTGCAATCATATTTTGACAATGCCTCAAGTCAGGTGTGGGTTTTCCTGGTGGCTCAGTTGGTAAAGAACCTGCCTGCAATATGGGAGACCTAGGTTCAATCTCTGGGCTGGGAAGAACCCCTGGAGTAGGAAATGGCAGCCCACTCCAGTAGTCTTGCCTGGAGAATTCCATGGACAGAGGAGCCTGGCAGACTACAGCCCATGGGGTCCCTAGGAGTCGGACACGACTAAAATGACTTAGCAAGCCAAGTTTAGAGAGAGGAAGACGAGAATCTGGCTCCCTTGTCCAAGTGTGCTTCTCTTTCCCTCCCTAAAGGTAAGAGCAGAACCTGCCAATGGTTTGCTAATTGTCTCCAAGTGAAAAGATTGTTGAACTAAGAAGAGATTTTAGACTCCCAGGGGCATGACGCCCGTCATTTCACAATGGAGAATTATTTTGCGGTATTTATTTTATGATTCCTGACCCTTGTTCTAAATCTTGCTGGTGTGTTTTCATTTAAAATGTATTAACTGAAACTTGGCATCGTGTCTTGGCTCCATTAAGCTCTACAACAGCTTAATCCAGATTTTATTATACTGGGACTTGAGTATATGAACTGTAATATGGGAGGGAGCTTGAGGATAAAGTAATTTCAATACTTACTATGCATTTAACTCTTTGGGTGCCCTCTTGGCAATCGACCGGTTTGTGGTTGGATTTCAGTGTTTTCATGGTGTTGCCACAGAGACCGTTAGGCCTTTTTTAGACTGGGGCTCTGGAGGCCTCCAGATAAACTGTAGATTTGGTGGAGTGTTTGGGGTTACATGGTTGTCCTTTGTTAGGCCAGGCTAGTGGACATAGAACCCCGGTAGACAGAAGCCAGCAGCTTCCATCTCCTTTCTGAGCTGCAGGTTGGCCACACCTCCCCCTCCCTATCAGCTCAACTTGGAGCTCTCATGGACTCCTTGACCTCAGCACTTCCAAAGCAGCCTCCTGACCTTCCCCTTGAATCTCCTGCTCTACTGTATTCCCCTTTTGAAAATGGAGCCACTGTCTGCTTCCTTGCCCCGGAAACTCTCTCCTTGATCACAGAGTGTGTTGACTCTGCCTTCTGAGTACCTCTGCAATCTCTGTATTTCTCTCCATCCCCACTCCCTCATCCCAGGTCCAGCACCAAGAGCTGTTACCTGGAGAGCCCATTAGCTTCCCACCTATGACCATTGTGGTTGTGTCTACCTGTGGCCTTCTCTCCGGCAGCCAGAATGATCTCTTCTAAGTACAAGCCTTTGCCTTCTCCCAAGTAAAAGCCAAATGTCCTTAAAACCCTACCCCCAGACCTTCCAAAGTTTCCTACTGCTTCAAATAGAAGTCTTTCACTTGTCCTCAAGAGCAGTGTAATCTAGCCCCTGCTTACCTCCAGCCTACTCTCATTCACCCAACTCTCCTGCTCGCTGAGCTCTGGTCTCACCAGTCTTTCCCTTAAATCAGCCCCTGGCTTGGGCTTCTTCATCTTTGAGATGATTTCCTCAAAGAGGCCTTCTCTGATACCCCTTCCACCTAATTAAAGCCCCCTTTATACTTTCTCATCGAACTTGAGAGTACATGCTTTTAAATTTATTGTTGTATTGTAAATTCAGGACCTGTCCCTCCTACTAGACTCTAAATTACATTAGGGCTAGGGGCTTCCCTCACAGCTCAGTTGGTAAAGAATCCACCTGTGATGCAGGAAACCCCAGCTCAATTCCTGGGTTGGGAAGATCCCTTGCAGAAGGGATAGGCTACCCACTCCAGTATTCTTGGGCTTCCCTTGTGGCTCAGCTGGCAAAGAATCTGCCTGCAATGTGGGAGACCTAGGTTCGATTCCTGGGTTAGGAAGATCCCCTGGAGAAGGGAAAGGCTACCCACTCCAGTATTCTGGCCTGGAGAATTCCATGGACTGTATAGTCCATGGGGTTGCAAAGAGTCGGACATGAGTGAGCAACTTTCACTTCACTTTACATTAGGGTTAGGATTGTTATGTTGTTGCTATGTTAGGATTATTATTATTATTAGGGTTAGGATCAGTATGTTGTTATGTTATTTTAACAATATAAAAAATTTAACAACAATTTTTATGTTGTTAAGAAGAAGACAACATGACTGCAGTGGAGTTGTGTATGCAACACTCACATCACCAAATCAAGCCTTAATGGAATTACAGCTTCAGCTTTCCCAGAAATGGAGTCTTCACTCAGTCAGTAAGGAATCACCTGATGAGCATTCATTAGGTCATCTGCCTAGTAGACCCCTGCCACCCTCTAAAGGAAAGTAACCTGGCAGTAACCTTGCTCCTTTCTGCCTTCCTGCTCCCTTCTGCATTTCATTTTGCACAGCTTCTCAGAACTCCTTTTTATCTGCTTAATTGGATGTTGACTGATTCATGAATGGATGAATAAAGTCAATAAGACCTCTGAAACGTATTCCACTGAATTTGGTTTTCCACTCTGTTACTCTCACCACTGTAAACCAAGACCAGTGCCTGAGATGTAGTACATGCTCAATCAATGTTGGTGGGGCCCGTAAACACTGCCTTCAAGGAGCTGATTATTGCCTTCACCAGCAAAAACCTACTGAGCCTCTGCTTGTTCACTTTGGATGGCAAAAAACATAAAGACCTTAAAAAAACTTAATATCATTCAAACACTGTTCAGTAAAGTGGACATCCATAGTTACTGAGTTTATAATCTTCTGAGTAATCATGTAAAGGTCATGGATGGGAGGCAGGTGGGGAAGAGTGATGGATGACCAGGGTACATTCTCAGCATGGTCTTTGCGTTAGAGTTTCAAGTCTCAGAGAGCTGAGTGCAGGCTCCAGTAGAGAGGAAATTCATGGACAAGGTGTGTGGTTGCTACCAGCTAGGTCATCCCCTATATCTTGCTGTTGTTCGGTTGCTCAATCATGTCTGACTCTTTGCGACCCCATGGACTGCAGCCAGCCAGGCTTCTCTGTCCTTCACCATCTCCCAGAGCTTGCTCAAACACATGTCCATTGAGTCGGTGATGCTATCCAACCATCTGTCATCCCCTTCTCCTGCTTTTATCTTTTCCAGCATCAGGGTCTTTTCCAATGAATCAGCTCTTCACATCAGGTGGCCAAAGTATTGGAGTTTCAGCTTCAGTATCCGTCCCTCCAATGAATATTCAGAGTTGATTTCTTTTTGGATTGACTGGTTTGATCTCCTTATAGTCCAAGGGACTCTCAAGAGTCTTCTCCAACACCACAGTTCACGTTCTAGTCCTCTTATTAATCCATCATGGTCTACATGTTTGTGAATCCAGGCATTCCACCAGGGTGACCACAACCACTTCCTCCAAGGTGATGCTGGTCTGCTCTTGTCTCTTTCCTCTCTGGATATCTGGAGACTCAGGGTGAGGAAGTTGGTGGCTTCCTCCATGGACCATGCTGCTGTGAGTACAAAGTCTTCTGTCTCAAGCTGACTGTTGGAATTAAGATACTTTAACTTTCTTTTCTAGGAGGTAAAGTAAAATGGACTTAATTGTTCTTGGTTGTAGTGTGTGTACTTGGCTTCACATTTTCATAGGGCTAGAAAAGGCAGACTCTTTTCTCCAGTGCAACTGGCACACGACAAAGGGCATCCGAAGGTCATGATTTAAGGCCTATCAGTCTGTTTTTCACAAGATCAGATATGATGTCAAGAATTTAGGGTTGGGGGGTGGTTGTAAACCCACTAAGGAGGGAAAGTGAAAAGAAAGTAGGCTTCCCTGGTGACTCAGATAGTAAAGAATCTACCTGCAATGCAGGACACCTAGATTTTGATCCCTGGGTTGGGAAGATCCCCTGAGAATGAAATGGCAACCCACTCCAGTCTTCTTGCCTGGAGAATCCCATGGAAAGAGGAGCCTGGCGGGATATAGTCCATGGGGTTGTGAAGAGTCAGATACGACAGGGAAAAGCAGGTATTCGAAAAAGATATGCAAAGTCTTTTACCACATTTTCAGTCATGGGCTATTTAGGGTAAAGACTTGACATGCTTGTGAAGAAACTAGGTACATCCCTGGGGGCCAAAGCTCTGGACTAAATCCACCTAGAGCCCACCTTGGAAAACAGAAGTGACATTTTCTCAAGCCTGCCCCCAGCAGAGATGTGCCTCTTCTCCAGCATCTTGAGCCTCTCTTCATTCCATTGTGCTTCTGAAAATGGAAAGGGAATTTTCTCAAGAGGTCTCCTACTTTGGCTCTTTAACTCAAAAAGAAGTAACCCTCTGTAGGAGAAAGGAGGCCTAAACAGCCTCTATTTGCTTTCTCTAGAACACTGCTCCTTCCGCTTTTGTGTGCATGAGGAGCCCCAGGAAGCTTGTTAGAATAGAGATGGCTGTGCCCACACCCAGAGATCCTTCTTTAATAGGTCTTGGTTAGGACCCATTTAATAGGTCTTGGTTAGGAACTAAATACTTGCCTTTCTAACAAGTTCCCAGATGATACCAGATGCTATTGGTTTGGGGACCACACTGTAAGAACCACAGCTCTAGAATGAAAGAAGTATAGAATATTAGTGATTAGTTGCATAAGCTTTTGTTTTAATGCGAAAAAGCGAAGGCCCAAAACAAGAACTGTAGTATGAGACTGTGTTAAAAATTAAAAACAAAAGAGAGTTAAGAATAATAAGCACCTTGTACACTTGGATCCTAAGAGCTTAGTGACCTTGCCCAAGGTCACACAGCTGGTAAACAGCAGAGCTGATGAGGAAGAATCCAAGCCAATCTGGGCTGGACCCAAGCTCCTAACTCCCACCCTGTATCCTGCCTCCCCAGGCCAACATCTACACAGATCCACGGTTCTCAGTGTTTCCAGTTTATGGCAGTCAATGTTTCAGGCTGTGATTTCTCCTATATTTCTCTTCTTTTCTAACTACTCCTCATCTCCTAACATCCTCCTACCCTCCTGCAGGCTAATATGAAACTGAAAAGTAGTCACTTTCTATTCTCGAGGATGTTTTAATCTCTTGGCTCTGTGCCCCACCTCCCTTGCCCTTCACCATAGTACCTGGAGACATCTCGGGCAGTGTGAGTCTGTGAGTTGGGAGGTCTTGACACCAAGGTCGAGAAATTTAAAGCATTCAGAGCTTCACAACTACTCACCACACAGAAGACAATTCTCTTTTATCTATTGTGCAAACATGTGCCTGAAATGAGGAACATAATCTTTTTCATTCCCAGAGATATTACCCTGGGCGTCTGTTAACATCATTATTTCCTTTGGAGTCCTAAGTTCCTATCCAGAAGGATTTAATTATGTTTTAGCAAATCTCAGTAAGAAAGATCTAGTGCAATAAGTCAATCTCATTTCAGGTAAAGATCATATGGAAAAATTTTATCCCATTTTTAAGTCATACAATCTTCTTACATTTAAGTGATTTTCTAAATTGCCTAAAATCCTCTTAGCAATGTAGTAGAGTGTATAAATAGTCAAATATATATGCACCCCCACACACTCATGCAAATCTGAATTCACTGAGAGCAAGCAAATTGGAGATAAGGTATTGGGGTTTAAACCACCTGGAATAGTATTCCGTCTTGTAACTTTTATACTTGTATTAGTGGTCAAACGAAATGTGCTGTTTTCCCACCCAAACAAAAAAGTAATTCTAACTGGGGAGACCCAAATAACGTGAAATGTGATTACACTTGCCAAAGTCACCATTCTGTTTTCGGAGTAGAACGATGAAAGTTCTTGGTGCCCCCTGCCTCATCATCGATCTGCTGCATGTGTTCTGTGAAAGCGTGAAAAACACATGCGCTGTCTCACAAATCTGTCCTTGTGGAGATGCTCTGAGCATTTCCCTGAAAGGAAGCTCCCGCTCACAGTCTCCCATCACTGTGGAGTCCATCCAGCCACTTCCTTTCCTGTGAGGTCAAATGGGTAGATTCATGAATGGTACAGATGGAGAAGTAGATTAACTTTAGAACGGATGCTGGCATGGATATTCCTGGGACTGAACTGCTTCCAAGCCAGAAATAATCCTCGTGCTTTCAAATTTGGGAAGTCATCGGATGCAATGTTTCCTCTCCCTGTCAGATGGCTGGATGCTGTACAATGCCTGGGTGAGGGATGGAAATGGGGGAAGTGTGGGCCACTCAGGTGGCTTGCTATGAATAGCTTGAAAAGGAGGCACACTGTGTCAGCAGGATTGTCAATGAAGCCATCAGAATTTGCAGAACTTGAAACATTGATCATTGATTGGATATTGTGCCTCCAAACTAATGGTCTGTGAAAGTCCATTGATTTATTTACTTACTTGACGAATACTTACTGCGTGTGTGCTAGGTGGCATGGGACAAAGAGAAACAAGACACGAGCCCTACCCTCACTGATTACTAGGGGGATGAACTAGGACCCGGGGCCCACTCTGGGGATGTGTGCTGTGGCTTCCCTCCCTGACCGAACCCGGACTCCTTCCCCTCAACTCATTTGTCTCACAGAGCGCATTACTACTTGAAATCATTTGCGTGTTTGTGTTTCATGTCCTCTCACTAGAATACCAACCCCCCGAGAGCTGGGACCTAGATTTGTTCAGCACTCTAACCTCCGTGTCTGGAATTGTGCCCAGAACATACTAAATGCTCAACAAAGTGTCTCATGAGCAAAACGCTCAGAAAGGAGGGACTTCAGGGGCAAAGGATGGTGGTGGGGGTCAGAGAGAGAAGGCCTTCCCTAAGAAGGAGGCATCTAACGGTAGCATTGCACTTCGGAGAGTTGTTCAGTCTCCAGGTCCTGTCCGACTCTGCGACCCCATGGACTGCAGCACGCCAGGCTTCCCTGTCTTTCACTACCTCCTGGAGTTTGCTCAAACTCATGTCCATTGAATCCGTAATGACGTCCAATCATCTCAGCCTCTGTCACCCTCTTCTCCTCCTGCCCTCGGTCTTTCCCAATATCCGGGTCATAGACAAAGGGAAGCAAATGCTTCCTTAGCAGAGGGGACAAGGTGAGTATAGGCTCAAGTGTGTGAACTGACTTTAAACTGGGACTTAAGGCCGTGAGACCAGGTTTCAAGTGTGGTGGGGAGGGGCAGGAGAGGAAACCACTGGAAGTGCTGGGCCAACTGTGAAAGGGTCTAGTGCCAGTGAAGTCAGGACAGCTCACCAAGTGGTTGAAGGATGGTGAGATCTTTTCTGTGACTGGTGGAATAGAAGGAAATAGAAGTAAATACACTGTGCATGTATGTATTGTGTGTTCATGCACGTGTGAGTGTTTTACACACAGTCAGTTCAGTTCAGTTCAGTCACTCAGTCGTGTCCGACTCTTTGCGACCCCATGAATCACAGCACGCCAGGCCTCCCTGTCCATCACCATCTCCCGGAGTTCATTCAAACTCACGTCCATCGAGTCAGTGATGCCATCCAGCCATCTCATCCTCTGTCGTCCCCTTCTCCTCCTGCCCCCAATCCCTCCCTGCATCAGAGTCTTTTCCAATGAGTCAACTCTTTGCATGAGGTGGCCAAAGTACTGGAGTTTAAGCTTTAGCATCATTCCTTCCAAAGAACACCCAGGGCTGATCTCCTTTAGAATGGACTGATTGGATCTCCTTGGAGTCTAAGGGACTCTCAAGAGTCTTCTCCAACACCACAGTTAATAGCCAACAAAATTAGTTTCCTTGTTTAGCATGCCAAGAATTTTATCCTACTATGAATAAAGTGGGGTTCCCTGGTGGCTCAGATGGTAAGGAATCTGCCTGCAATGCGGGAGATCCAGGTTTGATCCCTGGGTCAGGAAGATTCCCCTGGAGGAGGAAATGGCATCCCACTCCAGTATTCCTGCCTGGAGAATCCCATGGACAGAGGAGCCTGGAGGTCTATAGTCCATGGAGTCACAAAGAGTTGGACATGACTGAGCGACTAATCCTATCCTTATTAAAGTACCTCCAAGATATCTAACAAAGGGAGGGGAAAGTTGTGGTTAGTGTTTTGGAAAGCTCCAGAAAAAGTGTGAAACATGGATCAGGCATGAACCTGCAATAGGGAGGGCATGTCAGAGACTGTGGAAGTACTAGGTGATAATGACCAAATATTCTTGCCTGGAGAATCCCATGAACAGAGGAGCCTGGCCAGCTACAGTTCATGTAGTCGCAGAGTCAGACACGACTGAGTGACTAACATACACACACAGGAGAGAAGGGAAGGTTCCATTCAAGGACTTAAAGATCTAAGTATCCAACTGGATGTAAGGAGTGAAGGAGAAAGGAGCAGAGGATGATGCTGAGATGTCTTACCATGTATCAGGTTTACCATTATCTGACAGTGTAAAATATATTTTGGTTTTGTTTGTTTCTCTGTTTTGTGGACTGTCTGGTGTTACCCTCCAGATGGTGAGCTTCTGAAGGACTCTGCCAATTTTGTTCTCTATTATATTTCTATAGCCTAAAGTCTGCTCGACCCCTATTGAATAATTAATATTTGCAAGTGAATTAATTAATGAGTGGGAACCTCCTTATCCCCAGATGAAGAAGGCATGGAAATTATTAAGTTCTGATGAAGAGATAGGGAAGAAGACACAAGGGTAAGGAGTGGGTAGAGATGCTCACGGGCCTTCTAAAACCTGGGAGAGAATTCAGGATTTGGGGTCCAATGCAGGAATCATTTCAGAGTCCTTAATACGTTGATGATGAATAAGATCACTCAGGGAAGATAAAAAGGGACACAGATCAAGAAGGAAAACCCAGGGCATATTAATATGCAAATGATGTAGGGAAAAGAGATGGACTCAAGATAAGAAATGAGATGATGTGCCTGAAATATCAAAGGAGTGTGCTATTCTAGAACCCCGGTGGGAGAAAACTTCACTGAAGGCAGTGAAACACTATTCATAGCACAGGAGTTTTTTGGTTCAAATGTCAATGGAAAGATGGGCTGATGAGCTAGGTTGTCGTGCTAGAGCTGGCTTGCAAGAACTGGTTGTTAGCTTTGGGGGAATTTTGTGAACTAACATTAAAATTTAAAAAGTGTAAGATTATAATTAAACAGGTTTTCTTAAAAGCAAATATAATAGATACTCAAAACTCCTCACTTCCTCATTGCTTTGTCACATTTTACTATTATCCATGGCATCCACTTTTCAGCCATCCACTCAAAGTGACTGGTCCTTCATTTAGTCCACTTCTCTTTAGAGAATTCACTTTTGAGCATTTAAAAATTTGTCTGAAGTCTGCTGCCATGCTGCCATACTTCCATTTCAGTGCAGCAGACCATCAGCCTGTTTATCTCATATAAACTTTTTTCCTGGGCAAATTGCTGGGCAGGAAATTATTTTGTATGATAGTTGCCCCCGCAGGATACTTGTGGGCGGTTAGACTGCTTCAATATGAACACTTTCAGTGGACTATCTGGAGATCCAATACAGATGCCATCACTAAACAGGTTAAGTAAACAACCAGAACAAATTGTAAGAGAGGAACTTACTATTTGCCAGCCTTTTAAAGTCCCTCATTTTATTTGTGATAAGCACAATGCTCACTTCCTTTCAGTTCAGTTCAGCTGCTCAGTATCGTGTCTGACTCTTAGCAACCCCATGGACTGCAGCGCACCAGGCTTCCCTGTTCATCACCAACTCCGGGAGCTTGCTCAAATTCATATCCATTGAGTCAGTGATGCCATCCAACCATCTCATCCTCTATCATCCCCTTCTCTTCCTACCTTCAATCTTTCCCAGCATGAGGGTCTTTCCAATGAGTCAGTTCTTTGCATCCGGTGGCCGAAGTATTTGAGCTTCAGCTTCAGCATCAGTCCTTCCAATGAATATTCAGGACTGATTTCCTTAAAATTTTCACATTCTTAAAAAAATATTATTTTGGGTTTGAATGAAGAACACACTCTGTCTGTATACAGATACACACACACGTGTGTATTTGTATGGACACACAACAGAGCAAAATACTGTATTGTTTTGATCTATTTATTTTGTTGCCCACACCACACGGCACGTGGGATCTTAGTTCCCCAGTCGGGATGGAACCTCTGCTCCCTGCACTAACAGCAGAGGCTCAGCTGCCGGGCGCCAGGGAAGGTGCCCAGCATTGTTTGTAAACTATGTTATACCCCCTCCTTTCCTCCACTTTCTGACCTTGCTGCTCCCCTCTGAGGGGACTAACCTGCCTGCTAGTTGAGAGCTGTAGGATTTAGTAAACAATGAGGTCAAACAGGCCCCAAGTGAAATAAAAGAATATGGAGTGCCAACAACTGAACCCTTATACGGCTAGTTATTTACATCAGATGATTTTACTTTTTTATTTTTGTGTACTGATCTATTTTCTACTTTTTCCACTCAGAATGCTTTTGCATGATTCTTCCCAGATTTCATAATCATCTCTATAATTGTCCTTCCTAGTGACCATTTAATATTCCATTGTATTAATAGAGCACAGTCTGCCCAAACCATTTCCTCACAGTTGGGTACTTGGGCTGTTTCCAAGGATTCATTCTAATATATGACAGGACCAGAAACATCTTTTTTTGCAAATAAGTTTGTTTCCTTGGAATGATTCCTGAGGACATTTTCCCCCAAGAGGCTCTACCAGGTCAAAGAGTAGAATAATTTTTATGATTTGTCACATATTGCAAAATTGCTTTTTAAGACTTTTTTTTCAGTTTATGGTGCCACCAGCAAAGTTTAGTGTGGCTGCTTCCCCAAAGCCCTGCCAACAAACAATTTTGTCATTTTTAGTCATTTCTCCTGTGGTTCTTTCTCCTGCTTGTAGCACAATCCCATGGAGCTAAGGAGATAGAATCAGGAAATAATCTTCCCCTAATTAAAGTCTGGTGCAGTAATATGGGTGAGGCTTTAATATATATCATAAAGAGTTAAGAAATTAAGAAAGATTTATTATTCAAGTACAAAATAAAAAAAAAAAACATGAGAACATGAGTTACCCTTTTAGAGGGTTAGAGACAAAAAGGGAGAACTAAAGGGAAAATGACACATGTTTTAAAACAAAACAAGAATGTAAATATTCTGGCTATTAATATTAGCTCCTTATGAAGCAAGAGAATGGCCAGAGTTGCTAAATTTTGGAAATAAACCTGCAGAATAAGCTTTGTTTTTGTTATTTTGCCGTTAAATTAAACACAATATGTGGGGTATTGTCTTTCTCTCTACTTGGCTTGGGATCTGTTTTCTCTCTCAAGAGCCATAATCCAAAATAAGAGCAATGAATATGCTGTTGAATTGGCTTTTGCGTCTTTAAGAGCACTCATTATTTATACAGCAGTACCTAAAGGCTGTATGTGGATACCTCTGGCATCCGTAACAAACAATGCTTGTATACAGCACATTCCTTCAAGGGGACAGCTGTATTTATCCTTTATTATTTGGGGGTATTTAAAACTGATTTCCTCTAAGGGGTCAAGACTTGTGTTTTAGGTTTCACGGAGGAAGTGACTGGAATCAATGTAGCCACCAGATTATTTCACAAACTGCAGCTTCATATCCCTCAGAGAGGGCTGCCTGTGTCGTGTTCCACTTCCCTAGATGCTTATTCAAGTTTTAACTTCTGTAATCTCAGCTCTGTCATCACTGTTGATTACTGAGAAGTTATCCATTATTTTTAGGGCTTGTCTAGCATGCTGAGATTTCCCAACACACACGTCTATTGCTTGCCGGGGAACCTCCATCTTTGAAACAAAGAGCCTGTGTCCATGAAAGCAAAGTGAGCTGCCTTACTGAGGTGGATTCCAGATGACCCAGGACAAGAGAAGAGTTCCTGCCTGAAGTGGAGAAATTTATTTCTCTTCATGGGATGGAATTAAATTCCCTGTTTCTCTTTTTTCTTTCTTTCTTTGTTTTCATTGAAATATAATTGCTCTACAGTGTCATGTTAGAACTAACATGCTGTATAACATGCTGTATAACACTGCTGTATAACTAAGTGAATCAGCTATTTGTATACATATATCCCCTCTCTCATGAGCCCTCTCCTACATGCTTCTTTCTTTCTGAAAACGTATGTTTCTCTCTTTTAACTCACTCAGCATCCCTAATGCATCTGATATGCTCTCTTTCCCTTGGAAACTGCCCCTTCTTGGCGTCTCTGGCCTCTTCCTCTGGGTGTCCTACTCTCTGGTGCCTTCTCTCTTCCTCCTCCCATAATCCTGGTGATGGCATGCATGTGCCAACACTCAGGCCTTTTTTTCCGTGTGTATTCCTCAGAGAGCTCTTCCTGCTCAAGCTTCTTCCGCCACCTCTGCACTGAGACACTCAAAGATGGCGGCGTTTTCCACCACGTTCCTTTCCCCTGAGCTCCAGTCCCATCTCTCTTCACAGTTGTCCACAAGACATTTCCATCATACACTTTCCTGGCTGTTGCCTCCCATCCACCAGGTTCAAGAAACTGTCTTCCTTCCCCGTATGTTGAGATCAGCTAGTTCTCTCACCTTTAACTTTCCACTCAGTCACCCGGACCTGTCTTATGCCTCTTGGACTGGCCTGTCTCTTTATCCCCAAATCCAGGCTCAAAGTTGTGCTCGTGTTTACTTCAAAATGTCTCTCCTACTAGTCTCCCCTTCTGGATTCTGTTTGCCACCCTCACTTCCAGCTCCCCTTACCTCACCACCTCTCAGCCCCTCATCTGTGTCGTCCCCACATCCCTCCATCCTGTCCATCCCTCCCGACTTCCTTGAACATCATGGCTTCCTTGCTTGAGTCTCCTCAGTGCCTCCTTACATCCTACTCCAGTCAGGCTTCAGTAGGACAAGACTGAAGGGAGTAGTTTCATTCAGTCTTTCCTGGTCTTTTTAACTTGGCTCCAAGAAGTGAATTCTATTTCTCCCTAACCTCCAGTCTGAACCATTCCCATGGGTCTGGTTTCTTTGTTTTATGTGCGTGCAATAGCGTGCTGGCACAGTCCTGCACTGGCTCACAAGAGCTGATGCTAAATTTCCAGGAAGTTTGTGAGTCAATTGCTAAACACAGCCATTATTAAAAAGTAAATTATATAAGCTTAAAGAAATTATGTCTAGAAAGTTAATAAACATTTAAAACTCATAAGTCCCTAATTAGTTTACTATTATCTCTGGTCTTGGGACTATTTTTGTCTATTGTATGCTGGAAATACTAAATACTGGTGAGCTAACACATATCTCTTCCCAACTCCACATTTAATAATGTCATACTGGTAGCTTGAAATCAACCATATTTGGAGCAGTTATACCCTGGAAAACTGGTCAATGCTACAAATAAGGGTTTGTTTTCCCAAGACAGGGATGTTGAATATTTCCCAGCACACCACTGCTTGTGTGCATGCGTGTGTGCTAAATTACTTCACGTGTGCCCAACTCTTTGTGAATCCATGGACTGTAGCCTGCCAGGCTCCTCTGTCCATGGGATTTTTCCAAACAAAAATACTGAAGTGGGTTGCCATGCCCCCCTCCATGGCATCTTCCTGATCCAAGATCAAAACCGAGTCTCTTATGTCTCCTGCATTGGCAGGTGAGTTCTTTACCACTAGCGCTGCCTGGGACACCAACCACGGCATACATACCTAGTATATTCCTATGTTTGGGACTTTGTTCTTTTCCCCTCTTATCAGGCTTATTTTCACTGTTTCCTGAGATAGGAAATCTTCAGTGATCTATGAACATCCAGTTAAATCTCTCTTCTATGACATTTCCCCTAATAATACTCACTTTCATTGATTTATTTTCCATCCCAACCCTGCATCTTTTATATTGTGAACCACACAAGCTAGTACTTAATAGTATGTTTTTCATTAATTTTAACTCATTGATTCAATCCTGTGTTATTTCATCATGTTCCTTTAGAGCCTTGTGTGTGTCATACCCCACGCTAGTTTTAGTTCTGGCCTGAATCATTCATTATTATTTCATAATTTATCTTGTCTCCACTAATAGTTTCATCCACCTTGGATGTCATCAACCACTTCACTTCCACACTCCTTTTGGGTCCCGGAACAGATCTGAGCCCCTAATAGGGCTCAACCTAAGTCTGGAAATTGATACAACACTCTGTAATTATTAGACTTTCAAGAAATATCAATAGCAACTATTGCTGACTTTCAGAGGGAAAAAAAGCCTTTTCTCAAGTTGCTCAAATCTTTTATTTCAAGTGCTAAAGGTTTCAGCCCTAAATGTAGTAGCAGAGCGGGGGGAGATACTTGGGGGGGCACATAGGAGAATTCGGTTCAGGGCCATGTGGTCACAGTCACATCACTTGTCAGCTCCATTCATCAAGCTCTGAACCCAGGTGATATGATTTACCCTGCTTACCTACCTACATGGTTGCTGTGAAGACTCAAAGGGAAAAAGATGTAAAAGGGCTTTATAAAGTGTTCTTCTAATGTACAGACTGCGAATGCTAAGAGGCCCTATCCTTTGCCATATTCCTCTGGTCAGTCAACTTTGTATGTGTGTCTGCCAACTTGCTTCAGTTGTGTCTGATACTTTGCCATGTTATGGACTGTAGCCCACCAGGCTCCTATAACCATGGAATTCTCCAGGCAAGAATACTGGAGTGGTTGCCATGACCTCCTCCAGGGGATCTTCCCAACCCAGTGATCAAACCTGCATCTCCTGCACTGCAGGTGGATCCTTCACCACAGAGCTACCAGGGAAACCCCCAGTCACCTATAAGCAAGAATAAAAGGACTAATCTATATATTCCTGATTGCACACAAGTTTTCCCTCCTTTCTCTCCTAAATATAAGGGAACAGAGATGCTGGGGTCAATACTCAAAATGAGATTAGAAAAAAGCAAGAGTGTGGAAGAACAACACGTTCTAGTTGTTGGTATTGCATCATCATAGCACCATCTCCAAAGGCTTGTTGGGTCATAAAATATCCTTCCACAAAGACACACCCAGAGAATCACATGCATCGATACAGCTTATTTTTGATTCTTTGAACCATCCTATGAGGTGAATGGATCAGATATTATTATTATTATTATTACTATTGCTACCAATCCTTTCAAATCAGTCTTCAGCAAGGGTCCTCTTGTCTAGTGTCATTCAAGCCAATAGATAAACCAATGGATCAAGACCCAGTTCAGTTCAGAAGCAAAGAAAAGCTTCATTTTTTGATTAGAAATGGAGACGTGGGTACTCATGCTCTAGAGAATCTCTCCCCACTGGTTGTGGGCAGGGTTGTTAATAGGCTTCCAGTCAGTGGGGAGGGAGTGAGGTTCTCAGACGTCAGGCGCAGGCATGCTGCTCCCAGCTCATCACAGTGTCAGACACAGCATCTCTGCACACGGCCCTCAGCCGCCATCTTGGGTTGAGGTGTCATGGGCTGTGCTTCTGCACACAGCCCACCATATTGAAGCATTGGGGGCAGCCTTTTGAAACCAGGAACTCTGGTCTGAAGGGTCAGGCTCCAGGCATTTACCTTATGAGCAAGTGACACTAGACTTTTGTATGGGGGGAGGAAAAAGATTAAGACTTTATTTTATTATCCAGATCCTATTTGCATTTCCTGGGACTTGTTCATGGACTTTGCCAAGGACATTATTATTCCTCTTCACAGGTGTGCAAAGAGTGGGTGAGGTTCAGGGACATGTGTAAAGCCATGCAGTCACTCAGTGGCTGGTCCAGGGTAAAAATCAGTATTCCTGTTTCTTTTCTTTCCCTTTTTAAAACAACAAATTTATTGTAATATCATTTACATATCACAAATTCACCCATTTAAAGTGCATACATTCCATGGTTTTAGTATACTTACAGAGTTATGTAACTACCACAACAATCTAAGTTTAGAATATTTTCATCACTCCAAAAAGAAATTCCATAGCCATTATCAGTTGAGTTCTGTCTCCCCTCCTCTCCTAGCAACTGGCAAACATTAATTTACTTTCTGTCTCTGTTGACTTGCCCCTGCTACATATCTCATTTAAATGGAATCATACAACATTTGTCCTTTTGTGCCTGGCTTCTTTGATTTAGCATAATGTTTTCAAGGTTCATCCACAATGTATCATGAATCAGTACTTCATTTTTATGGTGAAATAATATTACATTGGATTCATGTTTCTAAGTCAGCATGAATCTAGAGCACCCAGCACCCTCTACACTGTTTCATAGCATCACTCAGTTCTGCACCTCTTTATGAAGATTTATGCACCATCCCCCTTCTCTTTGGGACCCAATGGGAAGGACGTGACTCAACCGTCAGGGGGTTTTATTTTATTTATCACCTTGAGCATCTCAAACAACCTCTGTGTCCCAGAAGCTCAAGCATCTGTCAAAAGTGATGGCTGTGCTCTTGTACCCACTCCACTGGACTCTGAGAGGATGAAAAGATATGTTGATGTGATGCTTTTTGAAAATTAAGTTGCCAGAGGAATTGCAGGCCATCATCAAAAATAAAAATGTCTGCTTAAACTGGCTGCTGGAGAAGTTGGTGAATGAAACGATCTCTGTGCATGCATTTGGATGCAGAGGGCATCAAGGAATTCATACAGATGTCTCTGTGAGTTGTGCCAACTAGTCTAGAGACCTTTCCAGCACTAGGCAAAAGAGATCAGCCTTAAGATGTAAAACTATGAAGTCCAGCCCCATCTGTCCATCTTTCTGACATTGAAAAGGCATCAGCTTGTCCATCCAGTTCCTGCTGAATCAGAAATGCCTGTTCTCATGTTGCAGGGTCACGTGACTGTTGTGGTCCCTTACCTGAGAGTCTGAGAATTGAGATGGCTGGGATGAATAGAGGTGTGAGGCAGAAGAGACTCTGGGGGGATGAATCTCATCCACTGAAGTATTTGTGTTATTCTTCTGAGAATAGGAGCAAATCAGACTGAGCCCAAGCACTGAGTCGCAGTAACAGGTTTATGAGACAGAGATAGATTTTTTTTCCCCTTGGTTTTTATTTGTTTGTATTTTGTTTTTGCAAACTGCTAATGTTCCTTGCATTTTCAAGGGCAGGGCCTTCTCCAAGTTCTTCATCCAGAATTAAGCCATTCGTTCTCTCTCAGGGGAGGTTGGGAAAGAATCAGACCTGTTATGTCAAGAGGCACAGAGAAACCAGTTTCTGACATCCAAGTAGGGTTTTACAGCAAGACAATAGTCTTGAAAACCAGACTTGGTAGAGAGAGAGAGGACTTTCAAACTTCCTAAATGTATCAAGAACCCACACTGGAGGATGCATATCCTGAAAAATTTCCACAGTTACTGAAGAGGTGGACTTTGTCCAGGGACAACTAGACTTGGAGGCTCCCTGTTGCAGGGTTGGAGAAAGATCTGAGACATGGAATGAAGAGCCTGAGCCCACCCTACAGAAAAGAACTGAGAAGGTAGAAGGCTGGGTTAGGTATCAGGGATCTCGCTCACACACTTTTATACCATGGGGCTACCAGAAACATCCAGACAGGCATGGGAAGCCCAAGACCTCAAGACTAGTGGCATGTTTCCCTGTGTATATTAAAGGGAGGCTCAGCCCTTTGGGAGAAACTCTGCTCTTGGCTGCTTCCAAATGGCATGGAAGCCTGGTGGAGGGCTGACTGCAGCAGGGGAGGTAAGAGACCAAACCCCAGTCCAAATACCCCTTCTCACAGTCACAACCCCAGAGTTAGTGGGGACTATTGGGTAAATGAGTGAAATAAACTGTATTTCACTCTCAATGAGCTGTCGAGGCCCCTTACCTGAGAGTCTGAGAATTGAGAAGGCTGGGATGAGTAGAGCCGTGAGGCCAAGCAGACTCTGGGCGGGACGATTCTCATCCACTTATGTATTTGTGTTACTCTTCTGAGATTGTTTCACAAGCTGCCCCTGTGCCAGGCTGGGGAAGACATCAACTCAGTGGGTCAGAGGGAGAACCAGGGACTGACCAGCTGAAAACAGTTGTCTTCAGCTACAATGTGGAATGGGCCCTCAGAAATGCCTGGGTGCCCTTGGAGGGACAGGCAGAGCCAGGCATAATATCTGGCTCAGGGAGCTTTCCAGTAGGGAGGCTCAGAGATGCCAGGTCTCTTTGGAGTCATGTAATTCCTATCTTTCCTCCAAATACTTAGCTGCCATATAGGAAAGTAGAAGAGCAGCAGGGGAGGGAATATGAGCTGTCCTAAAGAGACTGTTAAGACCAGCCTTATAGGGAATTGAACTTTGAATAAACTGACTGAATGTTTACATTGAAAGGAGACCGTTTAAATTGGAAAAGTCCGAACTATTGTTAATTGGCCAGTCTTCATTGAACAGGGTGTGGGCTCATGAGGAATATCAGATGAAGTGATAGAGAAAATAAAGAACCCTTTCTTTGAGCCTCTGGGTTGTAATGTGAGTAAATGCGTGGCCTTCCGTGCCCGTTCTCCTCTAGCAAATATTTCTGAGACCCCACCCTCCTGCAAGCTTCTCTGAACACTGGCAAAACTACCTGACTGTAGTTTC
This sequence comes from Bos indicus, assembly GCF_029378745.1. NCBI lineage: Eukaryota > Metazoa > Chordata > Mammalia > Artiodactyla > Bovidae > Bos > Bos indicus. The sequence goes on along the minus strand of NC_091760.1, from coordinate 1,927,338 downwards.
TTCTAGTCTTGGTTAGTGCTATCCCAGGCTAAGGTGAAATTGGTGGGTTACTATGTTCTATTTGAGGTTTCCATTCTCTCCAAGCTGTCAAAGATTAGCAAGGGTGTCTGAAATTCTTCCTCTTATTCTTCAATATGAATATGAATATTTCCTCCTCCCTTTCCTCCTCCATAGAAGGAAGTTTTAAGACCCCATCACCACCATTCTGCCTTGGGCGCATAGACAAGGAAGGCCTGTGAGTAATGTCCTCTGCCTGCCTTTTAGCAGCGTCTTCCCGGTGGGTTTGGTTAAGACTCAGGAGATTTGAATTTCCATCTTTTTACCAGCTGAAGACAATCTTCTGCCTTGCTGGTCCGTGAAATGTGTCCTTCTGTTGTCTCCTGTTTCTTGCGCTTTGTTTCCTGTGAGGCACTTCCTGCTCTCCCCTCAGCACTTCCTGTTCCCCTGCAGCACTTCCTTCTCCGTTCAGCTCTTCCTCCCGGCAGGTCTGCCATTCTTTTCTGTCCCACTCCACACAGCTGGGTGGGTGGTTGGACCAGGGGCCCCAGGGTGGCGTGGGCATCTCTTTTAAGCATATCAGGAGTTTGGTGGCCTCTGGGTTTGGGCTATGGCTCTAGGATTATGTGGGGGGAAATCAGTTATTCTCCATCCAAGTATGCTGTTTATTTCCTTCTTTGCAGTTATCATGAGATGTAATTTTGTTGTTTGTTTCTTTGCTTACTTATTTCCTGTGTAAGCTCTATGTGGGCAGAGGGTCCTGTGTGCCCACTTTGGCTGTTTTGCCCCATGACAGAACAGTGCCAGTAATACAGTGGCTACTGGATAAATACTATTGAATGACTGTATTGAGAGATGGAGAGACTGAAACGGGTATTAGGAAGTGGAGTGGGGGAGACGTTGGTGGTAAAGACTTAAGACTGAAAGTGAGAAAATCTGAGGCAGCTCATGCCGTGTAGCTGGACATTGCTACTTACTAGCTATGTTACCGATTCTAGGGCAAATTCCCTCTTCATGCCCCAGGAAAAAGGGTAAGCCTTCTATTGAATATATCTTTTATAACACCTAATAGACATACAAAAATGCATATGAAGTAATTATTGGACATTCTGTATTCAGTGGTACATTTGTTACAATTGGTGAACCTGCATTGAAAATAGGTAGGATTTTTATTGCACTATTTGTATCTGCCATTTGAGGCAGGCTTCACTGCTGAGGAACTGCTTGCTGACGGGAGGGCCTGATCAAGGAGCAGCTGCAAGGACCAGGCAGAGTCACATCACTCAGAGGCTGTGAATTCAAGAGGCAGGCATGTGGGCGTCTAGTCCATATGCCAGCCTGGCTGGCACTACTTGGGAGACTGTGATTTCAAGGAGCCAACGTGGCATCATCCTTCAGTGGAACTGCAGTGTTAGAAGGCTGTGTCACTTCCACCTTCTTCCAAGGCTAGTGCTTGAGTGACAGTGGGGAGGAAAGCCACGGGAAAGGGGCGGCCCAGCTTGTCCCACTATGCCAACGGGTGTCTGGGGTAAGGAGGAGAGGCCAGTGGGCCTTCCACTCACATGCTTGATGTACCAGGTTTGCATATAAGATTCTGTTAGAAGTTTTAAAGTTTTGAAGCCACAGACTTAACGTAATCTCTAAAATTCCTTTCCATTTTTGATGTTGTCAAGTATCAGCGTTCAGAGACAGAGTAACCTTTCTGAAGAATTACTCTAATGAAAATATTATGTGTACCCCAATGTTCATCACAGCACTGTTTATAATAGCCAGGACATGGAAGCATCCTAGATGTCCACCAGCAGACAAATGGATACATATACACAATGGAGTATTACTCAGCCATTAAAAAGAATACATTTGAATCAGTTCTAATGAAGTGGATGAAACTGGAGCCTATTATACAGAGTGAAGTAAGCCAGAAAGGAAAACACCAATATAGTATACTAACACATATATATGGAATTTAGAAAGATGGTAACGATAACCCTTTTGCGAGATAGCAAAAGAGACACAGATGTATAGAACAGTCTTTTGGACTCTGAGGGTGAGGGTGGGATGATTTGGGAGAATGGCATTGAAACATGTATATTATCATATGTGAAATGAATTGCCAGTCTAGGTTCAATGCAGCATACAGGGTGCTTGGGGCTGGTGAACTGGGATGACCCAGAGGGATGGTACAGGGAGGGAGGTGGGAGGGGGTTTCAGGATGGGGAACACGTGTACACCTGTGGCAGATTCATGTTGATGTATGGCAAAACCAATACAATATTGTAAAGTAATTAGCCTCCAATTAAAATACATAAATTTATATTAAAAATAAATAAAAATAAACGAAATTCACAGTAGAATTTCCTTATAAAATAAAAAATGAAAGTGGTGCTACAACCAAAAAAAAAAAAAAAAAGTACTATTTAGGGCTGGTAACAGGCATTTGTGACTCCCCTTGTGGCTCAGATGGTACAGAATCTGCCTGCAGTGCAAGAGACTCGTGTTTGATCCCTGCATCAGGAAGATCCCCCTGGAGAAAGGAATGGCTATCTATGCCAGTAATCTTGCCTGGAGAATTCCATGGACAGAAGGGCCTGGTGGGCTACAGTCCATAGGGTCACAAAGAGTCAGACATGACTGAGCAACTAACACAAAAACAGAACAACAGCCATTTTGCCCTATAAACCCCTAAATAGTTTTCTTACTGAATTACTTTTCTGTTTCCCACAAAACTGCATCTTTGGTGCTGAGGAGGCCATGCTTCCAGGGTTGGCTAAACCAGGGAATGAAACAGCCTGCCTACCCTTTCACCCTCCTAAGTCTTGGCAAGGCTTCCAGAAAGGTCCAGGGTCATTTCTTGCAGTAGCTGCCCACCAAAGGGCTCTCACAGCAGTTGGAAGACCTCTACAGTATACAGGTGAGGAAAAACTTACGTTCTGAATCACTTGAAAGCTTGCAGGTCTCCAAGGAATGACAAGGAAGAACAGTTTGGATTTAGCATTGAGGCCTGGATTAAAGGTACAATTTGTTACCGCACCCGTATTCCATGGTGTTGCCATGGATGCTAAGCCAAAGAGTCACAGGTGTAGGATTTTGATTGTTTTTTTCCTGGTAAAATAGAATTCCCCTTTGAATTATGTACATTTACACACATGAAGCTTTCTAAACAAAGCCTGTGCCCTGCAGCTCAATAATTATTAGGCATATATTCTCCAGCCTGAAGATATGGTTTCGCCTGGAGTGACAAAGTGTAATGGCAGGCTGGCAAAATTCCATGTTTATTTGCAAGATTGGATTAAAATGATTCTCCAGGTATCGGAATCTGACAAGCCTGAAACCCTTCCTCCGTAGGCAACTTATGTTCCCCTTGGTATAACAAATGGGAGACGGAATACATATTTTCCTGTATTGATGAATTTATGTGGGGCAGGAGTTGCTGAGCAGTAGAATGAGTTTAAAACCCAGTCCTCAAGCAAATATTTTAGAAAGGGCCCCTTGCCCTTATTTCATGTCCAAATATCCTCAGCAACAATTCTACCCTGTCTCCTGCCAGAACTCGGGGGCTGCCTGGGAGATGTGCCCCTTGGGGGTATTTGCCAGCAAGCAGTTGTCTTGACTGGGCGGCAAGGATACCACAGCCCCTCCATGTCGCCAGCTCCGGTGGAGACAGACGGGCCTGTCTTCTGCCTCCGGGACTCCTGGGTCTCGGCCAGATGCTGGGGTGAGCTGGGGTGCGAGGGCAGGGTGGAGTGAGACTGCTTGGGGCTGGAAGATGGATGGTTTCATCAGTTTGACAGGGGAGGAGGGCGATGGGCGGCAGGACTTGCAAAACATCACATCTTGGCAAAAATACTTTGAAAAACAGGAGATTCCTGGAAAGCAATAATGCTGACAGCGGAGAGCACGTTCAGGGCCTGCCAAAAAGTGGAGTGTGGAGCTTTGGTTTAGATGCCGAAGAGGTGCTGAGTCCGGGAGCAGGCTGGATTCTGCCCCTGTCTACAGGCCCACTTCGGCCACAGGCGCTGCCGTCAGCTCCCTGTCCTTTTTGGAAATCGGAGGGTTCACACAGCATCTGCGCATTTACATTCGGGAGAACTTGCCTCTGCTCTGAGCAGAGCAAGAGCCTGCCTCCTTCTCCCAGCGCTGAGCCTGGCCACCTCCTACCTGAATCTGGTCCTTGTTCAGACCATACCCCCACTTCGGGGGCCTCCCTCCTCTCTGCTCTCAGCCTGTTGGCTTCTCCCTCCCAGGCTCAGCTCCAGCACCATCTCCCCCCCAGCTTCTCTAGCCCCCCTTCTCTGACTGTGCCACACACTTCTCCATCCTGCCTTCCTTGCTCTCAAATAGCAATGCCTCTGTGCGAATGAATGTTGGTGTCTTTTTTCCCTTTTAAAGTAGATTTCCCCAAGTGTTTGAGCTCATCCTTCATGAAGATCTACACGGTTCCCTTGAAACTGTGGCCTGAAGTCTCCAACAGACTCTGGCCAGTGACTTGGCCCCATCTGCATCTGGGGTCTCTGGCTGGGGGCCTCCTCCATCCTGTGAGATCACAGGGCCGGCTGGACCTTGTGCTGGGGTTCCCAACACAGGCACTAAGGTGAAGTCTGTTGCCTGGAGTGTATGTGGATCTTTGGTGAAAGAATCTTCTCTAAGATAGATGGGTGGGGAGGGGATACAAGTCAGAGCATCTGATTCAGTTGATCTGATTCAGTTAAAGGCACTTGGTGACCTCTGAGGACCCAGGGAGATGCACGTCTAAGCAGATGAGGACAGGGACCCACAGTTATTAGTTTCAAACTCTTCTTCCAATGACCTTAGTACCGGAACTGTGAGCCAGAAGCCAGTGACTTTGCTGGACTTTCCTTCCTTTCCGACTCACTGCTACTTGCAAGGAATATGACGGTGGACAGTCTGGCTAATAGGCAAGGAACAGGGTGGGTCAGGCTTGAAGGGCTGGGTGCTGTGCTCTGTGACTGTCATAGACCGGGTTGGGTCCTCTGCAAGAGTTGATGGGCTTCCCTGATAGCTCAGATGGTAAAGAATCCATCCACAATGTGGGAGACCTGGGTTTGATCCCTGGGTTAGATCCCTGGGTTAGGAAGATCCCCTGGAGAAGGGAATGGCAACCCACTCCAGTATTCTTGCCTGTAAAACCCCATGGGCTGAGGAGCCTGGAGGGCTACAGTCCATGGGGTCTCAAAAGAGTCAGACATGACTGACCGACTTTCACTTTCACTTTCACTTTCCAAGAGTTACATATTTAACTCCTAACCATCACACCTCAGAATGTGACTGTATTATAGATAGCATCTTTAAAGAAGTAGTTAGGGGAGGCTTCCCTGGTGGCCCAGGAGTTAAGAATATGCACTTCCATTGCAAGGGGCAGGGGTTTGATCCCTGGTCCGGTAACTAAGATCCCACATGCCACCTGGAGAGGCCAGCTGGCATGAAAATAAACTGAAGTAAGCATCTTTTTTATAAAAAAAAAATAAATAAATAAAAGAAGTAATGGAGGTAAAGAAGTCCTATGGGTGGGCCTTAATTCCATCTTATACAAAGAGATTAAAATATAGACATACAGAGGAAAGGCCATGTGAAGACACCAGAAGACAGCCATCTTCAAGCCAAAGACCAAGGCCTCAGTGGAAACCAACCCTGCTAACACTTTGATCTTGGACTCCTGGACTCCAGAGCTGTGAGAAGATGGATTTCAGCTGCGGAAGTGCCCCCCTTTGCAGGCAGCTGTGGCAGACTCAGACAGTGACGTAAGTGTATGTCAACACGGATAGTCCTGAATTGTATTAATCACATCCCTGAAGGTCTGTAAACAGCACAAGTTCTAGTCACCAAACCTCTGCACTCCTCCTGGGCTCTTGAGGGCTTTGGCACTAGGAAGGGAATTCCAGAAAGGAAATGTGCACCCTGGGAGTTGATGCTCTCACATGGGCTTCCCTGGTGGCTCAGTGGGTAAAGAACCCACCTTCAATACAGAAGACACAGGAGATGCAGGTTCCATCCCTGGGTCAGGAAGATCCCCTGGAGGAGGGCATGGCAATCCACTCCAGTATTCTTGCCTGGAGAACCCCATGGACTGAGGAGCCTGGCAGTCCATGGGGTCACAAAGAGTTAGACACGACTGAAGTGATTAAGTAGGCATGTGGGTGGCGAATATCTACAGCGTCGCTCTTCTGTGGGTCCAAGAGAACCTGCTGGGGACAAAATCAGACAGCAGGGTAGGTCTGGGCTTGGGAGGTGCCAGGGGCTGTGCCACTTACCATCCTTGAGATGCATCAGACTTGACTGATGGTGGAGAAATGGTGTCTGGAAGCCACCAGACCCTGTGCTGCTCTAGGAGGGCTGATCACCAGGATGGGTTTTCCAAGGCTTCTGCTGAGAGTTTCCTGGGGCTGAGATCAGGGCATGGTGGCTCCATTTCTGAGGTTGAGGGTGGGGAGTGGTAGATGCTGGGAAAGATTGAGGGCAAGAGGAGAAGGGGGTGACAGAGGATGAGATGGTTAGATAACATCATTGACTCAGTGGGCATGAGTTTGAGCAAACTCCGGAGGATAGTGAAGGACAGGGAAGCTTGGCGTGCTGCAGCCCATGGGGTCGCAAAGAGTCAGAAACCACTTATCAACTGAACAACAATAAGGGCGGAGGTGGGGGGAATGTGGGGCAGGGGGTCAGGATGAAGGCACTGTGAGTCCACTGATATATTTCCTTCTTTCCTGTGGCCTCAGAAGGAGTTCAGCCTGGAGCTCGCCTGAGAGTGACCCACAGTTTATTGTACAGTTTGCAAAGATTGAGGCATTTCATTTTAATTGAAAATCTCTTGATGCTCTTCCAGCTGTGATATTCCCCAGATGACCCCCTTCAGCAGACTGGAAGCTAAACAAGAAAAATGTCTCTTTTCGAAAACCTGATGATCCAAGTTCCAGACTAGCCCCTCTCCCCGAGGCCCGTGTGTGTTAATGTGCAGATGAAAGGCCTGGGTGCCTTGGATCTATAGAAACTGGCAATTCTCAAAGGCCTTCTTCTGGTCTTAAAAGGGGTCTTGAGATGACATCCAAGTTCTGGCCCTGCCTGATTTTCCCCTGGGATATAATTGGCTGGGTTGAGAACACAGCAAGGAGTTTTAAAGTTGCCTTTGAGGTCACAGCTGGTGGGTGACCCCCACCAGAGCACGAGTGACCAGAACCAGGCGCAGTTTGGAAGGTGCTATCACAAGGTGCCCTGGCAGGACAAGAAACCAGGGCTGGTTTTCCCAGGTCAAGGCTGGATCTGCAGGCAATCACGCGTCCTCCACTCCCTGGCCCTCTCCACCTTGGTGTCATTCGCGGTTTGTGTCTGCAGCTGGCCGCAGAGAAAGCTAATAGACTCCCAGAAGTCCTGTCCCCTGGCCTGAGCCTCATTAGTATCCCGGGGTTTCCAAACGTGCAAGTCAACTGTAGATCCTCAATGCCATTTACAGACCTGCTAATGGTAGACTGTTTACACACCGGCTTGGATGTCCTGTCAGCAACTCAAGTTCAAGGTGACCAACCCAAACAAAATTATCTGCCTCCAAATTGCTGTTTCCCTTGCCCTCCTGGTTTCGGCCAATGACCCCACCATCCTCCCGGCCACCAGGGTCAGAAACCCTGAGCTGACTTCCCTGTCCTCCTTTCACTTGTCCATCCCACATCCTCTCCCGCCCGTCTCTCCCTGTCCTGAGGTTCCTCTCCTCTGCTCCAGCTCACTCCGTTATTGCCTCCTTTCTGGAGAATCTTTACAGCCACCCAGCTGGTTTCCAGGTCAAAAAATCTCCCCTCCTAATCTGCTGATCCTCATAGTCAGCATCCGCTAAAGTCTCAGAGGCTGTTAACATGCAGATTTTTGGATTCCCATCCCTGATGATTCGAATTGTGGGTGGGGCCTGGGAACATATTTAATGTGCTCCTGGCTGATTCTCATCCTACTGGTACGGGATCATGTTTTGTGAAATTCTGTTCTTATCTTTTTGGCCCCTGTGGTCAGAGAAGTCCTGCTGCAGTGCAGCTGGAACCGGGCCTCTCCTCTACTGGAAGCCACCTGATGCTCCCCTCTGCCTGTTGTTGTTGTTCAGTCACTCAGTTGTGTCCAACTCTTTGCGACCCCATGGACTGCGGCACGTCAGGCTTCCCTGTCTTCCATTATTTCCTGGAGTTTTCTCAAATTTATGTCCATTGAGTCAGTGATGCCATCCAATGATATCATCTTCTGTTGTCCCCTTCTCTTCCTGCCTTCAATATTTTCCAGCATCAGGGTCTTTTCCAATCAGTCAGCTCTTTGCATCAGGTGGCCAAAGTATTGGAGCTTCAGCATCAGTACTTCCAATGAATAATCCGGGTTGATGCTTTAGGATTGACTGGTTTGGTCTTGCAGTCTAAGGAATCTCAAGAGTCTTCTCCAACAATGCAGTTCAAAAACATCAATTTTTCAGTGCTCAGGCTTCTTTATGGTCCAAATCTCACATCTGTACATGACTATCAGAAAAACCATAGCTTTGACTAGATGGACCTTTGTCAGCAAAGTGATATCTCTGCTTTTTTAATATGCTGTCTAGGTTTTGTCATAGCTTTTCTTCCAATGAGCAAACATCTTTTAATTTCATGGCTGCAGTCATCATCCACAGTGATTTTGGAACACAAGAAAATACAGTCTATCACTGTTTCCATTATTTCCCCATCTATTTGCCTTGAAGTGACGGGAGCAGATGCCATGATCTTAGCTTTTTGAATGTTGACTTTGGAGTATAGCTACTGGGCCAGACTTTCATAACCTTCCATGTATCAACCCCAACCAAGATTTCTTATTTCCCTCTTTCTGACTAACTATATAAGCATCCCCAGTGGTTCAGATGGTAAAGAATATGCCTGCAATGAAGGGGACTTGGGTTTGATCCCTAGGTCGGGAAGATCCCCTGGAGAAGGGAATGGCAACCTGCTCTAGTATTCTTGCTGGGACAATTCCATGAACAGAGGAGTCTGAAGGGTTATAGTCTACAGGATCACACACTCCTAGGCCAGGCTTTCAGAGCCTTCCATGTATCAACTCCAACAAAGATTTCTTATTTCCCTCTCTCCTACTAACCATACAATTTAGGTCAGTGGATTTCAAACTTATTTAAGAGATGGAATCAATTAAAATAGCTATAAAATTAGGGACTTCCCTGATGGCTCAGTGGTGAAGACTCCAAGCTTCCACCGCAAGGGGCCCAGGTTCTATCTCTGGCTGGGGAACTAAGATCCTGCATGATCCTGCATTACTGTGACCAAAAAAACTCACCACCACCACAACAAACTGCAAAATTAGTACAGTCAGTGCTCTACACTAAATTCTAATTTTCATGGTGGTAGAAGGGCCAGAGAGTTTATGAATTTATAGACGGCACATATGTAAATTTTAAAAACTTGGATTATTGAGAGTGGTTTGGAAAAAGAATAGTACTGGCATTGTTCTGTTTTATGTAATACTTTCATTCAGTTCTTAGGGTACTACATTTGGGGGTGCATAATTTGGGGATATAGCCTGACTGACCCAGGCCACTTGGTTTAGCGTTAACATGCCTGAATGGAGAGAGTTTGGGCTTTTGAGTTAGTGCTAGATTCAAAATGTGATCCCAGAGTTTATTAGTCTGTGACCTTTGGCTTGTGACCTATGACTTGACACCTCTGAAGCTGTAAAATAAGGACAGTGATGTTCACCTTGGAGTAGGAATTAAAGATAATGTACATGAAGAGCTGAGTAGTAAGTAAAGAGAGGAAGCTAGAGATGCACAAGAGAAGACTTTAGCTTGACCCTCTAGTCCATTAGTAGCTCTCTGAGCCTGGGGGATGCGATCAGCCACAAGTCTCAGGGCCCATAACCAGCTGGCACTGTGGAGAAGAGATTACAGGAGTTGAAGGCTGTAGGGAGAGAGAGAGAGAGAGAGAGAGAGAGAGAGAGAGAGGGAGAGAGAGAGAGAGAAAGAGAGAGAGAGAGAGACTACTTGTAGCTGTGGCAACCAGGGCCAACCAAGATGGTGGCAGTGGGGCAGGTAGAAAGAGAGGAACACTTCAGACTATTCCTTCTCTCAGAAAGGCTCAGGTGATGGTGGATTAGAACTCAGGCTGAGGCCTAGAGTAGATGGTAACTATTACACAGAGGGTCTTCATGGCTCTGAATTTTCCTCTCAGCTTCCATTCTCTTCCAGGTCCAATCTGTTCTTCATAAAATCTAGACTGAACTTTCTGAAGGAGACATCTTATTTGAACACTTCCCTGTGATTATTTTCCTTTGACTCCCCACGGCCCACAGGGTGCAGTCTAACCCCTTTAGCATGACCTAGATGAGGGAGTCTTCGTCATTTGACTCTCTAGCTTTCTCAGGGACCACTTCCCTCACAACATCTTTATCGTAAAGCTATAGTTGTGCAGCGACTGAGCGACTTCACTTTCACTTTTCACTTTCATGCATTGGAGAAGGGAATGGCAACCCACTCCAGTGTTCTTGCCTGGAGAAGCCCAGGGACGGGGAGCCTGGTCGGCTGCCGTGTCTGGGGTCGCACAGAGTCGGACACAACTGAAGCGACTGAGCAGCAGAAGCAGCATAGTTGTGCAGAACTGCTTGCTCTGACTCTCTGGTGCCTTCGTGACTACGCACACACATTACACCCTCTGCTTGGGGTGTCCTTCCTCTTTATTTTTTTTTTTTCAAATTTCTTTTTATCCATTAGTATTCAGCTGAAATGTTACCTACTGTAAGAAGCCTTTTTCATTTCTTTCAAAGAAATTAAAATACTTTTGAGGGGCTCTTATTGTATTTCCTGTGTATCCCCAACAGAAGGTTCTGCAAATATTTGTCTAAAAATTACTTTCTTCCATGAGTTTCCACCTACTCAGTATTCAGGACTCAGCCCAAATGTCATTTCTTCAAATCCTCACATTTAAGATTTGATCCTTTGCTATGCTCTTTCACAGACCAGAATCTTTCCTTCAGGGTCTTTACCTCAGTTTGTAATTACATGTTCATGAATGAAATGAGCTGACTACCACCCTTCTCCTTTCTAGACTGTAAGTATCAAGTGTCAAACATTGAGTTTGACATTGAATCTTCAGTATCTAGCAGAGTATGCCTGGCACATATTAGGAGCTCAAGAAATACTCTTTAAATGAATGAATTAATAGTTGGAGAGCTCCTCCTGTGGGTACCAAGGAGATCATCAAATCCCTTCTTCTGGAACTATCTTCTTCATCAGTGTTCTTTCAGTTGCAATTTTTTAATCTGTTCTTGATATGCCTGTGCCTCTTCTATGAGAAGTGACTTGGGACCCAACCTCCTTCCATGTTGTAGTTATTCCATATTCAGTTTACTGAAGCTGTCATGGTCACTGTGTCTCTCCATCGAGTCAGTGAAGGGGGAAGACCAAGGAGATCCAGACCCGAAAGTGACTTCCGCTCACATTCCACTGGCCAGAACTTGGTCACATGATCCATCTAATCCCAAGGGAGGTTGGAAAAGGGAGTGAATCTGTGAGCTCAGGAAGAAAGGGAATCAAGTTTAATGAGCTGCTAGCCCATCTACTAGTTGTTAGCTGGACATGACCTTTGGTTGTTTCTACTGGGGAGTGGATGAGGGTGCTTGGAGCTCTATGTTCTGCACTGTGTTACCCAGTGGGGCACATCTAGATGCACAGGAAGGGCCCCATATGTGTTAGTGTTGGGCAAATAAGGGGTAGAACTTCCGGGGACTTGCTGCTGCTGGAGCTGCTAAGTCGTGTCAACGGTGTCCGATTCTGTGGGACTCCATAGATGGCAGCCCAACAGGCTCCTCTGTCCCTGGAATTCTCCAGGCAAGAACACTGGAATGGGTTGCCATTTCCTTCTCCAATGCATGAAAGTGAAAAGTGAAAGTTAAGTCACTCAGTCGTGTCCGACTCTTAGCGACCCCATGGACCTACCAGGCTCCTCCGTCCATGGGATTCTCCAGGCAAGAGTGCTGGAGTGGGTGCCATTGCCTTCTCTGGGGGACTTGCTAGGCTACATTATAATTTCCCTCTGTTTGGAAACTGTCCACCTAATTTTTAAGATTGGGTCCTCATTCACTTTGCTGATACTATGGGACCTGGACACTCTGATCACAATTGGGAGCCACAAGGCTAGACACCTGACCAGCCCAATCAGATCCTCTCATCTTAGAATTTGAAATTTGATCAGAGGCTCAATCTTGGAGATTGGCTGTGAGTCATCTCCATAGCAATTTCATAGACCAGATTCACAACCCCTTATGGGGAAAGGCCCTAGCTGGGGAACTGTAGCTCTGGTCTTCCCATGGCCAGTTACTTTTGGCTTCTTTGGCTCGGGGAATCTTTACTGGCAAATGATTTTATGTCTACGTTATTCAAATTGGTGGCTATTTTTTCAATCAAAATCATTTTAATCAAGAAAGAAATTTGTTGCTTATCTGATCTTGGGCAAAACACTCTTAACAGTCACAAATTTCCCATTTATAAAATAAGCATAAGTTTTTCTGCCCTGTTTAATCTCTTGGGACTATTAAATGGAATCAAGTATATGAAGTTCTACAAAAGCTGTGAAAAACCATACAAATATAAGTGGGGCTACTTGTCTATAGCAAGAAGAGTTTTAAAAGCTTTCTCCAAGTATGAAATAGAAGGCTTTCTTTCTTTCTTAACTTTAATTGCTTTGTGGTCAATTCCTCTTAAGCACAGGAAATCTCCATAGTTAGAGGTTTACTTTTTTCTTTTGCTAGATATTTAATACTTTGATTGTTTTTGACACTAAAATTACCCATTATGGTGTTGCCTTTGCCAAAGCAAACCCAAATTTTACATTATTATTTCTGTTTGGGGCCATATTCAGCATCTCTGTTCAAGAGTCTGAAGCAAGCAATTATTACCAATTCCATCATACCCACTGCACTCTTTTTATAACGTATCTCACACCCCTGGTACTTTCCTGGAATGCAATTGCATGCATTTCCTGGGGAAACCATAACAAAGTACCATAGACTGAGTGACTTCAGAACTAGAAGTTCATTGACTCGCAGTTCTGGAGACTAGAAGCTGAAGGTCGGGTGTTGAGAGGATTGGTGTCTTCCGAAGTCTGTGAAGGAAGATCTGCTCTTTGCCTCACTTCTTGGCCTGGAGATGGCTCTGTTATCCCTGTGTCTCTGTGTTGTCTTCCTTCTCTGTGTGTCTCTGTATCCAGATTTCCCCCTTACAGTAAGGACACCACCATACTGAATTGGAGTCCACCCTAATAGATCAAACCAGGCAATCTTAAAGGAAATCAATCCTGAATATTCATTGGAAGGACTGATGCTGAAGCTGAAGCTCCAATATGTTGGCCACCTGATGCCAAGAGCTGACTCACTGGAAAAGACAATGATACTGGGAAAGTTTAAAGGCAAAGGGAGAAGGGGACTGCAGAGGATAAGGTGGTTAGATGGCATCACCAACACAATGGACATGAATTTGAGCAAACTCTTGGAGATAGTGAAGGATAGCCTGGTGGGTTAAAGTCCATGGGGTTGCAAAGAGTTGGACACAACTTAGTGACTGAACAACAACAACAGCTAGGGACCTAATTTTAACTTGGTTATTTCTGTCAAGGCCTTATTTCCAAATAAGATCATATTCTGAGGTGTAGAGGTTAGGACTCTCACATTTACATGTGTATGGAGGGATGCAGGCACAATTCTACCCATAACAGAAATTAATCACCTACTCTCACCCTGCCTCCCATCAGCTCATCCCTCAGGTGCCCAAGCGCAGAGCTGTGTTCATGTTGTGGATGTTTCCATCCGCAGCCAACCTTCTCACAAGGAGCTCTGCATTCCTGCTAGAAGATGGGATTGGAGGCATGCTTAAATGCACTACTGACACCAACAAGAAGAATCAAACCAAATAAAAAAGCTTCTGAGTAGGGGTTCAGAGCATCAGTAAACCATTTTTGTTCTGGGGCTGCGAAGAAGACTTTGATGCAGGGAACAAATGGAGAAAATGTGGTCCCTGCTCACCCTCTGTGAATCTGAAGACAGAGTAAACACTTCCAGGCATTCTTTCTAGCCAGGGAAACAGGCTAAGCAGTTGTCTGGAGCCAAAGACTACCAGGAGTAATAAGAAAACCCTTAAGTGAGTTTTCTCCATCTGTTTAGTTTCTTATGCTGAAAAAAAGGAGGAAAAATATAAATAAATGATTCAGAGAAATGTCATATGCCATTACCTTTACCATGGAAAAATAAACAAGGCTTCACTTCATTAGGCAGGTTCTAATGTGACCAGTACGTTCTGGTGATGGCCTCCCTGGGCTGGAGATCTTCAAGCTTATGAACTTCCAAGTTGGCTTGCCTAAATTCAACTTCAGCTGAAACTTGGCTCCAGCCTCCAGGCAGGGCCATCTGTGGGGGTATCAATCCCTCTGGGCATCTCCCTATCAATCCTGTTACCCAAAAATGAAATCAGGTTAAAGGCAGCATCTGGGTAGCCTGGAAAATGAGAAGTTGAGATGTATGGTATGTAGATGTAGGAAGGTGTGCAGGTGTAGGAAGGTGGGGCTGGCTCTATGGCTGTCCATACCAACTGTCCATCTTTTTAACACCAGATACACTAGCCAGCTTCCAGTCCCCCAAAGCTTCCTTTGGATGGTTCAGAGCAAATTACAGCATGGACCCAGCTGACAAATCTTGATACATCATGCCTTTAACATTGATTCTGCCCAACACTGGAGCAAAATAAGTCAATTTGGACCTTTAACTTTAAAATCCAGTTCCTCAAGATGGCAAGAGTGTGTTCCCATTGCGCTCAGTCATGTCTGACTCTGTGTCCCCATAGCATGCCAGGTTCCTTTGTCCATGGGATTTTTCAAGCAAGAATACTGGACTGGTTTGCCATTTCCTTCTCCAGGGGATCTTCCTACCCCAGGAATCGAAATGGAGTCTCCTGCATCTCCTTTATTGGCTGCTGCTGCTGCTGCTAAGTCGCTTCAGTCCTGTCTGACTCTGTTCGACCCCATAGACGGCAGCCCACCAGGCTCCCCCATCCCTGGGATTCTCCAGGCAAGAACACTGGAGTGGGTTGCCATTTCTTTCTCCAATGCATGAAAGTGAAAAGTGAAAGTGAAGCCGCTCTGTCATGCCCGACTCTTCGCGACTGCATGGACTGCAGCCTTCCAGGCTCCTCTGTCCATGGGATTTTCCAGGCAAGATTACTAGAGTGCGGTGCCATTGCCAAACAGATTCTTTACCCCTGAGCCACCTGGGAAGCCCTGGTTCTTGTTAGTCTCCAGCTAACCTTCTAAACTTCGAGCAGTGCCAGGGAAGATTGTCACTGAACAATCCCTATAAAACAGTGTCCTTTACAAATTCTCTCTGCAGAGCACTGAGTCCAGGGTCTTATGTGCCAAGCTCTTCAGCAACCAGGATTTGGAGATGGTGAGTGTTGAGTGGCAATTGCTTTCTATGCTGACACCTCTGTCCCCCTCCAGCCCACACACCACCAGCTTTTCAGAAAAAAAGCCAAGGCCACATTCTACCAGCAACCTCAACTTTTCTCTTCCTTATATCATAGCTTTTCTAGAATTTTTCTCCCCCTTTCCTTCTCATTCTCTTTTACTGTAGATTGGTGCAAAAGTAGTTGTGGTTTTGCATTGTTGAAACTTGCTGTTTGATATTGGAATATATTCTTAAATAAATGTGGTTATGTAATATATCACTTTAATGCACATTTCTCACTTTATTATTTTTTGTTAATGGTCTGTTACTTACTGTTCTTTTGTATTTATTTAAACTACCGAAATGATGTTAGATAAAAAGCAAATTTGAGAGATTTTTTTAATTTGAGTTCAAAATGGGTAAAGCAGCGGAGATAACTCACAACAGCAACAACGCATTTGGCCCAGGAACTGCTAACAAATATGCAGTGCTAACAAGTGCTAACAAATGCAGCAGTGGTTCAAGAAGTGTTGTAAAAGAGACCAGAGTCTTGAAGATGAGGAGCACAGTGGCCGGCTGTCGGAAGTTGATAATGACCAATTGAGAGGATCACTGAAGCTGATCCTCTTACAACTAACTACATGAGAAGTTGCCAAAGAACTCAATGTCAACAATTCTGTGGTCATTCAGCATTTGAAGCAAATTGGAAAGGTGAAAAAGCTAGATAAGGGGGTGCCTTATGTGCTGACCACAAGTCAAAAAAATTATTGCTTCGAAGTCATCTTCTCTTATTCCATGCAACAACAACAAACCATTTCTCAAATGGATTGTGATATGCACTGAAAAGTGGATTTTATACAACTGGCAATGACCAGCTGAGTAGCTGGACCAAGAAGAAGCTCCAAAGCCAAAGTTGCACCAAAAAAGGTCAAGGTCACTGTTTGGCGGTCTGCTGCCATCTGATCCACTGCAGCTTTCTGAATACCGGTGAAACCGTTACATCTGAGAAGTACTCTCAGCAAACCGATGAGATTCGCTGAAAACAGCAAGGCCTGCAGCTGGCATTGGACAACGGAAGGGGCCCCGATTCTTCTCCATGACAACGCCCAGCTGCACATCGCACCACCAAGACTTCAGAAGCTGAATGAATTGGGCTATGAAGTTTTGCCTCATCTGCACCATATTCACCTGACTTCTCACCAACTTATTGCTACTTCTTCACATGTTTATTATTTGCCAGGCATTTTGCTGCATGCTTTATATGCATTATCTCATCCTTCACATAAACCTATGAAGCCCCCTCTATTATTAGTCCATTTTCAAAATGGGGAAACTGCGGCTTAGCTGATCAAGTAAATCAAGGTCAGCATAATTGACAAGGGCTTCCCAAGTGGCACTAATAGTAAAGAACTTGCCTGCCAATGCAGGAGACATAAGAGACATGAATTAGATTTCTGGGTCAGGAAGATCCCCTGGAGGAGGGCATGGCAAGCCACTCCAGTATTCTTGCCTGGAGAATCCCCAAGGACAGCAGAGCCTGGTGGGCTACAGTCCATGGGGTTGCACAGGGTTGGACATGACTATCGACTTAGCACACACATAGTTGACAGATGGAGGAGCCAGGATTTACACTCAAGTCTGCTGACCCCACAGTCTGAGCTTTGAAGTGGTGACTCTTGGCTCACTACTGTGGTTACTTCTTAACTGGTCTCAAAAACATACAGATTTTCCTGTGCTTTCTCTAGGCCTTCTTCACTATCCCAGAGTCATCTCCCTAATGCGTAAATGGGACTGTACCTTCTCCAACCTTCATTACCTGCAGCATCAAGTCCAAACACCTTAGCTCGACATTCAAAGTCCCAGTGCTATCAGGAAGATTACAGCTCTCGTCCTTGAGGAGACCCCTTCTTATCTCCATTTATAGAAATCTTCTTTCTCCTTCAATGCCTGGTGCAAATGTGAGCTGCTCCATGGGACATTTCTGACCACACTAACTAGAAATGTTGTCCTCTTTGCTTAAACTCCACTGTGCTTAATTTGGGCTACTCCTGTTATGTCTGTGCCCTGGGCTGATTCATAATATGATTATCTGTGTTCATGTTTAGCTATAGTCTTGAAGTCAAGAGCGTCCATTTACTTATTTATTTTTAAGTTATTTCTTTATTTTTGGCTGTGCTGGGTCTTTGTTGCTGCACGCACGGGCTTCCTCTAGTTGCGGTGAGCAGGGGCTGTTCTTTTGTTGCAGTGTGTGGGTTTCTCACTGAGGTGCCTTCTCTTGTTGAAGAGCATGAGCTCTAGAGAGGGAGCTCAACAATTGTGGTGCACAGGCTTCATTGCCCCACAACGTGTATGCAGATGACACCACCCTCATTGCAGAAAGAGAAGAACTAAAGAGCCTTTTGATGAAAGTGAGAGGAGACTGAAAAAGTTGGCTTAAAAATCAACATTCAGAAAACTAAGATCATGGCATCTGGTCTCATCACTTCATGGCAAATAGTTGTGGAAACAATGAGAGACTTTAGTTTTTGGGGCTCCAAAATCATTGCAGATGGTGACTGTAGCCATGAAATTAAAAGATGTTTGCTCCTTGGAAGAAAAGCTATGACCAACCTAGACAGCATATTAAAAAGCAGAGACATTACTTTGCCAATAAACATCCATCTAGTCAAGCTATTGTTTTTCCAGTAGTCATGTATGGATGTGAGAGTTGGACCACGAAAAAAGCTGAGCGCTGAGGAATTGATGCTTTTGAACTGTGGTGTTGGAGAAGACTCTTGAGAGTCCCTTGGACTGCAAGAAGAATCAACCAGTCCATTCTAAAGGAAATCAGTCCTGAATATTCATTGGAAGGACTGATGCTGAAGCTGAAACTCCAACACTTTGGCCACCTGATGCAAAGAACTGACTCATTGGAAAAGACCCTGATGCTGGGAAAGATTGAGGGCAGGAGGAGAAGGGGACAACAGAGGATGAGATGGTTAGATGGCATCACTGACTCAATGGACATGAGTTTGAGTAAAGCCCGGGAGTTGGTGGTGGACAGGGAGGCCTGATGTTCTGCAGTCCTTGGGGTCTCAAAGAGTCGGACATGACTGAGTGACTGAACTGAACTGAATGTGGGATCTTAGTTCCCAAACCAGGGATTGAACCCATGTGCCCTGCATTGGCAGGTGGATTCTTAACCACTGGACCACCAGGGAAATCCTCCCTTTATTTTTGCAGCCCTTACAACATCTGTCAGAATGTCTCACACAAAGGAAGTGTATTAATTGAGTGAACACTGACTGCTGTAACAGACATCCCCGAATATTAGTCACTTGACACAATGAAAGTTTGTTTCTCACTAATGTGAAGTTCGATTGGTGACAGAGTAAACCCTGCATTCGTTCATTTGAGTTCAGAGTGATATGAAAAATGAAAATTAGATAATAATTACTTAGTTAAATGGGTTTGTGGTTTCTATCATCTTGCTTCAACAAAACCAACACCCAATAAAGTGGATAAGTGGGCTTTAAATGAACCTGTAGAGAAATTACTTACATATAATACTAATAAAAACAGTGGTGAACCACCAGAAAAATGTCAGGGCTGACGCTTCTCCAGATGCCAAGGGCTTCCTTGGTTACATTATGAGGCAAAACAATGATAATCTATTTACTTCTGGCAACAAGTCACATACACACACACAAAACTTGACCAGATCAAAAAATCTGCTTGAAATACGGACTTCTATTATCTGCCATTAGCAATGGAATCCAAGTAAATGCATATTGCCATTTGGGTTATCACTAAAGCTGGTATGAGGCCAGCACTATTTACAAACATTTAAAAACATATTGGGGTTGCAAAA